>NC_048573.1:13143763-13506263 GCF_013265735.2 Oncorhynchus mykiss
TGACCTACATGTCATCACTCATTAATCAAAACAAATGCCTTTTGTATACTGTCACCTACCATACATAATTGAACTCTAATAGCAGCTATCCTCCTTTGCTCTTCTCCCTTTTTTCTCTCCTTTTGTCTTGGTTCTTACCCCTTCCCTGTTCCCCCCAATCAATCCATCATTAGTCACTCATTGTCATCCATAGAGGAAATCTAAGCTCTCACTGAGGTGCATATAACCACAGAGGAAAAAAACAAACCCATGTTTACTTGGGAATACGAGAGGAGAGGCAGATTTGAGACTAGGCGTACATATTGATAGCCAGTATTATTCAGTTCATTGTCAGGTCATTTGGGCATGTACGAACTAACCATACTAATCCAGTTTCTGAACAAGCAATGAGATGCAATAATATTAATCGAAGTGAAAAGGGAACGCTACTTTGCTTCCCTCTTTTTAAAAATATAACCTGACTTGAAAGCTGAAGGGGAAGTTAAAAAAAATATTCTTAGAGACACAATTTTAAAGTGTAGGCTCTATGTTAAACCATTACACATTCATCAAATGGAAAAAAAGGCACACATATCTCATGACATTCATCCCATATGTGCCATTAAAACCAGTCCAATTCAATGGGGAAGTGCAGATTCAAGTCTAGTAGGTGTCTCTGCACAGTCACTTGAACGTTAGCTTAGCATAGGTTAGCATAGCGTGGGTTAGCCTAGTATTGGTTAGCCGAGCTAGCGTAGTTGGTGACCCTTGACCTCTAACCCTTGACCCCCATTCCTCCAAGACCCAATAATGGCGTCGGTACGGTTCACGGTGACGCCCACCAAGGCCGAGGACCTCCCGGGGCTGTCAGACACCTCGCCGGACATCAGTTCCCGGTCCAGCGGCCGCGGCCACGTACGTTTTGGCTCGCGGGAGAGTGTGAACCGCAGTGAACCGCTAAGCGAGGGGTCGGGAGGGCTCACCACAACTGGTGAAAACGAGACGCCTGACAGGACCAACACAGATCAAGGTGACACATCACTTCGTGTGTGTGTGTGTGTGTGTGTGTGTGTGCAACAAGTTGACAACTTTAGGTTATAAATGGGTTGTATTCATTAGGCACCAAACATAAAAAAAACAGACAAACAGCGATGGACTGTCTGGGCTTGTCTAATAAGCAGCCCTCATTTTTGTTTTCCATTGCAAAAAGTGTCCCATTGCATGTCCTAATGAACATTACCCTGTTTTGGACTGTTGGCCTATTTGCTCAACTGTTTGTGATGTCGCCCTCTAGTGGCAGGGTACTCTCAATCATTCTTCTGGACAGAATCAGCTTCTATGTTACAATAATAGTCTCAATGTTAATAAGCAATTACTGGCTCCAGAAATAGTCTCAGCTGGGTTATCTCATTGGTGATGCTTTGGTTATTTATATCAAGAAAGGAGAAAAGAAACACAACAAGTCAAACAGGAAATTAACTGGCACAGGCTGAACTAAAGAAGCAGACATGCACGCACACATTTGAAATGCTGGTGGTGAGAACACCTTTCTCACCTAAGTAGGTAACAGCTCGACAAGGCAGTCATGTCTTGCAATGTACATGTCTTTGTATGAACGGCAACCATTAACAACATGTGCAACAGTCTCCATTACATTTAACTCTGGGTGTAAAACACAGAAGGGATCATGGTTTGCAGGGTACCAGAGTGTTAGGTTGTGTTTTGAGAGTAGAACTTACAGCCTCGCCTTAACAGTAAGTGTGAGAATGTCCTCGTCACTGGCAGTATTCTGGTACATGGAATGGAAGACAGAAACGTCAGCACAGTCCAGAGCAGCAAGTTTCCCCAGCAGCCTCAGGCCAGTCCAGAGGTGCCGTTGCTGCATCTGTCTAAAACAGAGGAGTGTTGTCATGGGTGACAGAAGCCTCCACGACAACACAACTGCATCACAGGCAGTCACAGTCTCAGTCCGCGTCAGTGGAGGCTGCTGAGGGGAGGACGGCTCATAATAGTGGCTGGAATGGCATCAAACACGTTGAAACCGTTAATTGAGCCCGTCCTCTCCAATTAAGGTGCCACCAACCTCCTGTGGTCTGTGTGTCAGTTTGTGTCCGGTTGTACAGCTCCTTGAGGTCTGACCAGACTCCAAAGCCTGCAGCACGAGTGTCCAGTTTTCCATTGGCCTTCCTAATGAAGCTCAGGAAGTTGTCCCTTAGTGTCATTGGCCAGTGGGACCTTCCTAGTCAAGGAGGAGAAAGGCTCTGGCTAAATGTCGCGTTGAGCATGTTCGACAGGTGAGTCAGTCTGGTAGCAGTGTAAATCCACTGGACATTCGGGACACCCAGACCGTTTAGCTCAGGAAGATAATGTCATGTGTTGTGTCTGTGTTTGAGCATAGCCATTTTATTATCATTTCCCTTAGAATGTTCTGTGGGAGAGGTACAGTTGATGTCGAAAGTTTACGTACACTTAGCTTGGAGTCATTGAAACTTGTTTTTCAACCACTCCACAAATTTCTTGTTAACAAATTTAGTTTTGGCAAGTCGGGTAGGACATTTACTTTGTGCATGACACAAGTAATTTTTCCAACAATTGTTTACAGACAGATTATGTCACTTATAATTCACTGTATCATAATTCTAGTGGGTCAGAAGTTTACATACACTAAGTTGATTGTGCCTTTAAACAGCTTGGAAAATTCCAGAAAATGATGTCAAAGCTTTAGAAGCTTCTGATAAGCTAATTGACATAATTTGAGTCAATTGGAGGTGTAGCTGTGGATGTATTTCAAGGCCTACCTTCAAACTCGATGCCTCTTTGCTTGACATCATGGGAAAATCAAAAGAAATCAGACCTCAGAAAAAAAATTGTAGACCTCCACAAGTCTGGTTCATCCTTGGGAACAATTTCCAAATGCCTGAAGGTACCACGTTCATCTGTACAAACAATAGTACGCAAGTATAAACACCATGGGACCACGCAGCCGTCATACCGCTCAGGAAGGAGATGCGTTCTGTCTCCTAGAGATGAACGTACTTTGGTGCGAGAACAGAACAACCGCAAAGGACCTTGTGAAGATGCTGGAGAAAACGGGTACAAAAGTATCTATATCCACAGTAAAACAATTCCTATATCGACATAAACTGAAAGGCCGCTCACCAAGGAAGAAGCCACTGTTCCAAAACCGCCATAAAAAAAGCCAGACTACGGTTTGCAACTGCACATGGAGACAAAGATTGTACTTTTTGGAGAAATGTCCTCTGGTCTGATAAAACAAAAATAGAACTGTTTGGCCATAATGACCATCGTATTGTTTGGAGGAAAAAGGGGGAGATTTGCAAGCCAAAGAACACCATCCCAACCATGATGCACAGGGGTGGCAGCATCATGTTGTGGGGGTGCTTTGCTGCAGAAGGGACTTGTTCACTTCACAAAATAGATGGAATCATGAGGGAGGAAAATTATGTGGATATATTGAAGCAACATCTCAAGACATCAGCCAGGGAATTAAAGCTTAGTCGCAAGTGGGTCTTCCAAATGGACAATGACCCCAAGCATACTTCCAAAGTTGTGGCAAAATGGCTTAAGGACAACAAAGTCAAGGTATTGGAGTGGCCATCACAAAGCCCTGAACTCAATCCCATAGAAAATGTGTGGGCAGAACTGAAAAAGCATGTGCGAGCAAGGAGGCCTTCAAACCTGACTCTGTTACACCAGCTCTGTCAGGAGGAATGGGCCAAAATTCACCCACATTATTGTGGGAAGCTTGTGGAAGGCTACCCGAAACGTTTCACCCAAGTTAAACAATTTAAAGGCAATACTACCAAATACTAATCAAATGTATTTCTGGCCCACTGAGAATGTGATGAAAGAAATAAAAGCTGTAATAAATAATTCTCTCTACTATTATTCTAACATTTCACATTCTTAAAATAAAGTGGTGATCCTAACTGACCTATGACAGGGAGTTTGTACTAGGATTAAATGCCAGGAATTGTGAAACTGGGTTTCAATGTACTTGGCTACGGTGTATGTAAACCTCTGACTTCAACTGTACATTGAATCTTTGCAAGGGCCACCTTTTTCACAGCCGCTAGCTTCATGACCACAGTCGGATGGGAAATGTCAATCATATCAAGCCAGCACATTTAGTGTCTTTCACTTCCAGCCCAGACCATTTCTAAAAGTTGTCTGTGCAAGAAAGCATGTTTTTGATCTGAACATCATCACCATTCCCCTGTACTGGGTTCAGTGACCACACATGGGCTGGGGTACACACACTGGCATAGCCATTTCAGCCACTGGTTGATGGCTAGGATGAAGTTGACAGCAGTCTGTTTCTATGCTAACCCTGAGTGGGATTGGTTCGTTTTAGCTGCTTCCCACAGGTAACTTGGAGAAAAGAGCCTTTGTACTTATCAGATCTAATGTCCACATAAGCCAGTGTTATTTCCTCAATGCATCTCTAAAGTCCAGAAACACTGTGTAAAACCTTGTGGATTCATGCTTGAAGCCATCAATTCCAAATGCTCATTCATGCCCTGTCTGTCTATATACACTACATGACCGAAAGTATGTGGACACCCGCTTGTCAAATGTCTCATTTCCAAGGTCATGGACATTAACATGGAGTTGTGTGCTCGATTGTTATTCTTTTATACACCTGTCAGTAATGGGTGTGGCTAAAGTAGCCAAATCCACAAATTTGCAGGGGTGTCCACATACTTTTGTGTATATATGGTGTATATGCCTGTTGTTTGGGAGAGAGAATGCCTGTATCTATGAGCCATGGTAGTATGCAGGCGAAAAGCATTTCATGAACACTTTATAGACCAAGGGTGACGCTTTGGTTATTTATATCAAGAAAGGAGAAACGAAACGCAACAAATCGATTAGGAATTGACTTGCACAGGCTGATCTACCGACGCAGACACACACACACACACTGCTGAGACGATGCAGTGTACTGGCTGAGCAGCCATAACAGACAAAAGCAGTGGAGAGAGTGAGGCAGCTGTGTTATTTCAAGGAAGGTCAAGCGCGTGCAGAGATGGTTATTTTTAGTCGGTCTTGCCCACAAAGCAGTAATAGAATTTGACAGACTGGATCCATTCACATCACACATTAACTCCTGATATCACATTCTGCTCCATCAGACACACGCACATGCAGGGATACGCACGCGCACATGCACGCACACACCTCAGGTGAGCACTATCTGGAGGGAGGGAGAGAGAGAGACCCCTACACCTCAGTTGAGCACTATCTCACCTGTCATACACACATAAGGCTACCTTTGTGTATTGCTGGGGAGGATGTGCTTGCTGTGGCGGTTGTGTTTCCTGTGACGGTTGTGTTTGCCGCATAGGCTGTACAAAACATTAGGAGACCTGCTCTTTCCATGACAGACTGACCAGGTGAATCCTGGTGAAAGCCATGATCCCTTATTGATGTCACTTGTTAAATCCACTTCATTCAGTGTAGATGAAGGGGAGGAGACAGATTAAAGAAGGATTTCTAATCCTTAAGACTTTTGACACATGGATTGTGTATGTGTGCCATTCAAGGTGAACGGGCAAGACAAGAGATTTAAGTGCCTTTGAACAGGGTATGGTAGTAGGTTCCAGGCGCACTGGTTTGTGTCAAGAACTGCAACGCTGCTGGGTTTTTCATGCTCAATAGTTTCCCGTGTTTATCAAGAATGGTCCACCACCCAAAGGACATCCAGCCAACTTGGCACAACTGTGGGAAGCATTGGAGTCAACATGGGCCAGCATTCCTGTGGAACGCTTTCGACACCTTGTAGAGCAACAACTCAAAATTAGGAAAGTTTTCCTAATGTCTTGTACACTCTGGATAAGAGCGTATGCTAACTGATTAAAATGTATTTGTTTACTCAGCAAAAAAAGAAACATCAACTGCGTTTATTTGTAGCAAACTTACCGTGTAAATATTTGTGTGAACATAACAAGATTCAACAACTGAGACATAAACTGAACAAGTTCTACAGACATGTGACTAACAGAAATTGAATAATTTGTCCCTGAACAAAGGGGGGAGGTAAAAATTAAAAGTAACAGTCAGTATCTGGTGTGGTCACCAGCTGCATTAAGTACTGTAGTGCATCTCCTCCTCATGGACTGCACCAGATTTGCCAGTTCTTGCTGTGAGATGTTACCCCATTCTTCCACTAAGGCACCTGCATGTTCCCGGACATTTCTGGGGGGAATGGCCCTAGCCCACTACCTCCGATCCAACAGGTCCCAGATGTGCTCAATGGGATTGAGATCCGGGCTCTTCGCTGGCCATTGCAGAACACTGACATTCCGGTCCTACAGGAAATCCCGCACAGAACGAGCAGTATGGCTGTTGGCACTGTCATGCTGGAGGGTCATGTCAGGATGCGCCTGCAGGAATGGTACCACATAAGGGAGGATGATGTCTTCCCTGTAACGCACAGCATTGAGATTGCCTGCAATGACAACAAGCTCAGTCCGATGATGCTGTAACACACCGCCCCAGACTATGACGGACCCTCCACCTCCAAATTGATCCCGCTCCAGAGTACAGGCCTCGGTGTAGCGCTCATTCCTTCGACGATAAACACGATTCCGACCATCACCCCTGGTGAGACAAAACCGCAATTCGTCAGTGAAGAGCATATTTTTGCCAGTCCTGTCTGGTCCAGTGATGGTGGGTTTGTGCCCGCAGGAAACGATGTTGCCGTTGATGTCTGGTGAGGACCTGCCTTACAACAGGCCTACAAGCCCCCACTCCAGCCTCTTTCAGCAGCTGTCTGTCCTGTCTCCCTGTAGTGCTGTCTTAGGCATCTCACAGTACAGACATCTGCAGTCCTCATGCCTCCTTGCAGCATGCCTAAGGCACGTTCACGTAGATGAGCAGGGACCCTGGGCATCTTTCTTTTGGTGTTTTTTCAGAGTCAGTAGAAAAGCCTCTTTAGTGTCCTAAGTTTTCATAACTGTGACCTTAATTGACTACTGTCGGTAAACTGTTAGTGTCTTAACGACCGTTCCACAGGTGCATGTTCATTAATTGTTTATGGTTCAATGAACAAGCATGGGAAACAGTGTTTAAACCCTTTACAATGACGTTTTGGATTTTTACAAATTGTCTTTGAAAGACAGGTTCCTGAGAAAGGGATGTTTTTTATTTTTTGCTGAGTTTAGATGTTTGTGTATATGTGTAGCAATGAATGAGACAAGGATGTCACAAGGATCATCCCTGTGTGTGTGTTTTCAAGACGCAGTGTGTTTGTAGACATGTCTGTATTTAACTATGCATGTCTGAGACTGTCACGTGCGTGTGTGTTTTTGTGTGTCCTCCCTGGTGGTAGAGGAGAGGGAACTGAGAGTGCTGATTCAGGGCCCTGCTGACAGAGGTATAACTGTTCTCTCCTTCTTCCTCTCTCTCCCTTGTCTCCTTTCTGTCTCCCCTCTTTCTCTCTCTCTCTCCTGCTTCCTCCCTCTTTCTCTCCTTCTTCCTCTCTCTCTCACTTTCTCCCTTCTGTCTCCCCTCTCTCTCACTCACTCTCTCCTTTTCTGTCTCCTCTCTTCCTCTTCCTCTTTCTCACTCTCTCCTTTTCTGTCTCCTCTCTTCCTCCCTCTCTTTGTCTCTGTCTGTGTGTGTAGGAGATGGCAATGCCAAAATGTCCAATGTCTACATCAACAACAGTCATGGGGTGGACGATGATGACTTCTATGACCGAAACTTGGCTCTCTTTGAGGTTAGAGCATCAATCAATCAATAAATAGTGTTTGATGCACTCTGTTTTATGAGTGTCTCGTCATGTCTTCATCTCTTCCTATCTTCTCTCTCTGCTCCCCCTCCTGCAGGAGGAGATGGACACTAGGCCGAAGGTATCTTCTCTCCTCAACCGTCTGGCCAACTACACCAACCTGACCCAGGGGGCCAGGGAGCACGAGGAGGCAGAGAGCATAGGAGAGAAGAGAAAGGCCCAGAAGGTACACTCCACTCTGACCCCTTTGCTCCCGGCATGGCCTGGCATGGTACTTTGATCCCTGGCAGTAATATCTAAGCGCTGTGATTCCCATGATGCTTTTAGGTTGTACTTTTGACTCCCTTGTTACTGACGACTCCACCCTTACTGCACTGACTTACAGCACCATACAGGTACTGTAGAAGAGAATAGACCCAGGGATGTAAGATGTCTGACCTAATATAATCGCACCTAGCACGTCATGGATATGATCAGGAGTTTTTATTTTTTGGAAAATGCTTTGCTACGGTGTTCACTAATGAACAGGACCCTCATATCTAATGCCATTTGTGTCTCCCAGTCTCCGCAGATGGGTACGTTCATGGGGTTGTACCTGCCCTGTCTGCAGAACATGTTTTTGTTACGTTGTGCATTAATGATCACTATTCTCCTGTGTGTCTATCCCAGTCTCCCCAAATGGGTACGTTCATGGGGGTGTACCTGCCATGCCTGCAGAACATCTTCGGGGTGATCTTGTTCCTGCGTCTCACCTGGGTGGTGGGAACTGCCGGTGTGCTGCAAGCTCTCTGCATCGTCTTCATATGCTGCTGCTGCGTGAGGATAATACACACACACACAGAGTTTTGAATCCACAAATCACATTACTGTCGAGAAGGATTCAAACATTTCCTAGGTCATGGATATATGGACACTTATGGATACAAGACGCACCTTCCTCTGACCTTTGCTGTATTAACAATGACCGTTACAACAGGTGGGCTTAAGTTATGTTAGTAGATTACCATGTTTTGGTACAGAGCTGCAGCACACGTCTACTCCTGGCAAACACACACACACACACAGTAGAGGCAACACACACGGACAGATGCAGACACACATACACACATTTTAACATTTTGGTGATTTAGCAGACAATAATCCAGAAAGTATTTAAGATAAAGAGAACAGGAGATAATTGGAACAGGCCTGTTAAGAGCAGTGCCCTGTAGATTGTGATTAGTGAGTATCTTTATGTGTATCGATATATGCATGATACAGCTACTGCTCCTCTCTCATTCTGCAGACTTTACTGACTGCTATCTCAATGAGTGCCATCGCCACCAATGGAGTTGTACCAGGTATTCCCTCCATCCATCTCTCCCTACCTCCATCCCTCCCTCCATCCCTCTCCATCTCTCCATCCCTCCAGCTCTCCATCCCTCTCCATCTCTTCATCCCTCTCTCCATACATCCATCTCTCCCTACCTCCATCCCTCCCTCCATCCCTCTCCATCTCTTCATCCCTCTCTCCATACATCCATCTCTCCCTACCTCCATCCCTCTATCATCCCTCTCCATCTCTTCATCCCTCTCTCCATACATCCATCTCTCCCTACCTCCATCCCTCCCTCCATCCCTCTCCATCTCTTCATCCCTCTCCATCTCTTCATCCCTCTCCATCTCTTCATCCCTCCATCCCTCTCCTTCCCTCTCCATCCCTACCTCCATTCCTCTCTCCATCTCTTCATCCCTCTCCATCCATCCATCTCTCCCTACCTCCATCCATCCATGTCTTCATCCCTCTCTCCATCCATCCATCTCTCGCTCTCTTTCTCTCCATCCCTATATCCATCTCTCCATCCATCCCTCTCCCTCCTTCCCTCTGTCTTGTTGTCATCCAAGTATATGTTTAATGTTTGTTATGGTTTAAAAATGCTGGTTACTTTCTCCAGAATTCCCAGGTTTTCAGGAATTTTGGAAAAGTGATCTGAATTTTGCAACTCTGTCTCAGTGATGTCTGTATGTGTCAGACCTGGGTATTTAAAAATACTTGTAGCTTTTGGTTTAGTCTGCCTGAACTGCCGGGTGGGCGGAGTCTGGCAGTTTCCCAACTATTGTATCGCTTCCACTGCGCCAGGCAGCATAAAGATAAAATATTTCAAATGATTTCAAATGATATTTAAACCTGACCCGGGTTCAAATATCGTCAGTTCATTCTAACGTCTGATTTGCCTCTCCCCTCTGACTGTACACATTGAGACATAGTGTCCTCACCCAGAAATACCATTCACCACTAGTAAAACTATAGACATAGAATGAGTAATTATACACACATAATAAAATCATTCTAATTCTGAGTGAAACAACATTCACGCCGGAAATATCCCAAATGTCAAAGTTGTCGTTGAACAATTCTAACATTCTTGTGATATTTGAATATGAAGCAAATCAATTTCAGTTGATTTGAACTATTCCATCTGATAACATTGTAGTTAGAATCAGTAAGGGGCTCTATGTCAAGACAAAACCTTTGCTTCTATCTGCAAAGTTACATTTCCTCCATTGTTCTCCTCCCTCATCTATGGGCCTGGTCAAAAGTAGTGCACTGCATAGGGAATAGGGTGCCATTTGGGACCTATGCTTATTGGTACAATCTTAGTGTGTTGTCTCTCATTATCATAATACTGTACTATTCTACTTTCTTTCTTTCTCCTTCTCTCTGTTTTCCTCTTCCATAACACCCATAATGATACTAACACCCATTCTTCTCTTTACTTCTCTTCCCCCCACCCCTTCCCCTTCTCTCTCCCAAACTTCTCCTCCCCTACCCTCTCTCTCCCCCTCTTCTCTCCTCTCCAGCGGGTGGTTCCTACTTCATGATCAGTCGTTCTCTGGGGCCAGAGTTTGGGGGGGCGGTGGGGCTGTGCTTCTACCTGGGCACCACATTTGCCGGGGCCATGTACATCCTGGGAGCCATCGAGATCCTGCTGGTGGGTGGGAGAGCCTTCGTTGCCCGCTCCTCTTCCTCACCGTCATCCTCATTATAACCATCATTTATAACCGCCAACAAATTACTCTGACGTTCATTATGGTTATTGTCATGTTCATGTTGTCTGTATAAGTGTTCACATGACATGCACAGTTTTGTCAGTATGGACCTTCATATATATATATATGTATATATATATATATATACACACCATATGAAACTCCAGCATCAACTCACCCTCACCAATCCAATATGTTATCTTACCCTCTCTCGCTCTCCTCCTACCCCCAGATGTACATTGCCCCATGGGCGGCCATCTTTGTCTCCGGCAGCCCGGACGGTGAGGGAGCAGCCATGTTGAACAACATGAGGGTCTACGGATCAATCTTCCTCCTCCTCATGGCATTACTGGTCTTTGTCGGCGTCAAATATGTCAACAAGCTGGCGTCCGTCTTCCTGGCCTGTGTCATCATCTCCATCCTGTCCATCTACACCGGAGCGCTGGTCTCCGCCTTCAGCCCGCCCACTTTCCCGTGAGTTCCTCCATTGTGATCGTAGAGCGGTTTGATTGATAGATTCATGGTGTAATCGGAATTGATTATGGGTCACATTTTAGTCGCAAAGAAACAAGAAACTAATCTGATGTGTTTCCATTGGCATGCCTGATTTACACTTTCACCGCCGGTAACACCAGTGAGAAACCTGAGAACGTTGTAACCACTCTCATTGAGACGTACCCGTATTGACCCATTCTCAAGACTTTCACACCACTCTTACTGCCAAACACTCAAACTTGACTGATGCCCTAATTGACCATCCGTTCACTGTGATCTCTGTGATTGACTAATCCCGTGCTCTCATTTTCTCCTCCCTCCTCCTCAGGGTGTGTATGCTGGGTAACCGTACCCTGTCAGGACACATCCTTCATGATAGTCCCTGTGCCAAGACCACCCTGCCCAAAGAACCACCCCGACCTGTGGATACCAACCTCACACTCGCTGGTAAAACCGTCAATATTACCTTTCAATTTGGAAAAATGACATAGTCAATTATAAAGAGATTTTTGTATTTTTATGTTAACCCTCATGTTCTCTCTCGGTCCATTCTGTTTGACATCTCACTATGGGTCATGCCCACTTGCGGCTCATTTGCTGAAGCCTTAATCAATCACGCCTAACAGGCCAATCAAGGCTTTGAAGGTGTTAGATCTGCCTGCCATTCGACCACTGTTAGAATTCCTCATTCTCCACCTCTTTGCTCGCTTGTTCATTATCGTCCCCAATATCAACTAATCAACCAATTCTTCTAGGAAATGGCACGGTGCCGTCAACCTTTGATCTCTCCCTGCCCTCCTCTGAGGCGACCACGACCCTGTGGCTGCAGTTCTGTGAAGGCCCAGACCTCAACGCTTCCTGTGACTACTACTTTAACCTCAGCAACATCTCTGAGATACCTGGCATACCAGGCCTGTCCAGTGGAGTTATCACAGGTACATTCTCTGTCTCTCACACTCTCTCTCTCTCTCTCTCGCTCTCTTTCTCTCTAATAATTAGTATTCTCTCCATAGAGAACATATGGAGTGTTTACCTCAGTAAAGGGGACGTCCTGGAGAAAGGGTCACTCCCCTCGCCCAGACCCGTCCACCCACCCACCAATCGGCTGCCCTATGTCTTCGCTGACATCACCACCTCCTTCACGCTATTGGTGGGAATCTTCTTCCCCTCAGTCACAGGTATATTTCCTCCTCTTTTCGTCTCTCCTGATCCCAGTACCTCCCGATCCCCTTGGACCTCTTGATGTTGGTAGATCTGAATCGGTAGAAGCAGTGCAGTGGTGGAGCTCCCACCATGGTGCTTACAGCTCTGCGGAAACAGAGACGAGTTGTAGGGAGAGATTTGGGACAGGCTGATCCAGCTGTAAAATAATTTGCCATACATTCATACACCAACTCTGTCTCGCTCGCTCGCTCTTTCTTTCTTTCTCTCTCTCCCTCCTCACAATTCCTCCCCCTTCTCCACCCTCCAGGTATAATGGCTGGATCTAACCGGTCTGGGGACCTGAAAGACGCTCAGCGCTCCATCCCCATAGGAACCATTATGGCCATCCTCACTACCTCCCTCGTCTGTATCCTTCACTGTGGACAATAAAGCTTTTGGATTTTTAATTGAGAATCTCTTCCATATTAACTCTGTTTGCGTCCGAATTGACACCCTAATCCCTACATAGTGCACTACATTTGACTAGGGCTCTTGTCAAAAGTAGTGCAGTGTGTAGGGTTTAGGGGGCAATTTCAGACACCCAAGGACAACAAAGCTGTTGTATTTTTAATTGAAAATGTCACATGTAAACTCGGTCCTAGTCATAGAATTAGAATCATTCTAGTTACACACACCTGCATGGTGCTTAGTGTGTGGTAATGGGTTGATATTGGGACAGACTTGTGTTGTGGTTCAGGTGTGATGTGACTGGGTTATTTACCTGAGTGTCCTGGCCAGACCTGAGCAGTGTGGTGCTGTTTGGAGCCTGCATCGAAGGAGTGGTGCTCAGAGACAAGTTTGTATATTGTTGTCTCTCTCTGTGTGTGTGTGTGTGTGTGTGTGTGTGTTTCAGGGTGGAGTTTAAATTGAGTCAATTTAGGAAGTAAATTGAAATTGGTGTGTCTTGGCCTTCTTAGGACACATTCTGTGGTCACACTAACTGACCTGTCTGTCTGTAGGTTTGGAGACTTAGTGAAGTCACACTAACTGATCTGTCTGTCTATCTGAAGGTTTTGAGACTCATTGAAGTCACACTAACTGACCTGTCTGTTGTTCGGAAGGTTTGGAGACTCTGTAAAGGGAAACCTGGTAGTGGGCACCTTGTCTTGGCCCTCCCCCTGGGTCATTGTGATTGGCTCCTTCTTTTCGACGTGCGGCGCTGGCCTCCAGTCACTGACTGGCGCTCCCCGCCTCCTCCAGGCCATCGCCAAGGACAACATCATCCCCTTCCTCAGGGTGAGATAGATAAACAAGTGTTGTAGTGTATATATAGCTCTTCTTTCTCTCTCATTCTCTCATTCCTCTCTCACTCCTCTCTCTCGCTCTGTTCTGTTCTCTCTGTCCAGGTGTTTGGTCATGGCAAGGCTAATGGAGAGCCTACCTGGGCTCTGCTCCTGACAGCTCTGATAGCTGAGCTGGGAATCCTCATTGCTTCTCTGGACCTGGTTGCACCCATCCTTTCCATGTGAGTGTGTGTTTCTTGGAGAGAGAAAGTGTGTGTGTGTGTGAGTGATTGTTTGTTTGTCTGAGTGTATGGATGCTGATTCAGTGCAGCCTGAGTCCCACATCTCCCTCTCTCTGTAGGTTCTTCTTGATGTGCTATCTGTTTGTGAACCTGGCCTGTGCTCTGCAGACGCTGCTGAGAACTCCCAACTGGAGACCACGCTTCTCCTACTACCACTGGTACACACACACACACACAGTCTTGCACAGCTAACCTTGTGTGGACATACATTTCAGTCCCATTCAAAATCCAATTTTCCTTAACCTGTACCTTAACCTATCCCTAGCTCTTAAGCCTAACACTAATTCTAAACTTAACCCTAAACACCCTAGATAGCATTTGACCTCGTGGGGACCTCGTCACATTTTTGTTTGTTTACTCTTCTTGTGGAGACTTCTGGTCCCTTTTTTAGTCACAAATGATGTGGTCTGTAACAAGTGTTTTCACATCAACGTTTGATGCAAGGAACCACTTTACAAAATAAAATGTGTTACTTTTTGCCATAGACAATCGGATAGAAATGTAGGCTACACTCTGTCCATTGGCTTCTCTGCATATTCTAGCCTGTCTCAAAATCCAACCCTGGCCCTTTAAGACTCTCCTGCCGGATGGTTGACCACCCTTGGTAGCCTATAAAATATTACAGTTGATCCCATTCTGATCAGAGTCATTTTTGATTTTGTGATTTATTGTACTATATTATTTTTTACTTGTCCATTCTTCTTGTCCGACAATAAAAACAAAAAAAAAACTTGTCATAATGTTATTTTTACTTGTCCCGGACAAGAGGGCAAGCATTAATGTTGAGCCCTGTGTGATGATGGATTATTTTATATCTCTCTCCCTCTCTCTCTAGGACCTTGTCATTTCTGGGTATGATCATCTGCTTGGCGCTGATGTTCATATCGTCATGGTACTATGCTATTGTTGCTATAGTGATTGCTGGCATGATCTACAAATACATCGAGTACCACGGGTAGGTTTCCATGGGGACCTACTGGAACAAACCAGTTGTGTGTGTTTCAGATTTTGTGGTGTGTGTGTGTGGGCTTGTGTGAATGGAGGTCACAGAAATCCAATTATATATTTTGTGGAGGTGTTACATTCATAATTCAAAAGGAAGATGAATATATTTATACAAAGTGTGTGTGTGCATGAATCTCTGAGTTGTCTTCATGTGTGTGTAGGAATCTCTAAGTTGTCTTCATGTGTGTGTTCCAGGGCAGAGAAGGAGTGGGGAGATGGTATTCGGGGTCTGTCCCTCAGCGCTGCTCGCTACGCCCTCTTGAGGTTGGAAGAGGGACCACCACACACCAAGAACTGGAGGTAAAGTATAGCAGTATACCGTTAAGTGACTCATGCACAACCACCCATGTATACACCCAATCTCACACCTTTACAATCTCTCTCTCTCCCCTCCAGACCCCAGCTCTTAGTTCTATTGAAGTTAGATGAGGATGCCTATGTCAAGTCTCCCCGCCTGCTAACCTTTGCATCTCAGCTGAAGGCAGGTAAAGGTCTGACCATTGTAGGGACCGTCATCACTGGAAACTATCTCCACAGCTACGGAGAGGCACTGGCTGCAGAACAGGTTGGTCTCTCTTTTCTCTCTGTCTACTACTCTTGGTGCATTTCTCTAGAAATGTTTTAAAAAAAATACCTCTTCTGATTTTCGCCCCTCTTCCTCTCCCTTCTTTCAGGCGTCTAATTTTGTCTTTCTCCTTCAGACTCACATGATGGATCTGTAGGTGTATTGTGTTATAACATCTCTCTCTCTCTCTCTCCATTCCCTCTCACTATCCCTCCTCTCTCTCCCTATTTCCCATCTCTCTCTCGCTCTTTATTCACCCCCCCCCCCCCCTCCTGTAGACTCTGAAGCACCAGATGGACAAGGAGAAGGTGAAAGGGTTCTGTCAGTGTATTGTGGCTAACAAGGCCAGGGAAGGCATCAGCCACATGATCCAGTCCAGTGGGTTAGGAGGGATGAGGCACAACACTGTAGTTATGGGCTGGCCCCTGGCCTGGAGGCAGAGTGAGGATCCACAGTCCTGGAAGACCTTTATCAGTGAGTACAGGACAGGAGAGGAGAGGTGTGCATGTGCGCTTTCTCATCAGGCTTCAAGGCAAAAGCCATGAGCGAAAGAGAGAGGGGGGGGGGTAGCAAGAGGGAATCATTGAATGGTAACATTACTGCCATCTGTTTGTCAAACATTGTAACTGGCCCTTTGAATTTGACTACCTGCCATCTAACTTTGAGACGTTGTGGTTTGAATAAACAGCACCCCCTCTCTCTGTGTGTTTCCTCCAGACACGGTGCGTGTGACGACAGCGGCCCACCTGGCCCTACTTGTGCCCAAGAACATCTCTCTGTTCCCCGGCAACAGTGAGCCGTGCGCGGAGGGATACATTGACGTGTGGTGGATCGTCCACGACGGGGGCATGCTCATGCTACTGCCCTTCCTGCTGAGGCAACACAAGGTCAGAGAAATATTTAATCATATCATGTCATCATCTTCTCGAAGAGAGAAAGGTTGTGTACACATGTAACTGACGACGTTGTCGTGTTTCCGTCCCCAGGTGTGGCGTAAGTGTGCGATGCGTATCTTCACGGTGGCTCAGATGGAGGATAACTCTATTCAGATGAAGAAGGACCTGGCTACGTTCCTCTACCACCTCCGCATAGAGGCTGATGTTGAAGTGGTGGAGATGGTAGGTTTCTGCATAGACCCAATAATAACTTGAGGCCCACGCACTTTACTCAAACGTTCATGTAAAAATGGCGTAGTGTACTGATGATCAAGAAATATCTTTTGATTTCAATATTGACCGCTAGCTAATAGCTATGTGTTAGGCTTTGTTCATTTGACCCATGAGAAACTGTCGTTCTCTCCTCCCTTCTCCTTTCTCCCCCTGCTCTCTCCCCTCTCCTCTGTACCCCCCTATTCTCTCTCCACCACCTCCCCCCCCCCCTCTCTCTCCACCTCACTCCCCCCTCACTATCTCCTCTCCTAGCATAACAGTGACATCTCAGCCTACACCTATGAGAGGACTCTGATGATGGAGCAGAGGTCTCAGATGCTCAGACAGATGAGGCTGTCCAAGTCTGACCGGGAGAAAGAGGTGCGGAGGCCTCAACAAGTGTGTTTGTTTCATAGTTCTGTTTCCATACGTGCGTGTGTGTGCGAAAATGAGAGAGAGAAAAAGTGTGTGTGTGCGTTCATCTTCACCTCATCTGCCTATTGTTGTTTTCCTTAGCGAGTTCGCTGGAGTATAGATGAAGTAAGTTTGCTGTCTGCTCAGTTAGTAATTGACTCCGAACTGTCTCGTAGACTACGTAGTCAACTTCAGACGTAATGCCCTACTCTATCCTGCAGCCTACATATTGCTAATGTCGCTAGACGTAAGCTGTCCTGTGTTGGAGAGTGTGTATCAGGGTCGTATTCATTAGGCACCGAACGGGAGAAAGCGGACTGAAACAGGGAGGGGATGACCTAAACTTGTCTTATAAGAAACACCCGTTTTTGTTTTCCGTTACAAAATGTTTTGCTACGGTGTGCCCTAATGAATATGACCATATAATAGGGCTGGGCGATATGTCCAAAAAATCATATCTACAATTTGTTCAAACTTCTGGCTGATTCACAATATATACCTCGATATTTTTTACAGTTTCTCTAAATAGCCTTTGTGTCACAATTAAAGTTCAGTACACATAATTTCAGACAGTCAGGAATAATCTAATGAATTTTGGGTTTGTAAAATTATACCTAGGCTAAATATAAGCCTTCCACAACCATAAGACCCATTCATAATTGAATTATTTTATCAAAATAGTTTAACCTGCTTTTTTACAATACTTACTGATCTGGCTTTTAAATCTGTATATGAAAATGCCAATTTTCTTACAAATGTAACCATGCACAATGCACGTCCACTAACGGTATCAAGCATTCTAGAAAATGAACACCGGTCTCATCTCTCAAGCACAAAACCACTTGCTAGTGAGTAACCAGCTGATCTTAATATTTAAAGTCTCGTCAACTTGGATCTACTTGCTTGCTAACAAGGTAGAACAGTCTAACTGTTATGAATGCACCTTTCAGTCTGTCTCCAACTGTTTGAACAACAGCCTGTTCACTTTTAGATATTTCAGTCAAGTAGCCTACCTGGATAAGATGCTTATTTTTCAAGTTCCTTATATACATACATGTGTTTTTTTTATGGTCATTGCACATTTCTAAAACCCAGACTAGACAGCTAGCACAACAGTCTGTGGACATTCTAAAACCCAGACTAGACAGCTAGCACATAACAGTCTGTGGACATTCTAAAACCCAGACTAGACAGCTAGCACATAACAGTCTGTGGACATTTCTAAAACCCAGGCTAGACAGCTAGCACATAACAGTCTGTGGACAATTCTAAAACCCAGACTAGACAGCTAGCACATAACAGTCTGTGGACATTTCTAAAACCCAGACTAGACAGCTAGCACATAACAGTCTGTGGACATTTCTAAAACCCAGACTAGACAGCTAGCACAGTTCAGTCTGTGGACATTTCTAAAAACCCAGGCTAGACAGCTAGCACAGTTCAGTCTGTGGTTAAAATCCTGCTAGCGGTATGTGGTACTGCAATGCTGCACACGACAACCTGACCATTCATTTTCCACAATCATGTTCATTGATACTCTCGTCTTAGTAGGGTCTGCTCGGTTCTACATTTTGGGAGTTGAGACATAAAAAGGGTATCGTTGGAAATTTCAAGTCTATTACAGTAAAATAATGTCTAAGTGTTTAGGTGTCCATGTGACTGGTTATGTTGAACCAAGTTTAAACTGCTTGTTGTCAGAGAGGAAGAAGTCATCTTTTTGATTGTTTTGTTGTGGGAAGTATGCAAGTGAGAAGGTGCACAGAAGGAGGGGCTTGGTGTCTGTGAGTGGGAAGATTCACAGAAGGAGGAGGGGCTTGGTGTCTGCAAGTGGGAAGGCGCACAGAAGGAGGGGCTTGGTGTCTGCAAGTGGGAAGGCGCACAGAAGGAGGAGGGGCTTGGTGTCTGCAAATGGGAAGGCACACAGCACAGAAGGAGGAGAGGCTTGGTGTCTATACAAGTGGGAAGGCACACAGCACAGAAGGAGGAGGGGCTTGGTGTCTGCAAGTGGGAAGGCACACAGCATAGAAGGAGGGGCTTGGTGTCTGTGAGTGGGAAGGCACACGTCACAAAAGGAGGGGGGGCTTGGTGTCTGTGCGAGTGGGAAGGCACACATCACAGAAGGAGGAGGGGCTTGGTGTCTGCGAGTGGGAAGGCACACAGCATAGAAGGAGGGGCTTGGTGTCTGTGTGAGTGGGAAGGCACACAGCACAGAAGGAGGGGGGGCTTGGTGTCTGTGCGAGTGGGAAGGCACACAGCACAGAAGGAGGGGGGGGCTTGGTGTCTGTGTGTGGGAAGGCACACATCACAGAAGGAGGAGGGGCTTGGTGTCTGTGTGAGTGGGAAGGCACACAGCACAGAAGGAGGGGGGGCTTGGTGTCTGTGCGAGTGGGAAGGCACACAGCACAGAAGGAGGGGGGGGCTTGGTGTCTGTGTGTGGGAAGGCACACAGCACAGAAGGAGGATGGGCTTGGTGTCTGTGTGAGTGGGAAGGCACACAGCACAAAAGGAGCGAAGGAGACGAGACCAAAAAGACAGAATGCTCAAACATCACAAAATAACCTTGATGAAGGCATTTGGAACATCACGTTAAAACAAAAATTCTAATCAATTGGATATATCGCCCAGCCCTACCCTGTACTCAGTGACTAAGTGTCTTTTGTAGGTGTATCTCTCTCAGAGGGAGGGAGGGGGGGGGGGGGGGGGGGGGGAGGAGAGGGAGGATTTCTAAACGTGTGTTACACATTCTCTCCCCCAGGCACAGTTGGTAAAGGATCGTAACTCCATGCTTCGGCTAACCAGCATTGGTTCTGACGACGATGAAGACACCGACGGGGGTGGAGGCCCCACAGGAAATGCCGAAAAGGGAGGAGGAGCAGCCGGAGGAAGGGAAAGGGATGGAGGGATGTCAGCCTCGGAGAACAGACGAGTCCACATGACCTGGACTAAGGAGAAAGCCCTGCAGTACAGAGCTACACACTCCGGCTGTAGTACGCCAGAGGGCTTCAGAGATATGCTCAGTATCAGGCCGTAAGTCACACACACACACACACACACACATGCACGCATGGACACACAACACACATGCACGCATGGAGACACACGCACGCATGGACACACACATGCATGGACACACACACACACTTGAATGGAGACACATACAAACGGATGACTGTTGATGGTTGTTGTTATTAATGATGTCTCTCTCCCAGGGACCACTCCAACGTGCGGCGGATGCACACGGCCGTCAAGCTCAACGAGGTCATCGTCAACAAATCCCATGATGCTCGGCTGGTCCTGCTCAACATGCCGGGACCACCACGGAACCCAGCCGGAGACGAAAACTGTATCCTTCACTTTCTACTTACTGTTGACTGTGCTTCTCTTCCTGTGTACCAGGATTGGACTCAATTCCACTTCAATCGATTTATTTTTCACCTCCTTAATTGAGTGAATTGAAAATGAACCAATAGCTGTGTGTTCTGTCATAGCTATAGTAGACACAGTTGTAGTAGTTACAGTATTTACGCTTTTTATTGTTATTGAGAAAACGTTTCCAGACCAGTCCTTAACCGATGGTCAGATATGGAATTTCTGGAAGTTCTAACTGAGGGATTGGAACGCGTCCTATTGGTCAGGGGTGGAGGAAGTGAAGTCATCACCATCTACTCCTGATTTGCTCACACAAACCAGCTATGTCAGAGCAGCCAATCACGTGGAAGAGAATGCTAAAGGAGGTGGGGCTAAGGAGCCCTGGGGGTGTGGCCCCTCTGTCAGACAGCGCAAAGATGGACTGTCATTGGCTGCAGCTTGGATAAACCCCTCCCATCTCTCCGCTGTCAGTCATTATTCCTAGGCTTCCCCATTCCACTAAAGACAAGCTACAAAAAGCCAACACGATTCCTCAAGTGAACATTGAGCGAAAGTTCTCATAATGTGTGTCTGTGTGTGTCTAATTGTATGAGAGATATTCATCTCAACATATAATACAAAAAGGACCAGCCCACGTGACTAGACCAGGACAACTCCTGGTCCTGGTTATAGCTGATAACTAGGGCCCTGAGTATTCCCCCTGATCAGGTCACATGGTCAGGAAAAACTCCTGGCCTCCCACATAATGCACAATAATATACAGCAGTTGGATCAGGGACCAGTGTTTATGTCCCAAATGGCACCATGTTCCCCATAGTGCACTACTTTTGCACTAAATGGGGAATAGGGTGTGATTTTGGACTTACAATGTGTAGTATGAGCATGTATGGACCAATGGATGATAGTCATAATCTAGTAGACAGACAGACCATATAGAATCTAGAACATCGATATAAAATTGAGATCATTCTAGAACATCTATATAGAATCTAGAAAATCAATATAGAATCTCGAACATTGTAGAACATCTAGATAGAATCTAGCACATCCTAGAATATCTACTTAGAATCTAGAATATTGATATAGAATCTAGAACACCCTGAAACAGTGAGTGTTCCACTGAGTGACTCAGGGTTTAGTTATAGAAAACGACAACAGGCGCACTCTTCCAAAATCCACGTCTAGCATGCTAGAGTGAAGCCGTGCATTCTACGTAGTATGGATTATTGGAACGCAGACCTGATGATGAGTGGATTGTGTGGTACGAGTGTGAGAAAATGTGTATGTTATGTATGTACAGTATGTATGTACATTGTGTAGGCTAGAGCTAGACAGAGAATGGACTTAGGTTCATATACTATTTGAAATAATTTGAAATACTTGAGCTATGCTTGATGGAACCAAAAGAAGAGTGCCAAAACATGCAAACCCAACGTTTGGTATTGGTGTCTCCAACCAGGCAAAGCAGACAGACGCTCAAGAAGAAACATTTGAAATAGTACCCAGGTTTTGTGATACGTTATAATAGCCTGCTGGTCTCTGATCTGTATTTGGGTCATTATCATTAAAACGGTTTTAAAATGTCTGTACCAAATTGAGTTACAAAACCATGATACATCTTAAAAAATCAACTATCATTCTGAGGAATAAGATGTCTAGTTTTGGGGAAAGTGTCTTATTTGAAATAAATTTCACGTTTTCATCCAAATTCTCATTACCGAAATGCGTCTGGATTAAATTCTCTGGTCTATTAAAAAATAATCTTTACAAAAATGTAACCTATTTGAATAAAACACCAAATATGTTGCTTTAGTTTGTCCATAAATCATACAAATGGTATTCTAGTTGGAGTTTACATTAAAGTATAATATTTATTAAGTACAAACAGTGTCTGTGGACGTCTCATTACTTATTCAAGTTCCTGTAAAACATTTTTAATAAAGTTTTATTCACCCATGATGCATCATCTAGAGGAGTAATCCTTATATGAGCACAAGTTGTTAATTTATTAGCTTGAATGCCTTCAGAATAAGGTTCTTATTCTCAAACACCCACTTTACCCCACTTGGCCTTCTCATTACTGAAATGGCTAAAGAGCTCAAATAGGGGGGAAAACTAAGATTTTATAGTAATTGTATAATTTTATTTTCAGTGTTCTGTTTAACTCGGGTGTTTTCATTAGGGAAGACATTTTTAAACAATCTAAATATTGATTTGTTTATGACTTTTTTTTACTTTTAAAACTGTTATGGTAATGAGAATTTTGTGAAACTGTTGTTAAAATGCATAATATCTGATCAAAAAACATAATTATGAAATAGATAAGTACATATCCTAATCTCAGTGATTCAAGAGGATATTATGTGAAAAATTACACAATTTTTTGGGACAGTTTTGTGAGAATTACCCATTTGCTATAGCCGACTCCTCTAACAATACAGCCATAGGAGTTGGTTAAAGCATAGACTGATCTGGGACCAGGCTGTCCTTGAATAGAGAGAGGTGTGAGTAAGACATGTAGTTCAGGACTAGGAATGCAAAAAGGTACATGTGTTGACAGCAATGGCTCCTAGTTTAGGTGTAAACATCCCCTAGATGTGTTTTCTCAAGGCGGGGTGCCAAATCAAGGCCTACCAAGTCAATATCAAGGGGGTGGTTCACTTTAAACACAACAGTAGTCAATTGAAGCCAAATTATTTCAGGCCTGCCCAGCCTGGTAGGGGAAAACTTGAGTGAGAGAGGTGTGGAAGGTTTTAAGGATGTTAGGAATGGGTTGAAGTATTGTGAATGAGTAACAGTGTTGTAGGTAGCCATATTAGGGGGGGGGGGGGGGGTGTTATTGTTGCACACTGGACCACTGTTGTAAAGAGACCATTACCCTGCATGCTGTTTAACATTTTTTTTACGTTGCACTGTCAGTGAAAGGGAGGGATTGGAAGTTTGCGTGCGCGCTTGTGTGTGTGTGTGAGAGAAGGAAAAAGGTGATTTAAAAAATAAAAATAAATCATTTTACGAGTTATCCTCCCCCTCACTACCTACCTATTAGTACATGCCTGTGCTGTTCCGTCAGATTCTGCTGTGCTAACTGCCCATTTATTTCCCAAATGGCACTCTACTTCCTTTGTAGTGCACTATGTAGGGAATTAGGGTGCCATTTGGGGGACAAGCTGGTGGTATTTTATTCCACAATGCTTGTCTTCGATCTTCTCAATGTATTGACTTTATTGTACAGGGATGGATTATTTGTGTTCAATTGTTTTTCCTCCACCATTTGTTTTTGCTTGTACATAGAAACTAAGAGAAATCCCACGTTTTTTTTATTTTTTATTACATGAATATAAAACAATAAAAAAAAAATGTTGCTTGAGAAAATGTGAATAAAACCAATTTTGAAATAAAGATATCACCACTTGTCATGTTCTGTGTCTTCTGACATGGATATAGTAGAACATGTTCAAATAACAAATATAATTCTCAATATCATAATTGATCAATTGTAGTTAAAAAAAATAATACACACTTAACTTGACTCATTTGCATATTTGAAACTTGAGCCCGCGCTACGTCAACGTGCTCACGTCGCTCCGTGGAAATTATGTCACTTCCTCATGTTATCCCGGAAGCCGGTGCCATGTTGTGATTTTTGACGAAAAACTAAAAAATCATCACGGGCGAAGTTCAGAAAAGTGGGACAGAGCACATTTCGGGGTGAGAATGGAGGTAAGAACGAGAGTATAAAGTTTTCAGTGGGGAATCACTTGTGTGGTCGGCATATCCAACCCTGTACAGGTTGGATCGCACAAGTGTCAACAATATTTGGTTTTCAAACACACAACAATGAATACACGCTCAGAAAGCCTGACATCATTCAGACCTAGCAAGCTAACTAGCTATTAGCCAACTCTTTCCTAGTTTGTCAGCATTGAGTAGAGAGCTTTAACCTCTATTTTCTAAAAGTCCCTGAAGATTGAGATTAACTAACTACCTTATATGATCTTTGTGAGAAAGCTTGCTAGTAAACAGCAAGAAGGTGACAACAGGAAAATCATTTCCTCTGCCACTCTATTCGAGTTGTCTCTAAAATTAACGCGTGGCAATTGCTGTTTTTCTATGTTATTCTTGACAGTGGGATTTTCCAAAGATGTGAAAGGCAGTTAGTAGTGGTTGTTGTAACATTTATTTTAGGTTTTGTCCAGAGAATAAACGGTTAAAGCCTTTAATTTGGCGTGGTCTTTACTAGGCCATTGGGATAAACCATTTGAGAAAAGTGGGAGGGAGTGAAAATCCATGTTGGATATCAGATGTTTATTTAATTCAATAATGTATTGGTTTATTTGTCATAATTGAGCCATATGTGCATTTTTAAAAAGTACATCGATTGTTACATGATGACAAACCGCTTTGAAATAAACTGTTTGTAAGCAAAATTCCGATATCCCAGACACCCTCCCACACTGACACCCGCCCCCAAGATTATGGCGATTCAATTCCAAATCCACAATTCTGGTTCCATTGATCAGCCTTGCTCGAACGCAGAGCAGCGGTGAGAAAGAACCGGACGAGCTAAATTCTTAAATGCATCAAGACAAGTCAAACTACGGTCATTTTCGGGATTCCATATATCGTATAATTTTAGCCTTATGCTTGTTTGTGAGGTGAAGATAGTTTGAGTTTGTTCTAGTGTAGTAATTTAGGTGTATAAATATAGCTAGCACAGGATTCGGTACCACCGCCTTGCGTCAGCATAGTAGGATAGCCACGCTAGCTAGTAACTAGACGGGTTATTTTTGGTATGAGTGACCCGAGCTCTGGCGTGCACTGAGAGAATTATTTCGCCATATGCATAGCAAACGTCCGCTTCGTTTTATACCTTGAAGTTGCTATGAATCCTACATATTTCATGACAGAAATCTGAAGTCTGGGCTGTAGCCATTTTTGATTTATTCTTCATTGTTTGTACATTTCGTGATACTAAAACAGTCAGTGAGTGGTACAGTAGTTTTCGTTTATAGATTTGTTCCGCACTTCATCCAATTGCATTGATTGAATGTCATACGAAGCGCCCTTAGAAAATGGACCTGAATTTTTACTCTGATCTAATGGATGGGACTGGGCAACACGGAGATCCAGAATTCCTGGACCCGGGGTCTTTCAATGGATTTGACAATAAGGTGACCGACAACAAGAGCTGTGTGTGTGTCTGTGTCTGTCTGCGCGCGTGCGCGAGCTCTATGGCGACATCTATGACCCCCACAAACACTCAGAAGTCTTATAACTGCATATTAAGGCTTGGTTGAATATGTGGTAGCTACAATACACGTGTAATGTATTGGCTGATATGGCGAGGTGAGCTGTGGTCATTGGGATGTTTACTATGTGAAAAGTATGCCTAGCTGTGTGTGTGGTTGTTGTAAATCAAATCAAATCAAATTTTATTTGTCACATACACATGGTTAGCAGATGTTAATGCGAGTGTAGCGAAATGCTTGTGCTTCTAGTTCCGACAATGCAGTAATAACAAGTAATCTAACTAACAATTCCAAAACTACTGTCTTGTACACAGTGTAAGGGGATAAAGAATATGTACATAAGGATATATGAATGAGTGATGGTACAGAGCAGCATAGGCAAGATACAGTAGATGGTATCGGGTACAGTATGTACAAATGAGATGAGTATGTAAACAAAGTGGCATAGTATAGTATAAAGTGGCTAGTGATACATGTATTACATAAGGATACCGTCGATGATATAGAGTACAGTATATACGTATGCATATGAGATGAATAATGTAAGGTTTGATGAGGTGTTGTTGATGCTATGCATGATGTCATTGACTTTATAAACATGATGATGATGCTGCTCATTGTTATGTGGTGATGATGGTTTGACCCATGTGTGTGTGCTCTGTGTTTCAGTTCCCTGGAGGCAGTGACAACTTCCTGACCATCAGCGGGGCAAGCCATCCGTTCCTCTCCTCCTCTGAGGTAGCTACTCAAACCTTCCACTTCACTCTCTTTTCTAAACATGCTTTCCCTCTCTTTTTCCTCTCCCCTATCCTGTTTCTCTGTCTACAAATCCTCAAACAATCTGCAGTTATTCACACACCTCTAACATACAGTATAGCAGGTGAGGACGTCTCATACTTGACATCGTTTCATACTTACAATGGCATACTTCTCCCTGCCCTCTACTGTCTCCTCTCCACCCCTTTCTTCCTTACCATCTCCCCCCATCCCTTACCCTCTCTTCTCCCCCTTCTCATTCCTCTCCATTCTATCCCTCCCCTCAACAGACATTCCACACCCCCAGCCTGGGCGATGAGGAGTTTGAGATCCCCCCCATCTCCCTGGATCCGGACCAGGCCCTCACTGTGTCTGATGTAGTGGCCCACTTCGGAGAGCTCTCGGACGGGGAGCGCGGTGGCCTGTCCACCCCCGGGAATGCGGTGGTGGGGGGAGACGACCCGTCCTTCGCCATGACCTTTGTCAACACACATTCGGGGTCACAGGGGCTGGAACACCATCTTAGTCTGGGGGTCATCAGTCAACCTGGTGGAGGAGGGGCCATGCTGGGGTCTGCTCTGGGGATGGTGAGAACCATAGAGATCATTTCAATTAATAAATATTATCTGACCAATATGGCCGTCCTGTAGTCACGTTGCCCGGAATGCCAATCACCATTCTAGTGTTTTATTTAATTCTGTGAGGACTACAATATTTTATTTAGCTCGTAATACTCAGCCCTTGTCTGTTTATGAACCCCACATCTTTTCCAGGATCTGGGACACCCCATTGGTTCCCAGTTCAGCAGCTCCTCCCCAATGACCATAGACGTCCCGCTGAATGACATGGGCCACGGCCTGTTGGGCCACAATCAGCTGACCACCATGGACCAATCAGAGTTCAGCGCACAGCTGGGGCTCAGCCTGGGGGGCGGGGCCATCCTGGCGTGCTCGCAGTCGCCTGACCAACCACTATCGGCCGCTGCTTCACCCGTTGGTTCACTACAGGATGACGACATGGACGACTTCAGACGGGTCAGTCCTATTGGTCAATCTTTCTGTCATGTCTGTCTATTGGTGGATTAGTCTCTGTCGGTCTTGTTTGTTCGTCTTTCTGTTGTAATGCAATTCTCAATGTTGTGTTTACAGTGCATTTAGAAAGTATTCAGACCCCTTGACTTTTTCCACATTGTTACATTACAGCCTTATTCTAAAATGTATCAAATATTTTTTTCCCTCATCAATCTGCACACACTATCCCATAATGACATTTTAGCAAAAACAGGTTTTTAGAAATTTAGCAACAGTATTCAAAATAAAAAAGATATTATATTTACATAAGTATTCAGACCCTTTACTCAGTACTTTGTTGAAGCAGCGATGACAGCCTCAAGTCTTCTTGTGTATGACTCTACAAGCTTGGCACACCTGTATTTGGGGAGTTTCTTCCATTCTTCTCTGCAGATCCTCTCAAGCTCTGTCAGGTTGGATGGGGATCGTCGCTGCACAGCTATTTTCAGGTCTCCAGAGATGTTTGATCGAGTTCATGTCCGGGCTCTGGCTGGGTCACTCGAGGACATTCAGAGACTTGTCCCAAAGCCACTCCTGCATTGTCTTGGCTGTGTGCTTAGGGTCGTTGTGCTGTTGGAATGTGAACCTTCGCCCCAGTCTGAGGTCCTAAGCAGGTTTTCATCAAGGAACTTTCTGTACTTTTCTCCGTTCATCTTTCCCTTGATCCTGAATAGTCTCCCTGTCGCTGAAAAACATATTGACAGCATGATGCTGCCACCACCATGCTTCGCTGTAGGGAAGGTGCCGGGTTTCCTCCAGGCGTGATGCTGCCACCACCATGCTTCGCTGTAGGGATGGTGCCGGGTTTCCTCCAGACATGATGCTGGCACCACCATGCTTCGCTGTAGGGATGGTGCCGGGTTTCCTCCAGGCGCGATGCTTGGCATTCAGGCTAAAACGTTCAATCTTGGTTTCATCAGACCAGACAATCTTGTTTCTCATGGTCAGAGTCCTTCAAGTGCCTTTTGGCAAACTCCAAGCGGGCTGTCATGTGCCTTTTACTGAGGAGTGGTTTCTATCTGGCCACTCTACCGTAAAGGCCTGATTGGTTGAGTGCTGCAGAGATGGTTGTCCTTCTGGAAGGTTCTCCCATCTCCACAGAGGAAGTCTGGAGCTCTGTCAGAGTGACCATCAGGTTCTTGGTCACCTCCCTAACCAAGGCCCTTCTCCCTCGGTTGCTCAGTTTAGCCGGGCGGCCAGCTGTAATAAGTCTTGGTGGTTCCATACTTCTTCCATTTAAGAATGATGGAGGCCACTGTGTTCTTGGGGACCTTCAGTGCTACAGAAATGTTGTTGGTACCCTTGCCAAGTTCTGTGCCTCGTCACAATCCTGTCTTGGAGCTCTACAGACAATTTCTTCGACCTCATGGCTTGGTTTTGGCTCTGACATGCACTGTCAACTGTGGGACCTTTTTATATAGACAGGTGTGTGCCTTTTCTAAATCATGTCCAATCAATTGAATTTACGACAGGTGGACTCCAATCAAGTTGTAGAACCCTCTCAAGGATGATCAAGGGAAACAGGATGCACCTGAGCTCAATTCCAAGTCTCATAGAAAAAGGATCTGAATACTTATGTAAATAAGGTATTTCTGTTTTTTTATTTCTAATAAATTTGCAAACATTTCTAAAAACCTGTTTTCGCTTTGTCATTATGGGGTACTGTGTGTATATTGTTGAGGACATTATTTATTTAATCCATTTTAGAATATGGCTGTAACGTAACAAAATGTGGAAAGGGGGAGGGCTCTGAATGCACTCTATATTCAAGTACTTTGATCAATGTATGGGAAACTGTTTTTCTGTATTCTCTCTATTTCTCGTCTCTCTCTCCCCATCTCTCTCGCCTATTCTAATTCAGCAGAGCGTGTTGGTGGAGTCCCCTGTCTCTCTCAGCGTCATCTCCCTCGATCCCTCTCTCTCCGATTCCCCCATACCTTCCTCCGCTCCGTCCTTCAGCACCCCTCCTACCCTCGTCCGGAGAGGGGGAGCGGTCGGAGGAGGAGGAGGGAAGAAAGGGAAGAGGAGGAAAGATCCCAACGAGCCCCAGAAGCCAGTGTCGGCCTACGCTCTGTTCTTCAGGGACACACAGGCAGCCATTAAGGGACAGAACCCTAACGCCACCTTCGGAGAGGTGTCCAAGATAGTGGCCTCCATGTGGGAAAGTTTGGGGGAGGAGCAGAAACAGGTACACATTCACGTGCAAACGAACACACGCATGCAGACATTCAAACGCACATGTTCACATTCACTATACAAGAACATATGTAGATATGAGTAATGTATACTGAACAAAAATATAAACGCATCATGTAAAGTGTCGGTTTCATGAGCTGAAATAAAATATCCCAGAATTGTTCCATACGGACAAAAAGCTTATTTCTCTAAAGTTTTGTGCACAAATTAGTTTACGCATGTTAGTGAGAATTTCTATGCTATAATCCATACACCTGACAGGTGTGGCATATCAAGAAGCTGATTAAACGGCATGATCATTACACAGGTGCACCTTGTGCTGTGGACAATAAAAGGCCAGTCTAACATGTGCAGTTTTGTCACACAACACAATGCCAATGATGTCTGAAGTTTTGAGGGAGCGTGCAATTGGCAAGCTGACTGCAGGAATGTCCACCAGAGCTGTTGCAAGAGAATTTTATGTTATTTTCTCTACTATGTGCCGACTCCAAAGTGATTTTAGAGAATTTGGCAGTACGTCCAACCGGCCTCACAACCGCACACAACTTGTAACCATGCCAGCCCAGGACCTCCACATCCAGCTTCTTCACCTGCACAAACTGTCAGACCCACTCAGGGAAGCTAATCTGCGTGCTCGTCGTCCTCACGACAAAGCTTATTCCCCCTCAGGAGACTGAAAAGATTTGGCATGGGTCCTCAGATCCTCAAAAGGTTCTACAGCTGCTCCATCAAGAGTATCCTGACTGGTTGCATCACTGCCTGGTATGGCAACTGCTCGGCCTCTGACCACAAGGTACGGCCCAGTACATCGCTGGGGCCAAGCTTCCTGCCACCCAGGACCTCTATACCAGGCGGTGTCAGAGGAAGGCCTTAAAAATTGTCAGACTCCAGCCACCCTAGTTATAGACTGTTCTATCTTCTACCGCACGGCAAGCGGTACCTGAGTGCCAAGTCTAGGTCCAAAAGGCTTAACAGCTTCTAACCCCAAGCCATAAGACTCCTGAACATCTAATCAAATGGCTACCCAGACTATTCTCATTGTCCCCCCCATCCCCTTTTTATCCTGTTGCTACTTTGTTTATTATCTATGCATAGTCATTTTAACTCTACCTACATGTACATATTACCTCGACTAACCTGTGCCCCCGCACACTGTATATAGCCTCGGTATTGTTATTTTACTGCTGCGCTTTAATTATGATTATTTAAGAGAATTTACTAATTTATTTTTACTTAACACTTATTTTTCTTAACTGCATTGTTGTTAAGGGCTTGTAAGCATTTCACTGTTGTATTCGGGGTATTATTATTTATATTATTTCAATTGACTTTTTGAACTGTAACTCAGTTAAAATCTTAAAAATTGTTGCATGTTGCATTTATTTTTGTTCAGTGTAATATCATCGGGTTCACACATTCTCTCATGATATCCCTGTATGTATTCTTCTCAGGTGTACAAGAGGAAGACTGAGGCAGCTAAGACAGGGGATCTCAAGGCTCTGGCAGCCTACAGAGATGATCAACTTCCTGAGGTGAGACAAGACTAGTGTTCCTAGAGAATGATATTCAGTTGTACTGTGTGTGTGCTTAGGTTTATTACGATGGCCAGTCTTTGTCAACGGGGTGCAGGTAGCCTAGCGGTTTAGAGCATTGGGCCAGTAAACGCTGGTTCAAATCCTGAGCCATCTAGGTGAAAAAACTGTTGATGTACTGTTGAGCAAGGCACTTAACCCTAATTGCTCCTTTAAGTCGCTCTGGATAAAAGCATCTGTTAAATTAATCAAATGTAATGTGTAAACTAAATGTCCACTTTTACCTCTACCCCTCTAACTTCAAACTCCTTTCTCCTCCTTTCTCCCAGCCAACCATAGAGCTTCTGGACACTGCTCTGTCACCTCCCTCTCCTCCTTCCCCCGCCCTTCTCCCCACCCACGTCGCCCCCCATCCCCGCTCCACTCGTTCCTCCACCCCCCACCTGGCCCCTGAGGAGAACACCATTACCAACATCTGCACCTCCAACATCATCCTAACAGGTGGAGATCTCCCTCAAGTCACCACCCGTTCCCGTACAGGGGCGCACAAACCGCCCGCCCCGGCCCCCAGCCCCCCCACCGTTACCAAAATCATCATCAAGCAACAGAAGTCTCCCTCAGGGGTGACTGTGGTGTCTAGTAGTACGGTATTGTCGTCCCGTCAACCACCGCCACTCCAACAGATGCAAAACACCCCTCCGCCCCCCCGTCTCCAGCAGATGGTACATGCCCAGGCCCCTCCGCCACTGCAGGCCAAACCAAGAGGCGGGGGTGCCGGTGGTGCCACAGCACCACCCCCCCTGCAGATAAAAATGGTCCATCCCTCAGATTTGGACTCTCCGATTATCGTGACTGCTGCAGGGGGGTTAGCTGCGTCGGGTGGGTTCAATCCGAACTCGGGGAAGGTGGTACAGTCCTCTGCCATAGTAATGGCCTGTTCAACGGAGGCTGAGGACGGGGCTGAAGGAGAGGAAGGGGTAAGATGCTTCCTAGATATGGTGATGTCATAATATATGCTTGGTAACATACCTGATAATTCTATAAATCTGATATTTGCCACTCAACCCTCCCCCATCTTAGATGCAGGTGGAGTTGAATGTGTCTTCAGGGCCAGTTGTGACCCAGGCCTCCAGCCCTAACCTGTGTGTCAGAGCCGGCTGCACCAACCCAGCTGTCGAGAACAAGGACTGGGACAGGGAGTACTGCAGCAACGAGTGTGTGGCCACACACTGCAGGTACGGACGGATGTATACGTACACACACACACACACACTGACATTACCACGTGAAACGCTTGGAAGTCAAGATAGATCATGTTCTTCCCAAAGAATGGAAAATGTCGATAAACAAAATTTCTGCTCCCAATTGTGATTTTAAAAATTGGTGTTGATCTATTGACGATCTCTATAGGGATGTCTTCATGGCCTGGTGTGCGATCCGAGGGCAGAACTCCACCTCCGTCACGTAAGGAATGGACAGAAGGAGTGAGAGAAGATTATCATGATATAGACATGATAGAGGGAGGACTAGGAAGGAGAGAAGAGGAGTGTGGACTGAACAATGGACATGGTGGAGGAAGGAGAGAAAGGAGAATAGATTTGGCTTTTATTCACAGCAGACTTTGTCCTCTTAAGAAGAATCAAGTGGAAGACCAATACTCCTGTGATGTTAAATTATGAAGTTTAAATAATGAGAGTATTTTATATGAAATGTTTTTAATCATTTTAAGATGTTGGTAAAAAGTAATATAACACTGCAGGGTACTATTGGGATGTCTTGCATTTCATAGCTTGGATGTTAGAGTTGGATAAAGGGTAAGATCAGGAGTTTCTTTTTCCTGATCACGTGACACAAGGAAAAACTTAGCCACAATGACCATATTCTTCTTGGCTAGGTCACGTGATCAGCAGAAACTCCTGTTCCTATCCATCAGCCAATGAGAAGGCATGTTTATTTCACATGTGCGTCCTCTCGTCCGACTTCCGTTGAAACGGAGATCACGGTATCAATGTTGTCCATGTTATCAATGTTGCCTGCGACTTAAAATCAGTCTCACCCTCAGCCCTAGTGGGAAATCCCCTTCAGTCTAATCGTTTAGACCGTTGGTTTCCCAAGCAGACCTGGTTTCAGATCCCACCGTGACATACAAACCTCTGGGCTGCGTTCAGGAGTGTGAAAAATTCAGAACGTTGCTGATAGACTGGCCATGTATTGAATTGACATGATTCCTTTCTCTAGAACATGACAGAGAAGCATGTCTGTTTACATGTTGTATTTCTATCAGAACGGTTGTTCCACACTGAACATGATTGCCATTGAATGGGAAGGTTTCACGTATGCATATTACGAACATTCAGGATTACAGTTTGTTTTTGAAAAACCATCATGTTGGTGAAATAAAACTGTAGGAAAAATATATTTGAAAGAAAATACATAGTCATTTAAGTAACGCACAAAACAACACTAAACCAGCTTTTATTTTGACACTACATGACCAAAAGCATGTGGACACCTGCTCGTCGAACATCTCATTCCAAAATCATGTGCATTAATATGGAGGTGGTGCCACCCCCCCCCCCCCCCCCCCCCCTTGCTGCTAATGTGGGAACATGGCTGCGGTGACTTGCAGCCACAAGTCGTTCAAATTCCTCCAAACGATGTTCGTTGGGGTTGAGGTCAGGGCTCTGTGCAGGCCAGCCATGTTCTTACATACCGATCTCGACAAACCATTTCTGTATGGACCTCGCTTTGTGCACGGGGGTCTTGTCATTCTGAAACAGGTAAGGGCCTTCCCCAAACTGTTGCCACAAAGTTGGAAGCACAGAATCTTCTAGAACGTCACTGTATGCTGTAGTGTTAAGATTTCCCTTCACTGGAACTAAGGGGCCTAGCCCGAATCATGAAAAACAGCCCCAGGCAATTATTCCTCATCCACCAAACTTTACAGTTGCCACTGCATTCGGCCAGGTAGTGTCCTCCTGGCATCCGCCAAACCCAGATTCATCTGTCGGACTGCCAGGTGAAGCATGATTCATCATTCCAGAGAGTGTTTCCACTGCTCCAGAGTGCAATGGTGGCAAGCTTTCCACCACTCCAGTCAACGCTTGGCATTGCACTTGGTGATCTTAGGCTTGTGTGCGGCTGCTCGGCCTTGGAAACCCATTTCATGAAGCTCCCGACAAACAGTAATGTGCTGACGTTGCTTCCAGCGGCTGTTTGGGACTTGGTAGTGAGTGTTGCAACCGAGGACATACAATTTTTACACGTTACATGCTTCAGCACTCTGGGGTCCCGTTCTGTGAGCTTGTGTGGCCTACCACTTCGCGGCTGAGTCGTTGTTGCTCCTATACGTTTCCACTTCACGATAACAGCACTTACAGTTGACCGGGGCAGCTCTAGCAGGGCAGAAATTTGACTTACTGACTTTTTGGAAAGGTGGCATCCTATGACGGTGCCACGTTGAAAGTCACTGAGCTCTTCAGTAAGGCCATTCTACTGCCAATGTTTGTTTATAGAGATTGCATGGCTGTCAGCATTGGGTGTGGCTGAAATAGCCAAACCCAGTAATTGTAAAGTGGTGTCCACATACTTTTGTAGGTATATATGGTGTGTTTCTGGAGAGGAAAGGGAGAATATATATTTTTTAAATGTTTTAGTGTCTCGGAGTAGGAATGCTGATTTAGGATCAGGTCCCCCATATGTGATCGTGTTAATTTGGATCTAAAAGGCTGAACTAATCCTAGATCAGCACTTCTACTCAGATGCTTTATGAAGACGGCAAATGAAGAAATTAGTATTTTAACCATTGAAATGCAATTACGAGAAAGGACATCCCCATTCACTAGTGTAACAATAAAGGGAATTCTCATTTAATATAAATTCTATTCAATAGTAATTATATTGATATGGTTTTACCACGTGCATCCATAGATTTACTTGGTATTGCATTCGTAAAAGGGAAATTATGGGTTGTGAATTATCACTTACTAGTTGTCATCACTACATTATGCATGTGGAACAAAAATGACATTAACATGTTAATGTATATATATAAAAAAAGGAAATGAATGAAAAGGTTATTTTTTTGTAGATAATTTGAACTAATGATCATAAATGTTTTATGGAAAAATAATGCTTTATGTATCATTAGGTAAGATTTGTGTGTGTTTTGGTTTATATCCCTAAAAGGGAAAAATAAGGGGGAAAAAATGGGGTAACGTTGCAGAAAATTAAATGAACTAATCCAGTTAATTATTTTTTTAAATCACTTTTTCAAGAGCCATCCCTGCACATCCCATTTCAGCGGCAAGGAGAAGAGGTTTCTGCAGTGATGTCAAAAACTTTTTAAATATACGTTTGTTTCCAGCGTGACGTGTCAGCAATTTCGAATTCTGGAGGTGGCGGGAAAATATGCAGTGGCGGGAAAAAAAGCGCATGGTCACAGCCACGATCCGACGGAGGCGGGTTTTCAGATGTACCTTGGGAGGCGCTGTCGAGCAATGTAAAACAAATAAATGATACACTATGTGTAACAAACAACACACGAGTACTGTCTTTGGTAACAATATGCATGAAATATCCCAAATAGAACCCCCCATCAAACGATTTTATGCACTGATATAAAAATAAACATGTACGTTCAATAAAGATAGAAATCAAGGCATGGGTCAAGAGAAAAACATAAGCAAACCACGTGTGGCATATAAATTAGTCCACCAGCATTTTATAAACACATGTCGCTATTTTATCAAAATAATGTGGTTGCCATTATAGGGGCGAGTGTGGTAATTGACCTATCAAACATCAACATGCCCGACAGACTAACAACGGGGAGGGAGGGGGAAAACAGAGAAGGGGGGAGGGTATTCATTATTTCGAGTCGTTTATGCTTGGCACCAGTGTGGGCAACAAAACAGGTAGTTAGCAGGGCATTATGTTACATAATTCTTAATCAGAAGAAAAATTATGCGTTTTATATTTGTATCGATTTTTAACAAAACGGGTGTATGTTAATGTGTATATATATATTTCAAAAAATATATACAAAAAAAAAGGTAATATATCAACCATAGAGGCACATCTTGAGGAGAACTGAACGTAACCACCGTGCATATATCGAGAAGGAAAGAAACATCTCTTTTGATATAGGTTTCAAGGCGTGGAAAGTGCGAGAAAACAGCAACCACGCTCATTCGGCCTGTGCTGCTCTGAGAAGCCAGGAGCTGGAGTTTGAAGGTGTAAAATACTCGCTATGGCGGTAAACTTGGACAAGGAAGCGTACTACCGTCGAATCAAGCGATTATATGGCAATTGGAAGGTAATTAGCACGATATAAATATTTGTATATCAAATTAGTAAAAGCTAGTAAAATCTGGATGCTGGCACGGCGGGGAGCCACGTTTTTAAAGTGCGTTTTTTGACTTTGTTTTCAGCATGAGTGAGTGCCGTGGTTGGTTTTGTAGCTACAGAAGCGCAAACCGCAATGATCAATTTGATTATATAGACTTACATGTAGTTATGAAACACTTGTAGATTGAATACATTCAGGAGACATTACACATCCTAAAAATGATAGTTACAACATGGCCACTTATTATGCATTGTATATTATCCACCAAGTCAGGCTGTTAACGTTAGCTATGCTAATATACAGTTAACTAGCTTAACCAGCCATATCTGGCACTTTGTGGAACAACCACTTTAGCACGTTGCCAGTCCAGCAAAATATTAATTCATTCTGAAGTTGCACCAAAATACGTTGTCAGAAAGTACCATGGAATGTTTTGCCAGAGATTGCTAGCTAGTTGCCGCTTGTCCACATAACTAACATCAAAGTTTGACATTTTCAAGCTAGCATGCTTACTGTAGCTAACTAGCTTTACATCGCGCCAAGCAGGCACTGATTTGTTGCATGCACTTTTTTCTTTTGAGGGCACAACGATTGATCTCATCTGCATTTGAATGCCAACCAGTAGTTCACTAGCAACTTTCTCTCAATCTTCATTGAGATAAAGCAATAGATATAGTTATCAACTTTAGCTAACATGTTCTTAACTGGTTAGCTAACTTTCCATTTATTCATACTTACCACCCGCACTCAAAAAGAACAAGCAACGTGTCGACCACGACTGTGGCTAACTGTACCTTTTTGCTCACTAGTTGACTTAGCTTGAACAATGTGAAACATTTCTATGTTAATCAACAAGTATCTATTTTTCTCTATTAGAAAGGAGAAGATGAGTTTGGCAAAGTGGATGCCATGGTGGTCTCCGTCGGGGTGGACGAAGAGATAGTGTATGCCAAATCCACTGCCCTGCAGGTAAAACTCATGGACTTAACCCTATCCAGGAGTTATTCCTGACTGAGCTCATCAGGGAAAATTGTGTGCATGTGTATAAGTGCATTCAGAAAGTATTCAGACTCCTTGACTTTTTCTACATTTTGTTACATTAGTCTTATTCTAAAGAATATATTTTTTAAATTCCCCCCTCAATCTACACACTATCCCATAATGACAAAGCAAAAACCGGTGTAGAAATTTTTGCAAATGTAAAAACCGAACATATTTACATAAGTATTCAGACCCTTTTCTCATTACTTTGTTGTAGTTCCTTTGGCAGCGATTACAGGCTCAAGTCTTCTTGGGTATGACACTACAAGCTTGGCACTCCTGTATTTGGGGAGTTTCTCCCATTCTTCTCTGCAGATCTTCAAGCTCGATCAGGTTGGATGGGGAGCGTTGCTGCACAGCTATTTTACGGTCTTTACGGTCAGCTATCGGGTTCTTGGTCATCGCCCACACCAAGGCCCTTCTCCCCCGATTGCGCAGTCTGGCTGGGGCGGCCAGCTCGAGGAAGTCTTGGTGGTTCCAAACTTCTTCCATTTAAGAATAGAGGCCAGCATGTTCTTGGGGACCTTCAATGCTGCAGACAATTTTTGGGACCCTTCCCGAGATCTGTGCTTCGACACAATCCAGTGTCGGGGCTCTACAGACGATTCCTTTGACCTCATGGCTTTGTTTTTGCTCTGACATGTACTGTCAACTTTGGGACCTTTTTATATAGACAGGTGTGTCCCTTTCCAAATCACATCCAATCAACTTGTAGAAACATCTCAAGGATGATTGATAGAAATAGGATGCACCTGAGTTCAATTTCGAGTCATAGCAAAGGGTCTGAATATTTACATAAGGTATTTCAGTTTTTTACTGTTTTTTGCTTTGTGTTGATTGAGGGTTAAACATTTTTTTTAAATCCATTTTAGAATAAGGTTGTAATGTAACAAAGTGGAAAATGGGGGAAGGTGGTCAGAATGCACTGTATGTGTTATGGCTTCTGTTCTGAAGAAACCTTGGTAGTTTACACTCCAGCATAAGCATATTGCATGGAGTAATTCATATACCCTCTTGTCCTTCCTCTCCAGACATGGCTGTTTGGTTATGAGCTGACAGACACCATCATGGTGTTCTGTGAGTCTAAGATCATCTTCCTGGCCAGCAAAAAGAAGGTGGAGTTCCTTAAACAGGTGGCTGTAACCAAGGGCAATGAGAACGCCAACGGGGTTCCACCAATCACACTGCTCATCAGGGAAAAGGTAAGTGTTGATTGGTAGACTCGGGATGTTCTATCCCTGATTCGCTGTCAATGTGTATTCCCCCATTTCAGGACAGTTCTTTAATGTGTGTGGCACAAGAAGTTGGTGTGACCGTTCGTGTGTTTGAAAGTGTGTGTGTGAGTGCATGCACTCATGTCAATGTATTTGAGCAGAATGATAACGCTTTAACACTCCTCTCCCCCTCCTTCCCTCAGAACGAGAGCAACAAGGTTAACTTTGAGAAGATGGTGGAGGCGATCAGGGCCAGTAGGGAAGGCAAGACTGTGGGTGTGTTCAGCAAGGACAAGTTCCCCGGCGAGTACATGAAGAGCTGGAACGACATGATCACTGCCGAGGGCCTGGAGAAGGTGAGCGAAAGGAGGAATGTGGGGAGGGAGGAAGGGGTGAGATGGGTTGATAATAAAATATCATTGTTTCCATGTGGTATCAATTTGCAGAATGGTGGGTAGCTGGTCTGTGGCGGGAGGCAGTGTTGCATTAAAAAGAGACTCGCATGTAGCTAGTTATTGGTCTGCAACAGGTCACAATCCTTATGGGCTCTCCCTGCCTCCATCTCTCTCTCACCTCCCCCCAGGTGGACATCAGTGCGGTGGTGGCCTACACCATTGCCGTGAAGGAGGATGGGGAACTGGCTCTGATGAGGAAGGCTGCAGCCGTCACCAGCGACGTCTACTCCAAGTTCTTCAAGGAGCGCGTCATGGAGATCGTGGACGCAGACGAGGTAGGCTTTGTAGTCACGCTCATTACCCGCTCCTCCATCGCCTGTAGACGGGTGCAACATCCCAGCAACCACATTCATATGATATAGCCATCCTGGAAAGCCACTGTTATCATTCAGACAGGTGCAGTCAAATTTAAGATCTAGACTATGTCCAAATAGTTTTGAACCATCTCATTTTGTCCCCAAGATGACAGAAACAAAGCATTGTTTCCTGAATGTGTTCTCTCCTCTGTTCCCTAACAGAAGGTGCGCCACAGTAAGCTGGCTGAGTCTGTGGAGAAGGCAATCGAGGAGAAGAAGTATCTGGGGGGAGCAGACCCCTCCACGGTCGAGATGTGTTACCCCCCCATTATTCAGAGTGGGGGCAACTACAGCCTCAAGTTCAGCGTCGTCAGGTAAACAGCTGCTTCCTGTTATGTTCATGTTTTAAGTATCCCTATATTTCTGTTATTACTGTGCTATCACTCTGTTATTAGTGCTCCTGCACAGGAGTCTCAGTTGATGGACCTGAGTGTAATGGCGACGGATGTGAAGTAAACGTTGTTCAACTGGAGCCTAGTCGTTGTCATTTTGAGTTAACATTGGTAGCAGATGATGGCTAATAACTGCAATGTTGGAGGGAAAAGCAAGAGATACAGCAATGATGACGGTATGGGAACTTTGATCAGAGCACTGGATTCTGTGTGTAAAGAGAAAGACCGTGCCTACGAGGCACATTCAAACGTTGACAGTGTAGAGACATTTCGGGTTGCGATGACGGACTACATCATTGATTTGGAACAGAGGTACAATAGAATGCGCAATTACGACATGGTTCTCCCGGATGCAGCGTCAGCTTTCAAGTTGCTAGATACTACTGCCTGTCTGGATGTTAGGGGGAACAGTTGGCTTTGACTGCTTGTACTGTGCTGACCTTTGCGTCATTGAAGTCGGCACTAAAAAGGATTTTTGATGGAAAGACGGATGGAATGCAAGTGAGGGACGTGGAATATTACACTGAGCAGCAGAGAAAAGGTGCCAACAAGTCACGTTCTCAAGACCACCAGACGAGGGCGCCATTGCCCGGCACAAATCCACTGGACAGATATGAAAGGAGATCAAAATATGCTATTTGTCAGAGCACTTACCATTGGGTTAAAGACTGTCCTCATACAAATGAACACGTTAAACTAACAGAGGAACATGTAAACACAGAGAGAGAGCAGTGTACCATTACACTGTTTTCAAACTAATCTGCTTTTGAGATCTTTATAGTTGAATCCTTAGGTTCCGCTGTGAGTGATACTGCATGGACACGGACAGTGTGTGGCGCAGAATGGCTTGATAGAGATGTCAGTGAACGAAATATGAAAGAAGTACAAAATATGATTGGCACACCAAGCAACGGAGCTTTCACATTTGAAGATGAGAGAATTGTCCATTCTACCAAGAGTTTAAGATACCAGTAAACGTTGGTCAGACTAAGAGACATTGAAACAGAGGTGGTCCCTACAGATATCCCCTTACTATTAAGCAAAGCTTCCCTCAAGAAGGCAGGGGCTGTACTAGACATAGAAAATGACACGGCAGTGATGTTTAAACAACCAGTGACCCTTGAACTTACTACATCGGCCCACTATTGTGTAAACATTTTAGACGGACGTCAGAGTCCATGTAAAAATTTGATTCTGACGGACACAACACAAAGTATTGTTAACTTCACAAACAGTTTGGACATGCTACAGCTGACAGTCTTCAGAAATGACTCCACAGTTCAGGGAATAATGATGAGATTATTTCCATTCTACTGCAGATAGTTAACAGTTGTGAGATGTCAGAAATACAGCAAACCTAAGCCCAAACCAGCTGTTGGTTTGCCACTGGCTTCCAAGTGCAATGAAACAGTGGCCGTAGAACTACATGAGCCTGGACCAAGTGTGTGGTACTGTCACATAACCCACCACTTTACACGCTTCAGTTCTGGAAGCCTTGTGGATACATAGAAACCCAGTGAAATGGTCAAGCACTTCATTCACTCCTGGATAAGTGTGCATGGCCCGCCCCAGAAATTGTACAGTGACAATGGAGGAGAATTCAATAATAATGAAATAAGAGAAATGGTAAAGAAATTCAACATGGAAGTAAAGCAACTGTTGCATACAGTCCATGGAGCAATGGACTTCTGGAGAGACTTAATCAGACACTCAGAGATCATGCTGAAAGTGAAGCAAGACAATGGATGTGACTGGAAAACAGCCCTAGATTGGACTTTGATGGCAAAAAACTCAATGCACAATGTTCATAGTTACAGCCCATAGCAACTAGTGTTGGGGCAGAACCCTACTCTTCCCTCTGTACTGGTTGACAAGCCACCAGCACTAGAAGGGACCAGTGTGAGTGCATGGGGGTGGGACAGCACCTTTCAGCACTACATGCAGTGAGAAAAGCGTTCACTGAAGCAGAGTGTTCAGAGAATTCACAGGGCTCTGCGTAAACCGCTATGTCCCGCAGATGAGAAATACGAGACTGGAAACAAAGTACACTACAAATGAGTTTACTGTCAAGAGTGGAAAGGACCGGGAGTAGTCATTGGCCGAGATGGTGTGGTGATATTTGTGAGACACGGAGGCACCATTGTCAGGTTGCATCACTCAAGATTGCGGAAAGTAAATGATCAACAAGATGTAGGGGCTGTTGCTGAGAATCAGCCTCCCACTGCAAATAACAAAAAGGATGCATTAACAGACACAAACCTACCAGATGTCGGATCCAATGATACGGACACTGAAACAGGAAATGGAGCAGAGACCTTCAACCATGACAGGTAATACTGTTGTGTTCAAATTAGGAAAAACGTTCATCGACATATTTGTTAAGACAACGTGGTTGTTCCAGTCTGAAAACTGGACAAACTGTTAAATACATGGACAGCGAAAGTGGTATTCCACACACAGCAACAGTCATTGGACGAGCAGGAAAAGCCAAAGGAAAACACCAGAACTGGTCCAACTTGCACTACTCTGAACCAGCTACACTTTCTGGTACAACAGGGCCAGCTGACCTGTCACTTGTCACATGATTTCATCCAATAGAAAATTGAGACAGAATGACATTCAAAATGATGTACTTGAAACAAAAAATGTGTCATTTGACTCGGCTAAACTATATGAGATCAGTAATTGGAGGAAAAATTGAGTGTTTTGAGGAAGTCAAAGACATTGGACAAAAATGTCTCAACAAGGTGGGTGTTTACCCTTAACCGGAATAGTGCCAAAATCATGTCTAGTTGCTAGAGGTTTAGAGGAGCTGGCTGCTAAAGAACTCCCAAACGACTCACTGACATGTGCCTCAGTCACTCAGATTGCTGCTGACGGTGATCTGCCAGAAAAAAATGGAAACTTCATTCCATAGACATCAAATCTGCATTTTTGCAGGAAACGGAGCTGTCAAGGGACAGACATCTGACCTCCGCCTGAAGCTAAGAGCGAAGGAACACTGGAAACAAAAAAAGTGTGGATATGGCCTGGCAGGTGCATCTATCAACTGGTACAACAAAGTGAAGGCGGCAATGCTGAGTACAGGTGGAAACATGTCAAGTGGATCCCGCAGTCTTCTATTGGCTTGATCAAGACTGCAATGTGACTGGACTACTACCTGTCATGTTGATGACTTCATCTGGGGGCGTGGCTCACAGACCTTTGCTACAACTGTGATTCCACACCTCAAAGCTGTTTTCCTGGTCGACCACAAAGCAACAGCCTGCTGACTGTCAGACTAAAAGGGAGCATCCGGTCTTGTGTTCCTAAAGTAATGGAAAGTGGCAACTTGAGTAATACAAATAAAAACCTTGTCACTCAACCCATTTGTAATGGGGAACTTAAACAATACTGGGGACATTTTCAATATTTTGTTTTATTTGTCTAAAGAAAAGTGGGAGATTGTTAAGTTCATGTTTTAAGGATGCCTATATTTCTGTTATTACGGGGCTATCACTCTGTTGTTAGTGCGCCTGCGCGGGAAGTCTGATGGACCTGTCCTGAGTGTAATGGCAACGATGTACGGTGAAGTAAATGTTGTTCAACCTAGTCGTTGTGTCACTTCCATGGCGACGTCTTCAACGACCGTCCCCACTGTGATGTCTATTTCTTGAACCTAGTTTCAGTGCTCAACCTTAACATGCAAAACTATTTTCTTTTTTAATTAACGGGTTAATCCAAAATGTGACCCATTTTGATGATAAAGACCAACTTCTTTCTGTATCACACATACAGTACCTGTCACTGCAGACTCATAAGACGTTATAACACCTTTTATAACACTGCTCTAACTCTTCAGCGATAAGAACCACATGCACTTTGGGGCCATCACCTGTGCCATGGGGATCCGCTACAAATCGTACTGCTCCAACCTGGTCCGGACCCTGATGGTGGACCCCCCACAGGAGATGCAGGACAACTACAGCTTCCTACTGCAGGTGGAAGAGGAACTACTCAAAGAGCTCAAACACGGTGAGGGATGGAAGGGAGATGCAGGGTGTTTGTGTTTTACGGGGTAGAGCACACATGATTTACGTAACCAGACTTTATTTCAAGTTCTTTCCCTCTTACCTTGTTCTCTGTAGGTATAAAGATCTGCGACGTGTACAATGCCGTGTTGGACTACGTCAAGAAGGAGAAGCCCGACCTGGCGGCCAAATTCACCAAGAACCTAGGGTAGGACACATACTCTTACCTTCTCACACACATGGCCTCCTGTAGGCTTGGGCGGTAATCCAGATTGTCATACCTTCGTACCGACCTTGTGCCATTCCGGGATATTCTGTAATACCAGCGATGAACACAAAGGACACTATTTTCAAACCCCACTGATCCTCTTTAATCCGAAGGTTAGCTATGCTAACAAGTACATGTAAAATCACATAGAGAATGATAACTTAATGCTAACGAGCGGCTGTAGGCTGTGTTGTGGGCTGTGTGGTCGGCTGTATGGTGGGCTGTGGGCTGTGTGGTCGGCTGTGGGGTGGGCTGTGGGGTCAGCTGTAGGGCCTACCTGTCACCCTGAATCTCAGTCCAAGAGGCGTCACTGCAGTACCTGGTTCGAATCCAGGCTGCATCACATCCGGACGTCATTGGGAGTCCCATAAGGCGGCGTACAATTGGCCCAGCATCGTCCGGGGTAGGCCGTCACTGTAAATAAGAATTTGTTCGTAACTGACTTGCCTAGTTAAATAATAGAAATGAAAAAGGCACAGTGATGCAGACATGTTGGTGGTTTACCCAATAAATTACTGTGAGCTTGTGTACATACAGTCTGCAACTCTTATCTTATCTAAAGTATTTGCAGGACAGACATCCCAGCTAATAATACACTTATACAAGTAACTCAAAAATGCTACTCAAGGCCTCCCGGGTGGCGCAGTGGTCTAAGGCACTGCATCGCAGAGACACCAGAGACTCTGGGTTCGAGCCCAGGCTCTGTCGCAGCCGGTCGCGACCGGGAGACCCATGGCGCGGCGCACAATCGACCAGATCGCTAGGTGTACGGTGTTTCCTCCGACACATTGGTCCGGCTGGCTTCCGGGTTATCATATCTACACCTAAACAAAAATATAAACGCAGGATGTTGTGTTGGTCCCATTTTTCGTGAGCTGAAATAAAAGATCCCAGAAATGTTCCATACACACACAAACCTTATTCGTCTCTAGTTTTGTGCAGCAATTTGTTTAAATTTGACTGCAGGTATTTACTTAAAGATATACAAACGTATTTTAAAAAACTTCAAAGAAATAGATTCAGCAGTATTGGAAAATACCATCCCATGGCTATTTTCAAACAGGGTGGGACATGTACTTTTGGTCCACCAGCCGCAGTAGCTGGTGAATACCCTTATTTTACCAGCCACATTTCATTCTGAAAGAAATGATAGTGAAGATTAATCACAGAACACAGTACCTGCTTTCTCCACTAGGTTAGATATTTTCTCTTCCAGAGCTGACACATTTTTTATTTATTTTTTTACATGGGTTTGGTATTGTATAGGGAAGTAAATAAAATAAAAACTGCTCCTAAATGCTCTGTGTAACCACCTGCCAATTTGGCTGGTAAATACCCCAATATTACGGTATACTGCCCAAGCCTATTGAGGATAGAGTATTTATCATGTGTTGATTTTGTGCGTCCCCTCTCCCTGCTGTAGATTTGCCATGGGGATAGAGTTCAGAGAGGGTTCCCTGGTCCTGAACAGTAAGAACCAGTACAAACTGAAGAAAGGTGAGCACTCAAGTCACTGTAGTGTCTTACTGACTATAAGTAGGATACTTTGTAGACATGGTGTTTTGTGAGTGTCTCATACAGAGGCCATTTTAAAGGGTGTGTAGAGCGGACACTCATCACTCATCGTTGTGTGTTTTACAGGCATGGTACTGAGCATCAGCCTGGGGTTCGCTGACCTGGTCAATAAGGAGGCGAAGAAGGAGGAGCAGAAGAAATACGCCCTGTTCATAGGAGACTCCGTACAGATCAATGAGGTAGGAGAGAGGAAGGATGAGGGGGTGGCGGGGGGTGGAAGGTTGAGGGGGGGTGGGGGGTGGAAGGATGAGGGGGTGCGGGGGGGTGGAAGGATGAGGGGGGGTGGGGGGTGGAAGGATGAGGGGGTGCGGGGGGGTGGAAGGATGAGGGGGGGGTGCGGGGGGTGGAAGGATGAGGGGGGGCGGGGGATGAAGGATGAGGGGGGGCGGGGGATGAAGGATGAGGGGGAAAGGAAGAAATGTGCCCTGTTTATAGAATATACAGGTCAACAAAGTAGGATATATTTCACTCTTTTTTTTGATTTTATTTTTTTAACAAAGTGACTGTCAAACATATTTAGTTATCTATCAATCACATTTGGGTTGTGATATTTGCTCAGTGATGGCAGTAAAGAAACACGTATAATGTATATCTTTAAGGATGATCCAGCGACAGTTCTCACTCCGGTCAAGAAGAAGATAAAGAATGTCGGAATCTTCCTAAAGGTACGAAAGATGTCATATCTAAGGTGCATATCTATTTTAAATGTTTAGTTAGGGCTCTATGTCCTCTGTTTATATTTAAGCAACAAGGCCTATGGTATATTGTCTGACATACACGCGGCTGAAATACTGTTTCGGCCAATCAGTATCCAGGACCCAAACTACCCAGTTTAGCCCCCCCCAAAAATACGATTTGTTTCTTCTTGACAGAACGATGAGGAGGAAGATGATGAGGAAGATGCTGACGATGCAGAGGAACTACTGGGGAAGGGAGCGCGTGGACAAGCTTTACTCCAGGACAGGACTAGGGTGGGTGTGTGTGTCTGTGTATGTGCTTGAGAGACATTCACTATACTTACACCATCTCAGTTTGTGTGTATGAGCTGAAACGCTGTCTTTTTGATTGGTCAGAATGTGAGAAACTGTTATTTATTTGGGCAGAACGAGATGACGGCAGAGGAGAAGAGGCGGGCTCACCAGAAGGAGCTGGCCGATCAGGTGAACGAGGAGGCCAAGAGACGTCTGACAGAACAGAAAGGAGAGCAACAGATCCAGAAGTGAGTGAACGAGGGGAAAAGAGGAGGAGAAGGGATGATGGTATAATAATTGGAGGGATATGGGAGACCAGAATGAGAGGAGGCTGGTAACAGTTGAAGGAGTGGAATGGAACGGAGGGGGAGAGGTGGTAGAATCTACATGATTGGGGAGAGGTGGAAGAACGAGAGAATTACGAGATATTTATAGTATTTATAGGAAGAATGAGATATTTCTAGTATTATGTTGGTCTAAATTATCTTTCGTAGAAAACAACTAGAACATACATTTGCATGATTAAATAATTCATGATTTCACTCCCTATGTTTATGTAGATCGTCTTTCCAAAAATGTGTGACGACACCAATGAATTAAATGATTAAATGCAGTGTTTCCTTCTCTTTTCCAGGTCCAGAAAGTCAAATGTCTCCTACAAGAACGGCTCTCAGATGCCTCGAGAGAAAGATATTCGAGACATGAAGATTTTCATCGACAAGAAATATGAGACGGTTGTTATGCCTGTCTTCGGTATTGCCACCCCTTTCCATATCGCTACCATCAAGGTACACCTCTCACACTCACACACACAGACAGACACGAATCGCAATTTGACCGAATTTGAGACTATACCTATCTGAGGATTAAAAAAAAACATTTCTGTGTCCCTCTGTCTGTGTAGAACATCAGTTCGTCGGTGGAAGGAGACTGGACGTACCTGAGGATAAACTTCTATGTTCCCGGCAGCTCTCTGGGACGCAACGAGGGCAACATTTTCCCCAACCCTGATGCCACCTTTGTCAAAGAAATGTGAGAGGAAATGTGTGTCTGAGTGCCCATGTACTGCATGTTTCACTGTTGTCAACTATCCAGCAGATAGACTGATAGTCAGTGTGTGTGTGTGTGTGTTTTTATCCATCTTTATCCACCTGCTGCTGTGTCTGACGTTGCTCAAATCCCCCCCACCCTCAGTACGTACCGGGCGTCGAACCTCAAGGCGCCTGGCGACCCAACAGTCCCGTCCACTAACCTCCAGAACGCCTTCCGCATCATCAAGGAGGTACAGAAGCGCTATAAGACCCGGGAGGCTGAGGAGAAGGAGAAGGAGGGCATCGTCAAGCAGGACTCTCTGGTCATCAACCTGAACCGCTCCAACCCCAAACTCAAAGACCTCTACATCAGACCCAACATCGCCCAGAAGAGGATGCAGGGGTCGCTGGAGGCCCATACCAACGGTGAGGAAAAGGTTCCATTAACAAGGAATTGAGAGAAGAGGAGAGGAATGGAGGAACGAACAGAGGGGAAAGAGAGAATGGTTGAGGTTCTTCGCAGATCACAGCGTTGCTGTAAAGACCAAGAATGCTGTGTGCTCTCAATCAACATTTGTCATTTAGCTGACTCTCTTACCCAGAGTGACTTACAGGTAATGCATCCATCTTAAGATGGCTGGGTGAGACAACTACATATCAGTCGTAGTAAACGTATTTTTCTCTAAAAAGTGGGGTCTAGTAGGAAAAAGTGTGTCCCTCCAGCCTCAACGAACCTGGTAAATAACATGCCTGTCTGTCCAGGACAGAACCTGGTAAACAACATGTCTGTCTGTCCAGGACAGAACCTGGTAAACAACGTGTCTGTCCAGGACAGAACCTGGTAAACAACATGTCTGTCCAGGACAGAACCTGGTAAACATGTCTGTCTGTCCAGGACAGAACCTGGTAAATAACATGTCTGTCTGTCCAGGACAGAACCTGGTAAACAACATGTCTGTCTGTCCAGGACAGAACCTGGTAAATAACATGTCTGTCTGTCCAGGACAGAACCTGGTAAATAACATGTCTGTCCAGGACAGAACCTGGTAAATAACATGTCTGTCTGTCTGTCCAGGACAGAACCTGGTAAACAACATGTCTGTCCAGGACAGAACCTGGTAAACAACATGTCTGTCTGTCCAGGACAGAACCTGGTAAACAACATGTCTGTCTGTCTGTCCAGGACAGAACCTGGTAAACAACATGTCTGTCTGTCTGTCCAGGACAGAACCTGGTAAATAACATGTCTGTCTGTCCAGGACAGAACCTGGTAAATAACATGTCTGTCTGTCCAGGACAGAACCTGGTAAATAACATGTCTGTCTGTCCAGGACAGAACCTGGTAAATAACATGTCTGTCTGTCCAGGACAGAACCTGGTAAATAACATGTCTGTCTGTCCAGGACAGAACCTGGTAAATAACATGTCTGTCTGTCCAGGACAGAACCTGGTAAACAACATGTCTGTCTGTCCAGGACAGAACCTGGTAAACAACATGTCTTGTCTGTCCAGGACAGAACCTGGTAAATAACATGTCTGTCTGTCCAGGACAGAACCTGGTAAATAACATGTCTGTCTGTCTGTCCAGGACAGAACCTGGTAAATAACATGTCTTGTCTGTCCAGGACAGAACCTGGTAAATAACATGTCTTGTCTGTCCAGGACAGAACCTGGTAAGTACCATGTCTGTCTGTCTGTCTAGGACAGAACCTGGTAAATAACATGTCTGTCTGTCCAGGACAGAACCTGGTAAACAACATGTCTGTCTGTCTGTCTGTCCAGGACAGAACCTGGTAAACAACATGTCTGTCTGTCCAGGACAGAACCTGGTAAACAACATGTCTTGTCTGTCCAGGACAGAACCTGGTAAATAACATGTCTTGTCTGTCCAGGACAGAACCTGGTAAGTACCATGTCTGTCTGTCTGTCTAGGACAGAACCTGGTAAATAACATGTCTGTCTGTCCAGGACAGAACCTGGTAAGTACCATGTCTGTCTGTCTGTCTAGGACAGAACCTGGTAAACAACATGTCTGTCTGTCTGTCTGTCCAGGACAGAACCTGGTAAACAACATGTCTGTCTGTCTGTCTGTCCAGGACAGAACCTGGTAAACAACATGTCTGTCTGTCTGTCTGTCCAGGACAGAACCTGGTAAATAACATGTCTGTCTGTCTGTCTGTCCAGGACAGAACCTGGTAAACAACATGTCTGTCTGTCTGTCTGTCCAGGACAGAACCTGGTAAATAACATGTCTGTCTGTCTGTCCAGGACAGAACCTGGTAAACAACATGTCTGTCTGTCCAGGACAGAACCTGGTAAATAACATGTCTGTCTGTCCAGGACAGAACCTGGTAAATAACATGTCTGTCTGTCCAGGACAGAACCTGGTAAATAACATGTCTGTCTGTCCAGGTTTCCGTTTCACGTCCGTCCGTGGGGACAAAGTGGACATTCTCTACAACAACATTAAACACTCCCTCTTCCAGCCATGTGACGGAGAAATGATCATCGTACTGCACTTCCACCTCAAGGTGTGTGTGACCTTAGGCTAAGTACAAGATGTCTGACTGCACTTCCACCTCAAGGTGTGTGTGACCTTAGGCTAAGTACAAGATGTCTGACTGCACTTCCACCTCAAGGTGTGTGTGACCTTAGGCTAAGTACAAGATGTCTGACTTTCTATGCATTGGTAATCAAGATGTGGGTATTTGGGTCTATGCTTTCCCCCGTGGCACTTGGGAGTGGTCTTGATTTAGTTTAGATATGTGTTTGTGTGTCCATTTTGACTAATCCCACCCCTCGTCCTCCATCAGAACGCCATCATGTTTGGTAAGAAGCGTCACACAGACGTGCAGTTCTACACAGAGGTAAATATGAGATTAAATAAAGTTGTGATCCTATGTTTTATCTTACCTTATTATATTGTCTTCATATTGTCTCATCCTACCTTATCTCTTAGGTGGGTGAGATCACCACAGACCTGGGCAAGCACCAGCACATGCATGACCGCGACGACCTGTACGCCGAGCAAATGGAGAGGGAGATGAGACACAAGCTCAAGTCTGCCTTCAAGAACTTCATCGAGAAGGTGGAGACCCTCACCAAGGAGGAGCTGGAGTTCGAAGTGCCCTTCCGAGACCTCGGGTATGAGGGGGGGGGGGGGGGGGGGGGGGGGGGGGGTGGAGGAAAGTGATTGGAGGGATATTGACAGGGTTAAGTCATTTTGGGAAAGTGAGTATTTAAAGGAAACATTCACCCACTTTGAATTTTGTCTACTTTTTGTGCCTCTTTGAGTGATGTTCTATTGATTCCCAAGGACATTTCATGTTTTAATGTGTATCTGAGCGATGGCTGAGTTTAGCATCATATGATGGGTGGCTCTTGTCTTTCAGCACAGAGTTGGGTGTTCAAGTAATGAACTGTATGAAACTGTTGAAGTTAGTTACTGTTTGTGTTCAGGTTCCAGGGCGCCCCCTACAGGAGTACCTGTCTGCTGCAGCCCACCTCCAGTTCCCTGTGTAACACAACTGAGTGGGTGAGTGCCTGCTAGTACTGTTACTGCTCCTGCTGCTAGTACTGTTACCGCTCCTGCCGCTAGTACTGTTACCGCTCCTGCCGCTAGTACTGTTACCGCTCCTGCCGCTAGTACTGTTACCGCTCCTGCCGCTAGTACTGTTACCGCTCTTGCCGCTAGTACTGTTACCGCTCCTGCCGCTAGTACTGTTACCGCTCCTGCCGCTAGTACTGTTACTGCTGCTAGTACTGCTCCTGCTGCTAGTACTGCTCCTGCTGCTAGTACTGCTCCTGCTGCTAGTACTGCTCCTGCTGCTAGTACTGTTACTGCTGCTAGTACTGCTCCTGCTGCTAGTACTGCTCCTGCTGCTAGTACTGCTCCTGCTCCTGCCGCTGGTGTTTAGTAGTAGTAGTACAACACCTTCCCTGATATAGCCAGCAGCACTGCTTGCTTACTCCCATGTGTTTTAAACCAAGTTAGGCCTTGAGGCAGGTATTTGAATACAGATCTAATAATAAAATCCTCAAGGGGTTAAAAGGGACATGCTCTCAGCAGTCTGTTTTCATTCCATCCTTCCTCGTCCTCTCCCTCTCTCCTACCCCGTCCTCTCCCTCTCTCCTTCCCCGTCCTCTCCCTCTCTCCTTCCCCGTCCTCTCCCTCTCTCCTTCCCCGTCCTCTCCCTCTCTCCTTCCCCGTCCTCTCCCTCTCTCCTTCCCCGTCCTCTCCCTCTCTCCTTCCCCGTCCTCTTCCCTCTCTCCTTCCCCGTCCTCTTCCCTGTCCTCTCCCTCTCTCCTTCCCCAGCCTCCGTTCGTGGTGACTCTGGATGAGGTCGAGCTGGTTCATTTTGAGCGTGTTCAGTTCCACCTGAAGAACTTTGACGTGGTCATCGTCTACAAGGACTACAGCAAGAAGGTCACCATGATCAACGCCGTGCCCGTCAACTCACTGGACCCCATCAAGGAGTGGCTCAAGTAAGTACATCAATTAACCCAGACTAGTTTTTCTGACTAGATTACTAATCTACTGCCTTTCCTCAAAGTCCCACCCACAGTGATTGATTGACAGGTCTGAAACCCTACCAACTCTGACTCACAAACATCCTGCCCCCTCATCTGAAAATTCCACCCACAGTGATTGACAGGCCAAACTCTTAGTGGTAGTTCACCCAAATTACAAAATGACATTGGTTTCTTTATCCTAGGTGTCGACAGCAGCAGATCCAATAACATACATCATTTTAAAGAACAAGCATTGTGGCAATTCATATTTTGCAGTAAAACTAAATATTACTTTTAATTTCAAGAGTACAGGTTTAATGTTAAAGGTTCTCTTCCTTATAAAATAGTCCTGATCATGAAGGTCTTGGCCTAGACGATATCCAAAACAAGTAACGCACTGAATGCATACATTTTCAGTCATTTTAATTGTAGTCTTTCTACTGAATGCCACAACTCCTCTTACCAATCTGGGAGGTAAAGTTGTTAAACTATTTAATAAATCAGCTGTGCATTTTGGATGGAATCAAGGCATTAGAATGTACCAGGGGCCTCCACAAATGGACCTTGTTCTGCCCCTCAAATTCAGGGGACATACCCCCTCCCCTGGCTGGCTACTTTTCTTCTGTTTGGCTGGCTACTCCATGAATCTACGGAAAACACGGATTAACCAATTAGTCAGTCCACTCACTGGACCCCATCAAGGAGGGGCTGAAGTACATCAATTAACTAATAAATACCTTAACCAATCAACTTATAAGCCGGTCTGTCAACTCACTGGACCCCATCAAGGAGGGGCTGAAGTCGACTGGATCAGTAGGTAGTGTGGCACTCGCAACGCTAAAGTCGTGGGTTTGATTTCAGATCTGCAACCAATACGAAAATGTAAGCACATCTGTTAAACGCTCTGGATTAAGTGTCTGCTAAATGTCATATAGCCATCAACCAATCACTTTATGGATTCCTTTTTAACTGTGAATTTGTTTTTGGGGGAAAGGAATTAGATTTGAAATAGTTTGTGTTTTAGTGGAGTTTTACCAAGTGTAGCTCCTCAAAAGAAATGAATACTTTAAAAACCTGTCTCGTTCTCCTCTGTGTCCCTCGTTCTCCTCTGTGTCCCCCGCTCTCCTCTGTGTCCCCCGCTCTCCTCTGTGTCCCCCGCTCTCCTCTGTGTCCCCCGCTCTCCTCTGTGTCCCCCGCTCTCCTCTGTGTCCCCCGCTCTCCTCTGTGTCCCCCGCTCTCTCTCTCTCTGTCATTCTCTGTCCAGTTCCTGTGATATCAAGTACACCGAGGGGGTCCAGTCTCTGAACTGGACTAAGATCATGAAGACTATAGTGGACGATCCAGAGGGCTTCTTTGAACAGGGGGGCTGGTCTTTCTTAGACCCGGAGAGCGAGGTGTGTGTGTGTGTGTGTGTGTGTTATTGCAAGATACAAAACCGTGTTAAAATGAAAATGTTGGACAAATGTATTTCTCTCTCCATCTGTCTCAGGGGGAAGGAGCAGAGGATGACTCTGAGTCGGGGGAAGACGAGACATTTAACCCCTCGGCAGACGAGAGTGAGGTAGAGGAGGAAGACAGTGATGAAGATTATGACTCGGAGAGTGAGGACTCCGGTAATGGTAAGAAGTCATGTTGAGACGCACACACACACACACACACACACAGAGACTTAGTAGTGTGTGTGGCCGTGTGTATTTCAGACTACAGTGCGTCGCTGGGCAGTGAAGAGGAGAGCGGTAAAGACTGGGATGAGTTGGAAGAGGAGGCCAGGAAAGGTGAGTCTACTCTACATTCTCCCCAAGGAGGGAGAAACCTAGCTTACCATCCCTGAAGCAAGAGGTACCATCGCTTGCTGCTCCATGGTAGAGGAACACTGGAAAATAATCCTACTTTGTTATCCGATGTGAATTGGAACTTCTTCGCTGACCTATGACATCTTTGTCCCCGTGTGTTTTGATATTGACACTCTTCCTGTAATGTGAAATCAGTTTCAAATGTCTTGGTATTGAGTGTCTGTCTCGCACCTCCTCTCCTAGCCGACAAAGAGTCTCACTATGAGGACGCGGAGGAGACCTCGTCGGCTAAGCGGAAGGGTCGCTCGTCAGCCCCGCCTCCCAGCGCCAAGAAGAAACGTCGCCACTGAATGGCACCACCACTAGACTGTCTCACCTACGCACACACTGCCAGAAACATTGTTGATTCAATCCCCCTCTCCTCTAATTCATCTTGGCTCTGTCATTTCCCTTTGTCTTTCTCTCACACACACACACACACACACACACACGCTATACGATGTGTATATAGAGGTAGTAGCACACCCATGCGTTTGTATTAGGCCGTGAGTGTCGTGATTAAATGGGCATATCGTACCTGACGGTAGACGGTTCATTCCTCCCTCCATTCCTTTGGCAACTCATTCCTCTGTTTCCAAGGGCCAGGTGTGTGTGTGTGTGTGTGTGTGTTTTGAAAGGGTTTTAATTGCAAACTATTGTTTTTCTGTTAAATTGTTTCTAAACCAATATAGTAAGCAGTGATGATACAGTATCTTCTGCTAAGCATTTTTACAAGATTTAGTCTAAACAAATAATCTTCCATTCCTCCTTTCTACCGTTCTGTCCTTCTTGGACATAGTTTATTTGTTGAGAGCGGTGTGTGTGTGGGGGGTGGGGGTGGGGGGGGGCAGAGCAGATATCAATTCCGTTTTCCAATTCCTTTTTTATGGGGGTTTGTACAGACTGACTGACGCTCAAGAACCTCAATGTCTCTAATTTCCCCACCACTTTCCTCCATCTTTCTGTTAATCCTGGATAGGTAGACTGTTGAATTGTTAATTAAAAATCCTGATGTTTTTGTAATAAAATTCAAAAATAGTGGTTATTTTGTCTTTTTCATTCATTTGAGTGTCACTGTCAATGCTGCCTATTAATAACTATGAGATTGATTAACCATTCTCTGTGCTACAGTGTTCACTTCTGTGTTGGTCTAGCATGACCAGTCTTCTGTTAAATTATTCTCATACAAAATTTGTATATAGTGATTTGAAAGTAACAAAGTGCTTCACATCGTAAAATAATGAACTGAAAGTACTAACAAATAAACACAGGACCGGAGGAAGGAGAGTGTTGTCTGGCTACCATCTCTGCCAATAACCAGGTAAGTAACAACAATTGTCAGGTGGTATGAGGGGAAACTAACAATGGGACCAGGAAGTCAAATCTAAACTAAAGGAATTCCTTCATTCTTAGCCAACCCTCTTTAAGTCTTTGGGCCACAATGAGCTCCACAGACAGAGGGGATTAAATAACTGGCTGTAACTGAAGGTACACTACATGACCAAAAATATGTGGACACCTGGCAGTCGAACATCTCGTTCCAAAAAATCATGGGCATTAATATGGACTTGGTTCCCCCTTTGCTGTAACAGCCTCTACTCTTCTGGGAAGGTGTTCCACTAGATGTTGGACCGTTGCTGAGGGGACTTGCTTCCATTCAGCCACGAGCATTAGAAAGGTCAGGGTAATTAGGTCTGGCTCGCAATCGGCGTTTCAATTAATCTCTAAGGTGTTCGATGGAGTTGAGGTCAGGGCTCTGTGCAGGCCAGTCAAGTTCTTTCACACCGATCTCGACAAACCATTTCTGTATGGATCCCGCTTTGCGCACGGGGGTAATTGTCATGCTGAAACGAAAGGGCCTTCCCCAAACTGTTGCCACAAAGTTGAAAGCACAGAATCGTATAGAATGTCATTGTATGCTGTAGTGTTAAGATGTCCCTTTAATGGAATTAAGGGGCTTAGCCTGAACCATGAAAAACAGCCCCAAACGTATTTCTCCATCAAACTTTACAGTTGGTACTATGCATTGGGGCAGGTAGCGTTCTCCTGGAATCGGCCAAACTCAGATTTGTCCGTTGGACTGCTAGATGGTGAAGCGTGAGTCATCACTACAGAGAACGCGTTTCCACTGAGTCCAATGGCTGCGAGCTTTACACCACTCCAGCCGACACTTGGCATTGCGCATGGTGATCTTCCGGTTGTGATACAGCCTGGAATTGAACAAGGGTCTGTAGTGACGCCTCTAGCACTGAGCTGCAGTGCATTAGATCACTGCGCCTCTCAGGACTGACTGGAGCTGAATCAGTGGAATGGTATCAAATACATCAAACACAGGGTTGATAACTTTGGTTCTACAGAGAAGGAGAGACAGAGTTTACTAACTGGGATGACGGACAGCTGAATCATTTTGGAGGAAGTCAATACTGTGGACTGTTGTTGAGTGGAGGGAAGTGGGAAGATACTGACTTTTCCGAATGAACTTCTTTGTGTGTTGTGATGGTGAGTAGCCTTCTGTACTTGTGTACATTAGTTTTCCCATGGACAGCAATGCATAACTATAACACTGAATTATCACAGTTAAAATGCAAACCCAGGTATAAATGTTTCTCCACTTTTATCCTAACTTCCATTTAAGTAAATTCTTTACTTAGCCATACATTGATGTCAATGGGAGACTTAACGCGAAAAATGTGACTTAAGTGGAAGTTAGGATTCACACCTTATGTTTGTTCATTTGTTGTGCAGAAAGAAAGTAGGGAGTCGGACATTCTTATCAGACAGCTGACGAGTTGGTCTGAAGCTCAGAGTTGCTGCAGAGAGTACTACACAGACAGAGAGTACTACACAGACAGAGAGTACTACACAGACAGAGAGTACTACACAGACAGACAGTACTACACCGACAGAGAGTACTACACAGACAGAGAGTACAACACAGACAGAGAGTACAACACAGACAGAGAGTACAACACAGACAGAGAGTACTACACAGACAGAGAGTACAACACAGACAGAGAGTACTACACAGACAGAGAGTACTACACAGACCTGGCCAGTGTGAGGAACCAGGCTCAGTACCATGGAGGTACAGAGCCTAGCCCGGTGCATCAGCAGCGTGGGGATTGGTTTGTTCAGAAACAGGGAGTGGTCAGATCAGAGTGACTCCTCCTCCAGGTAACACCAACACGTTACATTGCAGTGCTCTTGCTACACTGTACTTACCCAGCACGTGGGGTTAGGGGGGTTGTTGCTCTAAATACATACCATGTATAACAGGAATAATTACACTGTAACAAGGACACTAATGTAAAGAGACTCCTCTTCCTCCTCTGCCTCCTCCTCTTCCTCCCCTTCCCCCCTCCTCCTCCTCCCTTAGATTCTGGCGTTCAGGAGTCAACTCGGGAGGGCATCAGAGGTGTACCACAGTGTTCATGTTGGATTCTGGGAAATGAACAGATGACAACTGCAGTGACAAACAGCTGCTGCAGGTAAAGGTGTGTTCACCATTTAAATGATTATTTACACAATTTAAAATGATCATTCCAGATAGTTTGGACTGCTGGCTGTTCTAATCAGCTGCAGTGGTTAAATAATGTATACAGTGTTATTCAGATAAGTGTGTGTGTGTGTGTGTGTGGGTGAAATCACTTCAACAAAACAGCTGACAGCTGACATCAGAGAGCTGCACTTGAAGGAAGTGAGAGTCACTAAAACTACAGTACTGTGTGCGCGTGTGTGCTACAACTAGGGCCCAGATATGTCCCTGGTCAGATCATGAGGTGACTGTTCTAGTTGTCTTCCTCTCTTAGCTACAAGATGAACTGAGAGGGCGAGGGATATCAGAGTCTGTCAATCTGAGATGGAAGAAAAAGACTGACACGAAACCTCCACTTTTTATGCTGCAGTAGTTTATGTGTCGGGGGGCTAGGGTCAGTTTGTTATATCTGGAGTACTTCTCCTGTCCTATTCGGTGTCCTGTGTGAATTTAAGTATGCTCTCTCTAATTCTCTCTTTCTCTCTTTCTTTCTCTCTCTCGGAGGACCTGAGCCCTAGGACCATGCCTCAGGACGACATGGCATGATGACTCCTTGCTGTCCCCAGTCCACCTGGCCGTGCTGCTGCTCCAGTTTCAACTGTTCTGCCTGTGATTATTATTACTTGACCATGCTGGTCATTTATGAACATGTGAACATCTTGGCCATGTTCTGTTATAATCTCCACCCGGCACAGCCAGAAGAGTACTGGCCACCCCACATGTGCTCTATCTAATTCTCTCTTTCTCTCTTTCTTTCTCTTTCTCGGAGGACCTGAGCCCTAGGACCATGCCTCAGGACTACATGGCATGATGACTCCTTGCTGTCCCCAGTCCACCTGGCCGTGCTGCTGCTCCAGTTTCAACTGTTCTGCCTGTGATTATTGTTACTTGACCATGCTGGTCATTTATGAACATTTGAACATCTTGGCCATGTTCTGTTATAATCTCCACCCGGCACAGCCAGAAGAGGACTGGCCACCCCTCATAGCCTGGTTCCTCTCGAGGGTTCTTCTTAGGTTTTGGCCTTTCTAGGGAGTTTTTCCTAGCTGTTTGGGGTTTTAGGCTGGGCTCTGTACAGCACTTTGAGATATCAGCTGATGTACGAAGGGCTATATAAATCGATTTGATTTGATGGATGGAAGAAGAAGTGTTGATAAGGAGAAGAAAAGAAAGGAGGATGAAGAGAGAATCATATTTATTTTCATGGCAAATAGAGGAAACGTGCTACAGAAAGATGGCTTTATTCTTTGATTCTTGTCTAACTCTTATACAGGATAACAATGTACTTCACTATATACCAATTAGTTAATGCTCTTTGTGATTCAATGTTCGTTGTAAATTCTGTATTTACAGATTTAATTGGGGTGGTAACTGAAAGGTTACTGGATTGAATCCCCGAGCTGACAAGGTAAAAATCTGTCGTTCTTCCCCTGAACAAGGCAGTTAACCCACTGTTCCCCGGTAGGCCGTCATTGGAAATAAGCATTTGTTCTTAACTGACTTGCCTAGTTAAATGTAAAAAAATATATACTTTTACAACAAACTATATCCACTAAATCAGCACTTATCTAAATGTTAATATTAGCATTTGTCCTGTCGCTATAGAATTTTCTTGAATGTAATAAAGGAAATAAACATGTTTCATACACAACATACATTTTTACATACACTACCTTTAAAAAGGTTGGGGTCACTTAGAAATGTCCTTGTTTTTGAAAGAAAAGCAATTTTTTTGTCCATAAAAATAACATCAAATTGATCAGAAATACAGTGTAGACATTGTTAATGTTGTAAATGACTATTAGCTGGAAACTGCAGATTTTTTAAATGGAATATCTACATAGGCGTACAGAGGCCCATTATCAGCAACCATCACTCCTGTGTTCCAATGGCACATTGTGTTAGCTAAAAAGGCCAGTATCCCGGAGTCGCCTCTTCACTGTTGACGTTGAGACTGGTGTTTTGCAGGTACTATTTAATGAAGCTGCCAGTTGAAGACTTGTGAGGCGTATGTTTCTCAAGACACTCTAATGTACTTGTCCTCTTGCTCAGTTGTGCCCCGGGGCCTCCCACTCCTCTTTCTATTTTGATTAGAGCCTGTTTGCGCTGTTCTGTGAAGGGAGTCGTACACAGCGTTGTACAAGATCTTCAGTTTATTGGCAATTGTACATCCGTTACCATTTGGGGTCACTTTTGGAAAAAGTAACAATCACAGCAAAATATGATCTTATTTCTTTTCAAAACATTATTAGACATGAAAAATGACCAAAACATACTGTTATTTTAGCAAAATTACAGTGAATTTGCATTTTCTTTCAAACAAAAATATGGATTTTTCCTTTATATAAGTCCTAATGGCCTCTACATGTTTTATATACTATGAACTGAGTCCTAATGGCCTCTACATGTTTTATATACTATGAACTGAGTCCTAATGGCCTCTACATGTTTTATATACTATGAACTGAGTCCTAATGGCCTCTACATGTTTTATATACTATGAACTGAGTCCTAATGGCCTCTACATGTTTTATATACAATGAACTGAGTCCTAATGGCCTCTACATGTTTTATATACAATGAACTGAGTCCTAATGGCCACTACATGTTTTATATACAATGAACTGAGTCCTAATGGCCTCTACATGTTTTATATACAATGAACTGAGTCCTAATGGCCTCTACATGTTTTATATACAATGAACTGAGTCCTAATGGCCACTACATGTTTTATATACTATGAACTGGGTCCTAATGGCCTCTACATGTTTTATATACTATGAACTGAGTCCTAATGGCCTCTACATGTTTTATATACTATGAACTGAGTCCTAATGGCCACTACATGTTTTATATACTATGAACTGAGTCCTACTACATCAACCTATTATGCATTTATTTTGGACGATACACACACCACTGGGCACACCAAGTCATTTCAATGTGGACAATTGGGTAATATTTGAAGATATGTCGATCAATGAGATTACAATTTATATTCACCCACTCAAAAAGTTTGTTGAATTCCAAACGTGTATTCATGTTGCTTTCAACCATCTAAAAGAACCACCAAATTCCAATGAAAAAATAATGTCTTATTTTTGGTTTAGTTGTCACGTGTTATCACTGCACATTATAACAATTTAAAAGCGCAACCAAATTCAAGTGGGGTAGCAGGTGTCATTGGATACTTGGACCTTGTGACCCGTCTGTATTTATTTTCTTAGTCAACCTTGTGTTCTGTTTCTTTGTGTTCTTGAACATAGCCCTGTCTTTCATTTTTGTTCATTGATTTCACCTGTGTTAGTTACTCACCTGGTCTCATCAGCTCCTTATTTAGTTCAGTTCATTCTGTTTGTGCCTTTGCGAGGTACTGCTCATTTAGACTCTACAAAGCCTTTTCCTAGCTAAGTTTGTGAGAACCAGTTATAGCCTTCAGTCCTAGTTTGATTCACCTGCCTGTTTATGACCTGGATTCCTGCCTTCTGTGAAGGCAAAATAAACACCTGCTGCGCTCTGCGAGCTAATCTACACCCTTTTCTCCCTCAGTATTCATTACAATGGGGATGGGCTCATTGGAATGGAATAAATGGACAGAGTGAAACATGTGGTTTATATATGTTTGATAACGCTCCCAACTATTCCATTCTGATGAGCCTGTCCTCCTATAGCACCTCCTCTGGGGAGAGAGAGACACACACACGCACGCACGCACGCGCGAGGTTTGTTCCCAATATCCTTTCCCAACAGGAGGGACCAATTCCTCCAATTATTTCAGTTTGATTAATGAAAGCCAAAGTTGGTCTGAGGCGCAGAACTACTGTAGAGAGCATCACACAGACCTGGCCAGTGTGAGGAACCAGACTGAGAACCAGGAGATACAGGTTTATTGTTTTCTTCTATGTTTCGTCCCTAATATATGCCATTTAGCAGACAGTTTTATCCAAAGAAACACAGTCGTGCATGCATACAAACATTTGAACTTACTGTCTTGGCATTACAAGCACCATGCTCTACCAACTGAGCCACAAAGGAACAGAGGACCACTTGGGAGTCTTCCTGGCCACTGTGATCTCGCTTGCGCTTTGCTTTCTCTTTCGGGTTGTAGGCCGGGTTACAGTAAAGAAGTTACTTTGTGACAACTGCTGATGTAAAAAAATACATTTGATTGATTGGTACAGACAGTGGCCAATGGTAGCAGCGTGTGGACCGGCCTGTTCAGAGACTCATGGAAGTGGTCAGACCAAAGCGACTCCTTGTTCAGATACTGGCTCGAGGGAGAGGCTAATAATTTCCAAGGAACGTCTGTGGGTTGTGTTGAAGTATGGATCACTAACAATGGACTCTGGAACGATATTATCTGCACTCATCCACAGTCTTTTGTCTGCTACTACACAGGTGAGTGACGTGTGTTTGTGTGCCCAAATATTATAGTAATAATGAGAGCATGAAAATATTTGAAAGACGGAGGATGTACTAAGTGTGCGTGTGTGTGTTGGAGGATATGTTGGAGTGCAGGTGAAATTCACCTCGACAACAGCGCTAACATCACCGAGCTGGTCTTGAAGAAGGGGAGTCATTCTACCTCACCTGAAGGAAAAACTCTGGGCCCTAGTTAGTTAGGAGTTATTCCTGGTAATAATATATATAATGTATATGAATAATATATAACAGGGTTCCCCAACTGGATGATTATATTCGGCCCCCCAAGGTTTCTGAGCAATTTGTTTAACCTTTTATTATTAATTGTTGGACATAACATACTGTAAAAACACCTGTCTCCTCCCATTCATCTACAATGAATGAAGTCAATTGAACAAATCCCCAATAAGGGATCATAGCTATAAAAAAAGCAGGTGTTCTTAATGTTTTGTATACTCAGTGTATGTGATGCAAGGTTTGAATTTTTTCTTTTTGTCAAATATGGTATCTGTTGGGTCTTCTTGCATTGAATTTTCAGTCTACAAATGATTTGTGTCTATACTACTGTTCAAAAGTTTGGGGTCACTTAAAAATATCCTTGTTTTTGAAAGAAAAGCACATTTGTTGTCCATTAAAATAACATCAAATTAATCAGAAATACAGCGTAGACATTGTTAATGTTGTAAATTACTATTTGAGCTGGAAATGGCAGATTTTTTAAATGGAAAATCTACATAGGTGTACAGAGGTGTAACGGTTTTCTATAGGTGAAGGAGAGTCGGACCAAAATGCAGCGTGGCTATTGCGATCCATGTTTAATGAGACAAAGTAAACACGATCAAATACAAAAACAAATAAACGTAACACGAAAACCGAAACAGCCCACGATACACTCAAAGAATATGGCTGCCTAAATATGGTTCCCAATCAGAGACAACAATAAACACCTGCCTCTGATTGAGAACCACTTCAGACAGCCATAGACTTAACTAGAACACCCCACTAAGCTACAATCGCAATACCAACACACCACATATGCCACACCCTGGCCTGATCAAATAAATGAAGATAAACACAAAACACTTCGACCAGGGCGTGACATAAACCCCCCCCCCCCCCCCCCCCAAGGTGCGGACTCCCGGACGCACATCAAAACAATAGGGAGGGTCCGGGTGGGCGTCTGTCCGTGGTGGCGGCTCTAGCGCGGGACGTGGACCCCACTCTATCAATGTCTTAGTCCCTCCTCCTCGCGTCCCTGGATAGTCCACCCTCGCCGCCGACCATGGCCTAGTAGTCCTCACCCAGAACCCCACTGGACTGAGGAGCAGCTCGGGACTGAGGGGCAGCTCGGGACTGAAGGGCAGCTCGGGACTGAGGGGTAGCTCGGGACTGAGGGGTAGCTCGGGACTGAGAGGAAGCTCAGGCAGGTAGTTGGATCCGGCAGATCCTGGCTGGCTGGTGGTTCTGGAAGAGTCTGGTTGACTGGCAGATCTGGAAGAGTCTGGTTGACTGGCAGATCTGGAAGAGTCTGGTTGACTGGCAGATCTGGAAGAGTCTGGCTGACTGGCAGATCTGGAAGAGTCTGGCTGACTGGCAGATCTGGAAGAGTCTGGCTGACTGGCAGATCTGGAAAAGTCTGGCTGACTGGCAGATCTGGAAGATCCTGGCTGACTGGCAGCTCCATGCTGACTGGCTGCTCTGGCTGCTCCATGCTGACTGGCTGCTCCATGCTGACTGGCGACTCTGGCTGCTCCATGCTGACTGGCGGCTCTGGCTGCTCCATGCTGACTGGCGGCTCTGGCTGCTCCATGCTGACTGGCGGCTCTGGCTGCTCCATGCTGACTGGCGGCTCTGGCTGCTCCATGCTGACTGGCGGCTCCATGCTGACTGGCGGCCCTGGCGGCTCCATACAGACTGGCAGCTCTGGCGGCTCCTTGCAGACTGGCAGCTCTGGCGGCTCCTTGCAGACTGGCAGCTCTGGCGGCTCCTTGCAGACTGGCAGCTCTGGCGGCTCCTTGCAGACTGGCGGCTCCTTGCAGACTGGCGGCTCCTTGCAGACTGGCGGCTCCTTGCAGACTGGCGGCTCCTTGCAGACTGGCGGCTCCTTGCAGACTGGCGGCTCCTTGCAGACTGGCAGCTCCTTGCAGACTGGCAGCTCCTTGCAGACTGGCAGCTCCTTGCAGACTGGCAGCTCCTTGCAGACTGGCAGTTCTATGCAGACTGGCAGTTCTATGCAGACTGGCAGTTCTGAACAGGCGGGAGACTCCGGCAGCGCTGTAGAGGCGGAAGGCTCTGGCAGCGCTAAACAGGCGGGAGACTCCGGCAGCGCTGTAGAGGAGGAAGGCTCTGGCAGCGCTAGATAGGCGGGAGACTCCGGCAGCGCTGGAGAGGAGGAAGGCTCTGGCAGCGCTGGACAGGCGAGGCACACTGTAGGCCTGATGTGTGGCTGGCACTGGTGGTACTGGGCCGAGAACACGCACAGGAAGCCTGGTGCGGGGAGCTGCCACCGGAGGGCTGATGCGTGGTGGTACTGGATAGAACGGACCGTGCAGGCGCACTGGAGCTCTTGAGCACCGAGCCTGCCCGACCTCACCTGGTTGAATGCTCTCGGTCGCCCTGCCAGTGCGGCGAGGTGGAATAGCCCGCACTGGGCTATGCAGGCGAACCGGAGACACCGAGCGCAAGGCTGGTGCCATGTAAGCCGGCCCAAGGAGACGCACTGGGGACCAGATGCGTAGAGCCGGCTTCATGGCACTTGGCTCGATGCTCACTCTAGCCCGGCCGATACGCGGAGCTGGAATGTACCGCACCGGGCTATGCACCCGCACTGGAGACACCGTGCGCACCACAGCATAACACGGTGCCTGCCCGGTCTCTCTAGCCCCCCGGTAAGCACAGGGAGTTTGTGCAGGTCTCCTACCTGGTGTAGCCATACTCTCTGTTAGCCCCCCCCCCCCCCCCCCCCCCCCCCCCAATACATTTTTGGGGCTGACTCCCGGGCTTCCTTGCGCGCCGCCGTGCTTGCTTTGCCAACTCCATTCTCCGATAACCTTCAGCGCACTGCTCCATCGAATCCCAGGCGGGCTCCGGCACTCTCCTTGGGTCGACCGCCCACCTGTCTATCTCCTCCCAAGTAGTATAGTCCATGCTCTTGCTGTCCATAACATCCTCCCATGTCCATTCCTCCTTTCGCTGCTGTTGCCCGTTACCACGCCGCTTGGTCCTGTTGAGGTGGGTGATTCTGTAACGGTTTTCTATAGGTGAAGTAGAGTCGGACCAAAATGCAGGTGTGGCTATTGCGATCCATGTTTAATGAGACAAAGTAAACACGATCAAATAAAAAAACAAATAAACGTAACACGAAAACCGAAACAGCCTAATACTGGTGCAAAGTAACGCAGCGACAGAAACAAGGACACTAAGGACAATCACCCACGAAACACTCAAAGAATATGGCTGCCTAAATATGGTTCCCAATCAGAGACAACAATAAACACCTGCCTCTGATTGAGAACCACTTCAGACAGCCATAGACTTAACTAGAACACCCCACTAAGCTACAATCCCAATACCAACACACCACATACAAAAACCCATGCCACACCCTGGCCTGACCAAATAAATGAAGATGAACACAAAATACTTCGACCAGGGCGTGACAAGAGTTCCATTATCAGCTACCATCACTCTTGTGTTCCAATGGCACGTTGTGTTAACTAATCCAAGTTTATTATTTTAAAAGGCTAATTGATCATTAGAAAACCATTTTGCAATTATGTTAGCACAGCTGAAAACTTTTGTCCTGATTAAAGAAGCAATATAACTGGCCTTCTTTAAACTAGTTGAGTATCTGGAGCATCAGCCGTTGTGGGTTTGATTACAGGCTCAAAGTGGCCAGAAACAAAGAACTTTCTTCTGAAAATCGTCAGGCTATTCTTGTTCTGAGAGATGAAGGCTATTCCATGCGAGAAATTGCCAAGAAACTGAAAATCTGGCACAAAGCTGTGTCCTACTCCCTTCACAGAACAGCGCAAACAGGCTCTAACCAGAATTGACAGAGAAGTGGAAGGCCCCGGTTCACAACTGAGCAAGAGGACAAGTACATTAGAGTGTCTAGTTTGAGAAACAGACGCCTCAAGTCCTCAAGTGGCAGCTTCATTAAATAGTACCCACAAAACACCAGTCTAAACCTCAACAGTGAAGAGGCGACTCTGGGATGCTGGCCTTCTGTATACCTATGTAGATAATCCATAAGAAATCAGCTTTATCCAGCTACAATAGTCATTTACAACATTAACAATGTCTACACTGTATTTCTGATCAATTTTAATGAACATAAAATGTGCTTTTCTTTCAAAAACAAGGACATTTCTAAGTGACCCCAAACTTTGGAATGGTAGTGTATGTTCCGCCCCAATAAAGGTAAAATAAATAATTAAAAAATGACCATCCGCTCCAGAAACAATAAGCCTGCAGCTGAATCTAGTTGATGATTCCTGATATACGCAGTTTAGCATACGATTTTATCCAAACGACTTACAGTCATGCGTGTATACATTTAGATAGTCAGATCATGTGGTGATCCTTGTGTCTCTTAGCTACAAGATGAACTGAGACAGCGAGGGATATCCGACTCTGTCACCCTTCGATGGCAGAAAAATGACTGATTCTGACTGAGGTGGATGGAAGAAGGAGGGAGGAGGAGAAGGAGAGAGGAGAAGGATGGAGGAGATGAGTGGATGAAGAGAATGAAGAGAGATTCATGTATTTTTTGCATGGAAAATGTAGAGGAAATCCGGCACGGAAAGAAAGCTTTATTGTTAGATTTTTCCGACTCTTAACAAGGATAACAATGCATACTGAGTCCTTCACTAGGCTTATAACAAACTAATACCAATTAATTCATGCTATTTGTGATTGAAAATACACTGTAATAGCTGTAATCTCTCATCTAATAAATGTTTGAATATACTATATCAACTAAATCAACATTCTTCATGTTATTGCCATCTTATTATCATGTTATTGAAATGTTATTCGTCATGTTATTGAAATGTTATTCTTCATGTTATTGAAATGTTATTCTTCATGTTATTGAAATGTTATTTGTTATGTTATTGAAATGTTATTCTTCATGTTATTGAAATAATTCGTCATGTTATTGAAATGTTATTCTTCATGTTATTGAAATGTTATTTGTTATGTTATTGAAATGTTATTCGTCATGTTATTGAAATGTTATTCTTCATGTTATTGAAATGTTATTGAAATGTTATTGAAATATTATTCGTCATGTTATTGACATGTTATTCGTCATGTTATTGAAATGTTATTCGTAATGTTATTGAAATGTTATTCGTCATGTTATTGAAATATTATTCGTCATGTTTTTGAAATGTTATTTGTCATGTTATTGAAATGTTATTTGTAATGTTATTGAAATGTTATTCGTCATGTTAGTCATATTATCTAAATCACAGACAGTTTACACCAAGTTCAACACATAGGCAGATTTATTATTGAATCAGTACTATCATCAAGAACTACAGTTCTCAACAGACCAGAATCAATCAAATTACATGTGGCCCATTCCACCTTGATTTTTAACCAATCAGCCTGTCAGCCTCTATGACTGACAAGCAGAATGACAAATCGGGCAGAGTTCAAGAATCATAAAATACCATTTATGATATCGCATATATCATTACATTTGTATACTGGCAAACAGTTCAGCAGAAGCGTTTTTAGGAAGGACACAGATGGGGATGTTTTTTTGCATTGTCTTAAAACAATGTGGCCTTTAATAAACACATTTAATGCAATTCTATGTCATTTAAGCCTACATGACAGGAGACATTATCAGAATAATTTTTTTATATTACCACACAAATGAACGAAATGAGTGGCTACTCTGACACTGTCAAACAGATTAATTAAAAATGACCTGGTCTTGACCTGGCCCATGGCTAATAAAAAGAAACGAGACAGATTGTACAACATTAGGAGGAAACGTATTATAGCAGGATTCTAAATCAACTTTCAACTGGCATTGACTCACCCAGTGATGAAGGTAGCATGAATATGTTTAGCTTTGTCACTGTACCGATGATGGTTTCAAGATAGGCCTTGTCTACTTTAAAAAACAGTGCTGTTCGTCTGAGTTGGTAGCTCCGACAGACAGATTAGTCTTCTCTTTTCAGCAGTAGGCATTTGCTTTCCTAACATATTTCCCGCAATTGCATTTAGACATTTGCAAAAGGCCTTTAGCTATTCACTGACGGCAACAGAGAAAAAGAAAACCCATAGAAATACAATCCATAGAAGCAGAATCCATAGAAGGAAAGTGTCCATTAAGTCAGGACTGGCAGCCATTTTAAGCTTACCCATGAGTTTACCAGTAAAATTGGCAAGGTGAGAATCCTTCTATGGATAATATCTCTATGGCCACAACTCAACATGCTGTTCAATATTTGGCGCACGTGCTGCACATATTCAGTCAGTGTTCAGACAGAAGACATTATATAATTTTGGCAAAATTATTTCAATTTATCAGGGGTTGCGGCAGCCCTACTTCCCTTGGCTATGTCAAGAATGAGAGTTCTCAACACACCAGAACCAATCAAAATACATGTGGCCCATCCCATCTTGATTTCTAACCAATCAGCCTGTCAGCCTCTATGACTGACAGGCAAGATGACAAATGGAGCAGAGTTTTCATCATTGTCATTGACACTAGAGTTCAGGAAGGGGAAAAGTTTCTCATTGAAGGAGCACCCAGTGAAGGAATAGATATGAACCTTGGCTTCCGAGTCGTAAAAAGAGACCAACCCTTCCTTGTGATCCACAAACACCCCCACCTTCTGGGGCTTCTCTCTCAGGGAGAGGAGGATGGAGCCAGAATCATCTGCAGCCCTGTACTCATACCTATTGGTCAGCCACAAGGTCCAGTAGCCAATCGCAGGGGTCGGGAGTGCCTTCCCCTTCCTGTCGATGGACTCCCTGGCCACTCCTAGGCCCCAGTCAGTCTTCCCAGAGACCTGCACCTTTAAGTTCAAATTCAAGTAAAAAAAACAAAAAAACATTTATAGTTATATTTTTGTCATTCAGCAGATGCTCTGATCCAGAGCGACTTACAGTTAGTGTGTTCATCGCTAGGTACGAGAACCACATCTTACAGTCATAGTAAGTACAACTTCCCTCTAATATACCCGCAAAACGGAAACATCCCTACAATGATACTCTGAGGGCTGATTTCTTACCTTGGAAACAATGATCTGAAAGGATTAGTGTGATTTTTTTTGTCCAGTCTATAATGGTGGTATAAATAAATATCTAAAAGCCCAAAAAGTCAAATATCCACCGATAATGTCAGTCAACCGATACATCCGTTTGGCTCTTCTTTATTGTACTGTATCTCACCTCGAAGTAGAATCTCCTGGAGGAGAACCCTGTCCTCCCAAGAACGCTGATACTGGTATTGAACCTCTTGAGGTTGAAAGGCAGGATCCTCCAATCGTTGACGTGTCTGGCCTGTTTCCCATCCTCAGACAGAACAAGGAAAGGATGAGCTGTGTCGGGGTCCAGAATCACGTTCACTATCGGAAAATAACAATAAAGCAGATATATCATTCATCCATTCATCAATTAATTAATACATCCATCCATTCATTCATCCATCAATTGATGCATTCATTCACCCATGCATTAATTCAGCCATCCATCCATTAATTAATACATTAATTTATCCATCTATCCATTCATCAAAATATTCATCATACATTAATCCTTTCATCCATCCATTATTTAATCCATCCATCCATTCTGTTAGTTGTAATTAGGGACAGGGGTCTTGATTCTACACAGGGGTCACCCTGTGGTGTCACCTGACCAGGCTATAGTTAGGATCAAAACAAGAACGGATAAATTACAGTAAAATGTAAAATAAGGAATTAAATGGTGTGGTAAATAATTCAATGGTGGGTTAAAAGGTTGAGAAACGAGAGATTAACATGTGAATATGTGGATTGCAAATTGTAGCATGTTTTACCTGCATTAGTCTTCAGCAATTTCAACCCTGAAAGAAAATTTAAAAAACTCACAATTGAAAATGTCATTGTTCACGATGAAGATTTAATCTAATTTAATTATAGAAAAATCGAATGGGTCCAAATAGAAAATTACTGTAAATGTGTAAAACACTGGTTGAATCAACATTGTTTCCACGTCATTTCAACTAAATTACGTTGAAGAAATGTGGAATAGACGTTGAATTGACATCTGTGCCCAGTGGGTCATGATTCTACAGTATTTGTAAACTTTTATCAAATGTATCATTATAGATAAATAAAGAATTAGTAACCTTTATCCATGACTTTCTTCATCTCCTCTCTGAAGGTATCCTCCAGTTGGGACACAATTCCCCAGATGGTTTTTCCACCACCGCTAGCACTGGTCTCAGAACAGATCTACACCAGAGGACAGTTGGGATCGAGTTTTACTAAGGACAGACTTCAACTAAATGTATTTTCTACATTATTTGCATAAACATTGTCACAAAGTTTTTATTTTATTCATTTTTTATTTCTCCGTTATTTTACCAGGTAAGTTGACTGAGAACACGTTCTCATTTACAGCAACGGCCTGGGGAATAGTTACAGGGGAGAGGAGGGGGATGAATGAGCCAATTGTAAACTGCGTAACAGTAACCCAGCACAGAGCAGAAGAGAGAAAAACCCGACTCAAAGGGGTGGCTGGCTATACTGGATAGAGTCAGCTGAGTTGAGTTTTACTAAGAACGGATCCTAACCCTGGCTTCATGTGCACATCCCATCTCAACGCTAAGCCTAATCCTAACCATAGCTTCAACCCTAACCATAACCCTAGCTTCATGTCCACATCCCGTCTCAATCCTAACTATAACCCTGTAGTCGACAACATTCAACTCGACCACAGAGAGAAGCAGTAGCACATCTACCTGTTGTGGGGTGGAACGGAGTTCCCCTTGTTTATTATTTCCACTCTCTAAATCTGCTACTTCCTGTTCCAGCTCTTTGATGAGACATTCAGCTTGTTTCTCCACAGCTCTCTGTTTCTCCTGGATCTCACCGACGACGTCAGCCTGGCTCCTCTCAATGGAGTGCAACAGCTCAGTGAAGACCTGCTCACTTTCCTCTATGTCTTTCTGTGAACTAGCCTGTGGAAAGAAGTGAAATAGATTCAGACCAATTAATGTACTGTAAAGAAATTACCTATTGGAAATCTGGGTCACAGGTGTTACTTTATGAGGGAATAAAGCACACAATCAGGCCATTCAGACTGGGTGGGCCAGAACTATTTATCAGTTTTAATTTTTTTTAATGCAGCTATGATGATTAAATTAATTCAATTGAATTACTACAACTGCAGAAGACCTGTACCCTACATAGATGAGAACAACAGTCCGATGCCTATCAGGGCCTGTATTCATAAAGCATCTCAGAGTCAGGGTGCTGATCTAGGATCAGGTTTCCCCTGTCCATAATAATCATATTCATTATGCTGTAAAAAAGCAAAACTGATCCTATATCAGCACTTCTAAGACTCTTTATGAAAACGATCCAGAACTCACTCTGCTGATCTTCACTGAGTTTTTGATCTCCTCCACCTTCTTCAGTCTGGCCTGGATCTTCCTGTTCACTCCTCCATCTGTAGCATCCCCCTGTTCTGGCTATAGGGGGAATGGGTTGATTTCAACCATAATCACAATGTTGATGGACAATTGTTTAATTGACCATACCAGGTAAAACTCTGGGCCCTGGTTATAAGTTCTAAACAGGGCCTGGAGTTTTTCCTAGTAAGGTCACATGATCAAGAACAAAAATCTTCTAGCTTTACAATTTTACTCAGCTGTCCCACACCACGTACCTCTCTCAATGGCAAAATGGTGTGTGGAGAAATGTCCTCCTGTGCCGATTTGAACTGGTTGATTATCTCGTTAATGAACGTGTTGACGTGGAGGTCAGGACGTTTCTTGAACGTCTCCTTACACAGAGGGCAGATGGCTTCCCTGATATCCCAGTAGTCAGAGATACAAGCTTTGACAGACAGACAGACAGACAGACAGACAGACAGACAGACAGACAGACAGACAGACAGACAGACAGACAGACAGACAGACAGGAACTTTATTAATCACTTAGGGACAATTTTTATGTACATCAGTGACAGACAAAAAATAGATACAATTTACTGTTTGAAACTTAATACAAAGTTAAGATCCATAAAAGATGGCGTACATTTGCAGAAGTTGTGTCCACACGGAGTGGAGACAGGGTGGACGAAGAGATCCAGGCAGATGGAACAGCGCAACTGGTCTTCTGTCATGCTCAGAGACGCCATATCTACACACACGCACACACACACACACACACACACACACACACACACACACACACACACACACACACACACACACACACACACACACACACACACACACACACACACACACACACACACACACACACACACACACACACACACACACACACACACACACACACACACACACACACAATTTGATCATATAGGCTAATAATGTTAGGCATCAATTTACATTGCTTTAACCCTTTTTCCTTTGTAGAACATTTACATTTTAGTCTATTAGCTAGCAGACACTCTGATCCAGAGCTATTTACAGTCAGTAACATTGTAATCACCCAACCGACAGGATTGTATTAACATGTTGTTACACAATAATGCAGAAATTGTCTTGACATGGACTGTTCCTACCTTAATTCTTGAATGTTTTGCTGTCGACAGCGGAGAACATTGAAGTGTAATCACCCAGTGTATCGAAAGCAGACTATACCAACGGGTCTGGCTGTTCATCTGCCCAGATGAATTATTTGTAACGGTGCCGTTTACAAGAAATGGGGAGCTGGACACTTTCACTTTCACATAGAAAGAGGAGGGGAGCTGGACACTTTCACTTTCACATAGAAGTCTTCATGCATTTCTCCCTCAGTGCAATATAAATCTCTCTTAAAGGCACAGTGTGGGCTCAAATGTGGGGATATTGAAATAAAGTCTTCAAAGCCTTCGCTAAGCACTTCATTTATCACGTAATTTACCAACAGGAACATTTCAGTAGGCAGGTCAATAGACAGGTCTCCACATTAGATGGCACAATGTCATCCTCTGTGTGTCTCTATATTACTGTATTAATATTATTGGAATATTGCTTTTCTACTGGAAAAATAGCTCTTTCAACTAAAGTATATGTTTTTTTATTATAAAAAAAAACAAAAGCAATTTTTCCAATTACAGTATGATTGAATACAAACAGTCCAGTTATGCCCTCTGTAAGGTAATACAACAGGCAAAACGTCAGTACAGAGACAAAGTGGAGTCGCAATTCAACAGCTCAGACACGACACGTAGGGACTCCAGACAATTTCGGATTGTAAAGCCACATCGCGGACACAGACGTCTTGCTCTAGGACAAGATGAACACCTTTGCCCACTTTGAGGATAAGACAGTGCCGCCGACACGGGCCGCTCCTGAGGACTGTGAACTCTCGTTCTCAGTGGCCGACCTGAGTAAGACATTTAAGCATGTTAGCTCTCGCAAGGCTGCCGGCCCAGAATGCATCCTTAGCCCCGTCCTCAGCTGGCTGGCTGGCTGAAGTGTTTACAGACATATTCAATCTCTCTCTATCCCAGTCTTCTGTCCCCACTTGCTTCAAAATGTCCACCATTGTTCCTGTACCAAAGAAAGCGAAGGTAACTGAACTAAATTACTATCTCCCCGTAGCACTCACTTCTGTCATCATTGTCACGAACCGGCTCGAAGTCCGTAACAAAAAGGGAGACCATGTGGCGATAAGGAATAACAAAAATATATTTATTTACTGAAGTAACGTAAATACAATTAACAATGGTGTGTGTAGTCAGTAATCAGTAGTGTAAGTGAGTGGTTGCATGCATAAATGTGATAATGAGGGGTGTAGTCAGTAGTGTAAGTGAGTGGTTGCGTGCATAAATATGATAATGAGGGGTGTTGAAAGGTGCCAAAGCAAACAAACAAAACGGCCACAACCAAAATCTAACAGCGTGTCTGCATGGAGAGAGTTTCCTCAATGAATGGGGAAAAGGTGTATTTATCCCGGGACACACATGAACCCAGGTGTGTGCCATGGCGCTGACGATCCTCCCAGCTCCGCCCACCGACATCCTATTAAGGAAAACAAGAGCAAAGAGAAAGAATTCGGCAGACAGAGTGGGATTGTCATCACATCATGAAGTGCAATGAGAGGCTAGTTAAGGATCATATCACCTAACACTTAGACCCACTGCAATTTGCATACCATCCCAACAGATCGGATGATGCAATCGCCGTTGCATTACAGACCGCCCTATCCATCTGGACAAGAGGGAAACCTGCGTCAGAATGCTGTTCATTGACTACAGCTCAGCCTTCAACACCATAGTACCCTCCAAGCTGATCATTAAGCTCTGGGCCCTGGTTACTCCCTGTGTAACTGGGTCCTGGACTTCCTGACGGGCATCCCCCAGGTGGTGAAGGTAGGCAACAACACATCCACTAGCATATCCTCAACACAGGGGCCCCACAAGGGTGCGTGCTCAGCCCCCTCCTGAACTCACTGTTCACCCATGACTGCATGGCCACGTACACCTCCATCCAACTCCATCATGTTTGCAGATGACACAACAGTGGTAGGCCTGATTACCAACAATGACGAGACAGCCTACTGGGAGGAGGTGAGGGCCCTGGTAGAGTGGTGCCAGGACCTCTCCCTCAACTTCAACAAAATGAAGGAGCTGACCGTGGACTTCAGGAGACAGCAGAGGGAGCACGCCTCCATCCACATCGACAGGACGCAGTGGAGAAGGTGAAAAGCTTCAACTGACAATCTGAAATGGTCCGCCCACACAGACAGTGTGGTGAAGAAGTCGCAACAACGCCTCTTCAACCTCAGGAGGCTGAAGAAATGTGGCTTTGCCCCTAAGACGCTCACAAACTTTTACAGATGCACCATTGAGATTATCCTGTCGGGCTATATCACCACCTGCTACAGGAACTGCACCGTCTACAACCGCAGGGCTCTCTAGAGGGTGGTGTAGTAAGACCAACTCAGTTAATCCCTACCATTGTGACAATTAATCGTCATAATGCTGCATCAAATGTACATGATCCTAGGGGCATTGGCAAACACAATGTAAGTCACTTAATTTATGTGACTCTAATTGCACCGAATACCTCTGTTTATCCTACAGCTATTGTATGCTGTAATCATGAGCCTATGAACCAGAGTTACGCTGTTAGCACTGAAGCGGTGTGCCCTAGTAGGAAGACCACTTTGTGCAGCTCACCCTGCACTATCAGCTCCAATGTAAATAACATGAGCGAGTCTACTTTTAATATGCTTCCCAGTAAAGCATTAAAAACAATCAAGCAAACCAGAAAGGTGCTAAAAATAGCTCATATTAACATATAATAAACATCAGAAACAAGGTTCATGAAGTCAATAACTTGCTATTAACAGATGACATTCATATTCTGACTATCTCTGAAACTCACTGAGATAATACCTTTGATGTTACAGTGGTAGCATTACATGGTTATAACATTTCCCGAAAATACAGAAATGCCAACGGAGGCGGTGTTGCGGTCTATATTCAGAACCACATTCCTGTAAAGCTTAGAGATGATATAATGTTAAATACTGTTGAAGTAATATGGCTACAGGTTAATCTGCCTCACCTAAAGCCCATTCTGGTGGAAAGCTGCTATAGACAACCAAGTGCTGACAGTTAGTATCTGGATAATATATGTGAAATGCTTTATAATGTATGTGATATCAGAGAAGTATATTTTCTGGGTGATTTAAATATTGACTGGCTCTCATCAAGCTGCCCACTCAATAAAAAACGTCAAACTGTAACCAGTGCCTGTAACCTGGATCAGGTTGTCAGTCAACCTACCAGGGTAGTTACAAACAGCACAGGAATTAAATCATCAACATGTATTGATCACATCTTTACTAATGCTGCAGAAATGCGCTTTAAAGCAGTATCCAGATCCATAGGATGTAGTGATCACAATATAATAGCCATATCTAGGAAAACCAAAGTTCCAAAGGCTGGGCCTAATATAGTGTATAAGACTGGCCTGGGCAATTATTTTCCATGGAGGGCCACATTAGAATATATTTTTGCCATTGCGGGCCAGAATCATATTACAGGATTATACATCATGTGTATGACTGTGTTGATATCTACTGTAAATCACGTCCAGATATGCTACTTATTTAACTGTTTTAACATGCACAGAAATTAACCACATCCATGTTCTCCTTTTGGTAGGTATTTTCATTATTAAACATGCAAGGAACTACACAGGGGGAAAAGTACACTGTGCATTCAGCACCACGGTCAGAACTCTTGCGGGTATGCACAAAAACTAAAGAAAGAGAGAGAGCTCAACATGACATTTAAACTACTCAATCAGTGTGAGGAGTGAAGTCTCTGATGGGCATTGACTAGAGCAGTGAAGTCAGGTATAGTTTCTGACATCGATATGCGCAGGATTGCTGAGAGGTGAGTCAGTAAGAGATTATATGTGCCTTGACTTGTTATATTTCATCAATTAACATTTCTGTTCACATACATAGGTTACCCAAACTACAAACATCTTCTGAGCATGACTCCTAATGCATAGAATGCATTGAACCTAGTCAGTGACATTGTTTTGAATAGTTTTCCAATCACCGCATCAGACTGAAGATCGATAAACTCAAGTTGCAGGTCAGTGGAGCGTTATCCACATTGAAGTTGAAAGGAGAGGAAACCAACAGTATGTCATTTTCCAGCACTTTGAAATCCTCAAAATGACGAGAAAACTCACCGTTTAAAGCATGCAGCAGGATGTATACTTCTCCCGCGGGTCATCTGATAGGGAACAGACGAGTACAGTTATTCCTCCTTTAAAAGTTGCGTCATACTGCGACACACCTTCCATGCTGCCTCAGCATTATATGGCGCGTCATTTAATTCTCAGCCATTTCTTCTGTTACTGCAAGTTTTTGCTAGTTTTACCACCAGAGGGCATCTTTGAGAAGCATTTGATAGTCTTCCATATTCCAGACACACGGAAGACCGGGATTCAATCCCAAAAAGGGGAGGAAGGAGTAGACTGTCCTTGTAAATAAAAATGAGTTCTTAACTGATTCCATATGTGTTATTTCATAGTTGTGATGTCTTCACTATTATTCTACAATGTAGAAAATAGTAAAAATAAAGAAAAATCCTGCAATGAGTAGGTGTTACAAACATTTGCCTGGTACTTGCTTAATTAATTAGATGAATTTTATGGTGTTTCTATTCCATGAAAAACGAAAAACCCTCTGGGTAAATTCAGACCGTTTCGCTCTCGGAGCTCACACTGTTACGGTGCGTGAATGAGGACCCAAAAGCGAATCAACTTAAACAGAGCTTCTTTAATTACCAAACATAGGTAGGCTCAGATGGACCGGCAGATTCCGACAGGACAGGACAAGGTTACAGCAAACATGACGACAGTCTGGTTCAGGCATGAATGACACAAACAAACAAGAATCCGACAAGGACAGGAGCAGAAACAGAGAGAGATATAGGGACCTAATCAGAGGGAAAAAAGGGAACAGGTGGGGAACGGGGTGAATGGGTAGTTAGAGGAGACAAGGGACAGCTGGGGGAAAGCGGGGGAGAAAAGGTAACCTAACACGACCAGCAGAGGGAGACAGGGTGAAGGGAAAGGACAGAGACAAGACAACATGACAGTACCCCCCCACTCACCGAGCGCCTCCTGGCGCACTCGAGGAGGAAACCTGGCGGCCACGGAGGAAATCATCAATCAGCGCACGGTCCAGCACGTCCCGAGAGGGAACCCAACTCCTCTCCTCAGGACCGTACCCCTCCCAGTCAACTAGGTACTGATGACCACGGCCCCGAGGACGCATGTCCAAGATCTTACGGACCCTGTAGATAGGTGCGCCCTCGACAAGGATGGGGGGGGGGGGGGGGGGAAGACGAGCGGGGGCGCGAAGAACGGGCTTAACACAGGAGACATGGAAGACCGGGTGGACGCGACGAAGATATCGCGGAAGAAGAAGTCGCACTGCGACAGGATTAATGACCTGAGAGATACGGAATGGACCAATGAACCGCGGGGTCAACTTGCGAGAAGCCGTCTTAAGGGGAAGGTTCTGAGTGGAGAGCCAAACTCTCTGACCGCGACAATACCTAGGGCTCTTAGTTCTACGCTTATTAGCAGCTCTCACAGTCTGCGCCCTATAACGGCAAAGTGCAGACCTGACCCTCTTCCAGGTGCGCTCGCAACGTTGGACAAAAGCCTGAGCGGAGGGGACGCTGGACTCGGCGAACTGAGATGAGAACAACGGAGGCTGGTACCCGAGGCTACTCTGAAAAGGAGATAGCCCGGTCGCAGACGAAGGAAGCGAGTTGTGGGCGTATTCTGCCCAGGGGAGCTGTTCTGACCAAGACGCAGGGTTGCGAAAAGAAAGACTGCGTAAGATGCGACCAATAGTCTGATTGGCCCGTTCTGCTTGACCGTTAGACTGGGGGTGAAAGCCGGAAGAGAGACTGACGGAAGCCCCAATCAAACGGCAAAACTCCCTCCAAAATTGAGACGTGAATTGCGGACCTCTGTCCGAAACGACGTCTGACGGAAGGCCATGAATTCTGAAAACATTCTCGATGATGATTTGTGCCGTCTCTTTAGCAGAAGGAAGCTTAGCAAGGGGAATGAAATGAGCCGCCTTAGAGAACCTATCGACAACCGTAAGAATAACAGTCTTCCCCGCTGACGAAGGCAGTCCGGTGACAAAATCTAAGGCGATGTGAGACCACGGTCGAGAGGGAATAGGAAGCGGCCTGAGACGGCCGGCAGGAGGAGAGTTACCGGACTTAGTCTGCGCGCAGACCGAACAAGCAGCCACGAAACGACGCGTGTCATGCTCCCGGGTGGGCCACCAGAAACGCTGGCGAATGGAAGCAAGCGTACCCCGAACGCCAGGGTGGCCGGCTAACTTGGCAGAGTGAGCCCACTGAAGAACGGCCAGACGAGTAGGAACGGGAACGAAAAGAAGGTTCCTAGGACAAGCGCGCGGCGACGGAGTTTGAGTGAGTGCTTGCTTTACCTGCCTCTCAATTCCCCAGACAGTCAACCCGACAACACGCCCCTCAGGGAGAATCCCCTCGGGGTCAGTGGAGGCTACTGAAGAACTGAAGAGACGAGACAAAGCATCAGGCTTGGTGTTCTTAGAGCCCGGACGATAAGAAATCACGAACTCGAAACGAGCGAAAAACAGCGCCCAACGCGCCTGACGCGCATTAAGTCGTTTGGCAGAACGGATGTACTCAAGGTTCCTATGGTCAGTCCAAACGACAAAAGGAACGGTCGCCCCCTCCAACCACTGTCGCCATTCGCCTAGGGCTAACCGGATGGCGAGCAGTTCGCGGTTACCCACATCATAGTTACGTTCCGACGGCGACAGGCGATGAGAAAAATACGCGCATGGGTGGACCTTGTCGTCAGAGAGGGAGCGCTGAGAAAGGATGGCTCCCACTCCCACCTCTGACGCGTCAACCTCGACAACGAACTGTCTAGAGACGTCAGGTGTAACAAGGATAGGAGCGGATGTAAAACGATTCTTGAGGAGATCAAAAGCTCCCTGGGCGGAAACGGACCACTTAAAGCACGTCTTGACAGAAGTAAGGGCTGTGAGAGGAGCTGCCACCTGACCGAAATTACGGATGAAACGACGATAGAAGTTCGCGAAGCCGAGAAAGCGCTGCAGCTCGACGCGTGACTTAGGGACGGGCCAATCAATGACAGCTTGGACCTTAGCGGGATCCATCTTAATGCCTTCAGCGGAAATAACAGAACCGAGAAATGTGACGGAGGAGGCATGAAAAGTGCACTTCTCAGCCTTCACAAAAAGACAATTCTCTAAAAGGCGCTGGAGGACACGTCGAACGTGCTGAACATGAATCTGGAGTGACGGTGAAAAAATCAGGATATCGTCAAGGTAAACGAAAACAAAGATGTTCAGCATGTCTCTCAGGACATCATTGACTAATGCCTGAAAGACAGCTGGAGCGTTAGCGAGGCCGAAAGGAAGAACCCGGTATTCAAAGTGCCCTAACGGAGTGTTAAACGCCGTCTTCCACTCGTCCCCCTCCCTGATGCGCACGAGATGGTAAGCGTTACGAAGGTCCAACTTAGTGAAAAACCTGGCTCCCTGCAGGATCTCGAAGGCTGAAGACATAAGAGGAAGCGGATAACGATTCTTCACTGTTATGTCATTCAGCCCTCGATAATCTATGCAGGGGCGCAGAGACCCGTCCTTCTTCTTGACAAAAAAAAACCCCGCTCCGGCGGGAGAGGAGGAGGGGACTATGGTACCGGCGTCAAGAGCTACAGACAAATAATCTTCGAGAGCCTTACGTTCGGGAGCCGACAGAGAGTATAGTCTACCCCGGGGGGGGGGGTGGTTCCCGGAAGGAGATCAATACTACAATCATACGACCGGTGTGGAGGAAGAGAGGTGGCCCTGGACCGACTGAACACCGTGCGCAGATCGTGATATTCCTCCGGCACCCCTGTCAAATCACCAGGCTCCTCCTGTGAAGAAGAGACAGAGGAAACAGGAGGGATAGCAGACATTAAACATTTCACATGACAAGAGACGTTCCAGGAGAGGATAGAATTACTAGACCAATTAATGGAAGGATTATGACAAACTAGCCAGGGATGGCCCAAAACAACAGGTGTAAAAGGTGAACGAAAAATTAAAAAAGAAATGGTTTCACTATGATTACCAGAAACAGTGAGGGTTAAAGGTAGCGTCTCACGCTGAATCCTGGGGAGAGGACTACCATCCAGGGCGAACAAGGCCGTGGGCTCCTTTAACTGTCTGAGAGGAATGTCATGTTCCCGAGCCCAGGTCTCGTCCATAAAACAGCCCTCCGCCCCAGAGTCTATTAAGGCACTGCAGGAAGCTGACGAACCGGTCCAGCGTAGATGGACCGACAAGGTAGTGCAGGATCTTGAAGGAGAGACAGGAGTAGTAGCGCTCACCAGTAGCCCTCCGCTTACTGACGAGCTCTGGCCTTTTACTGGACATGAAGTGACAAAATGACCAGCGGAACCGCAATAGAGACAGAGGCGGTTGGTGATTCTCCGTTCCCTCTCCTCAGTCGAGATGCGGATACCTCCCAGCTGCATGGGCTCAGCACCCGAGCCGGCAGAGGAAGATGGTAGTGATGCGGAGAGGGAGGCGACGGAGAGCGCGAGCTCCTTTCCACGAGCTCGGTGACGAAGATCAACCCGTCGCTCAATGCGAATAGCGAGTTCAATCAAGGAATCCACGCTGGAAGGAACCTCCCGGGAGAGAATCTCATCCTTTACCTCTGCGCGGAAACCCTCCAGAAGACGAGCGAGCAAGGCCGGCTCGTTCCAGCCACTGGAGACAGCAAGAGTGCGAAACTCAATAGAGTAGTCTGTTATGGATCGATTGCCTTGACATAGGGAAGACAGGGCCCTGGAAGCCTCCTCCCCAAAAACAGATCGATCAAAAACCCGTATCATCTCCTCCTTAAAGTCTTGATACTGGTTAGTACACTCAGCCCTTGCCTCCCAGATTGCCGTGCCCCACTCACGAGCCCGTCCAATAAGGAGAGATATGACGTAGGCGACACGAGCAGTGCTCCTGGAGTAAGTGTTGGGCTGGAGAGAAAACACAATATCACACTGGGTGAGGAACGAGCGGCATTCAGTGGGCTCCCCAGAGTAACACGGCGGGTTATTGATTCTGGGCTCCGGAGATTCGAAAGCCCTGGAAGTGGCCGGTGGATCGAGGCGGAGATGGTGAACCTGTTCTGTGAGGTTGGAGACTTGGGTGGCCAGGGTCTCAACGGCATGTCGAGCAGCAGACAATTCCTGCTTGTGTCTGCCTAGCATCGCTCCCTGGATCTCGACGGCTGAGTGGAGAGGATCCGAAGTCGCTGGGTCCATTCTTGGTCGGATTCTTCTGTTACGGTGCGTGAATGAGGACCCAAAAGCGAATCAACTTAAACAGAGCTTCTTTAATTACCAAACATAGGTAGGCTCAGATGGACCGGCAGATTCCGACAGGACAGGACAAGGTTACAGCAAACATGACGACAGTCTGGTTCAGGCATGAATGACACAAACAAACAAGAATCCGACAAGGACAGGAGCAGAAACAGAGAGAGATATAGGGACCTAATCAGAGGGAAAAAAGGGAACAGGTGGGGAACGGGGTGAATGGGTAGTTAGAGGAGACAAGGGACAGCTGGGGGAAAGCGGGGGAGAAAAGGTAACCTAACACGACCAGCAGAGGGAGACAGGGTGAAGGGAAAGGACAGAGACAAGACAACATGACACACACTGGACGTTGGTGCAGAGGCAAGTCAAGCAACCAAGCTAACATTGGCTAGCTTGCTTGCTACTTCCAGACACAAATGAGACCACTCTAACCATTTTACTCTCCCTAGCATACCTGGTTAGGCAGTTTTCGTGTTAACCAGAGCATTGGTGAATGTAATAGGCTGACCACACACGTGCGCGAGTGTTGCAAAATAAATGTAGAAATCCATGTTATTAAATTATCGCACCCACGCTGCTCGTGCGCGCCAATGAGCGTCTGCGTTACCAAGGGCTAAAATATAAATCAATTATATTTCTGACTCAGATCGCACTGCAAGTCCTGCCTCCATCTCCTCATTGGTTTATAGAAGCAGGTACCCATGTGCCATCTCCTCATTGGTTATACCCATGTGGGTGATTAAAAGACAAACTGTTTTGCCGGTTGTCGTGGTAATGCTATGAAAGTTTAGATGACAATCACCATATAAGTTCAAAGATGAAAAAGCCTGGAAGGAGGAGAGATGACTAGAAACGATTTGGTTGACCGTTTTATGTGTGGATTAACTGGCGGAGTAGAGGACCTTGTGCATTTCAGGTAAAATAACAATTTAGTGTTTACATCCCAGGACAAATTAGCTAGCAACAGCAAGCTAGCTAAATAGGACAAATTACCTAGCAAGTGCAAGCTAACTAGTTAAATTGCTATAAATGTTTAATAGTTTTCGACCTGTCCCCAAATTAATATAATTGGTTCAGAGTTTGTTTTGATATTTTAACCTGCGTGTCGTGATCACGTTTGGTTTGGGGGGACAAAATACATTTATGCACGATTGCGCACGCGGTTTGGGTTCCGTTTTAAATGGAATTGAGTGTATGTAAACTTCTGACCCAATGGAATGTGATGAAAGAAATAAAAGCTGAAATAAATAATTCTTTCTACTAGTATTCTGACATTTCACATTCTTAAAATAAAGTGGTGATTGTAAATTACCTAAAACAGGTAATTTTTACTAGGATTAAATAACTGAGTTTAAATGTATTTTGCTAAGGTGTATGTAAACTTCCGGCTTCAACTGTATGTAGCCTTGAGAATAAGTATAACTGGTGAATGTGATTGTGGGTATGTGGTTTAAGTCTCTCTGTGCACAACCATCACAAGAAACTGGGTGACGTGACAAAATCAATTACTTTTCAAAAACCTTTCAATTTCACATTCAGCAGTATATTTTAAACAAATGTTGTTACCTAATACCTCATCAGTGGGGTCTCAATGTCAGTGCTTCCTCTCGTTGGCCTTTGCCTCCCTGCCCTCGGTTGGGTTAGCCTGTCTGTCTATCATAAACGCTGGGACAGACAACGTCTCAGCCTTTCTCGTGTCCTTCCTCCTCACGGATACACTTGCAGCTGATTACCTCCCCTGTTATGTAACTGTGCTAAGAAGCATTATCAGTTGTTTTAATCCCACCAAAGATACATGTCAGAGTGTGAAGGTATTAGCAGTGGCCATGTCTACTTGTTCATCAATAATACAACACCACAGGCCCTTGGACAGTTAGTTATGTTTTCTTCTACCTGCCGTGCCTGTGACCCATTACTGACTCTGTTCTGAGTTGGTTTGTCTTCAGGAACAGGGGATGATGTCCTGGTTGTCTTACCTACCATAGATGAATGCACTGACTATAAGTCACTCTGGATAAGAGTGTCTGCTAAATGACCAAAATGTAAATATATATGTAGAGGCTAGTTGCAACTGAATAGCAGATGTACTTGTTTGTGATCCTCCTTGATTGGCCAACAAGTTTTCACTTTCTATCAACAACAGTTATTCTATTCATACTTTGGAAAATTGTGATGTTTATAAAAAATGTTTTAAATATTGTAAACACATTCTAATGTTCAAACGAACATTGACCATAATTCATTCAACTATTGTTTACGGGCTACATATTTTATTAAATGCTTTGGAAAATATCAAGAAGCATTTAATCAGAACAAACAATCCAAGTCATAATAATATTACTAAATATTAACAATGAGGATGTAATTAGCTACAATAAAACCATTTTGGGGTCTTGATTATATAAACTTGATATCCTATATTTTCCTCATGAACATGTGAACAAAAAAGTAGTTTTCCTCACCATATCACATGTCCTTATTTAGGGCCTATAACAATACCATAAAGTTGGATAGAGGGCACATCTTCACATCTTTGCAACAATGGCTTCTATGACAGCATGGACAGCTTCATTGATCGCCATTGATGGTTACTGAAGGCTAATTGAGGGCTATTTGAAGGCAAATAATTATTGAAAGTAATGATAGCCCAATAATTTTAATCATAGAAAACAGTTTGTCTTTAATGTGTAACGGTAATGTTTTATAACTCTGGTCCAGGGTCACATTCCCAGTCCAGAGCTTTGGTCCAGGCCTCCAGGGAGTCTCACTCTCCTCCTGCTCCACAGTCACCTGGTAATGAATCATGACAGACAATAAAACATGAACCTCGCCCATACCCGGGACCCTCCCTACAGCTACATGTTTTTATATATATATATATATATATATATATATATATATATATATATATATATATATATATATATATATCTTTAAATGTAACCTTTATTTAACTAGGCAAGTCAGTTAAGAACAAATTCTTATTTGCAATGACAGCCTACTCCAGCCAATCCCGGATGGGACTATGGGACTCACGGCCGGTTGTGATACACTCTGGAATCGAACCAGGATGCACTGATATGCAGTGCCTTAGACCGCTGTGCCACTTGAGAGAACCCCACAGGACAACATTTGATTTGATTTTGATTTGATTAGGATCTCTTTTAGTCCCCATTTGGACTAATCTTCCAAGAGTCCTTAACATTAAAATACAATTTATAATACAAACACACTTTCACATATAACACACTATTACAAACATACATAATACACTAGCATAATGACCCAATAAATACTCAATCTAAAAAAATATTGATTCTTCATCTACTATAGTCCCACAACATTTCTATATACTATATTTAAATTGTTTTAAAATAATGTTGAAACTTATTTATTGAAAGTTTTCTAGTTTGCTCAGTTAATTTATTCAATTTCTTCGCTCTAAATCGAAATGTTGTTTTGCCCATTTCTTTTTTCTGTCTGGATAACGCATAGATGGTGGACAAACTATTCATTGTATTTACGGAATGTCTGTCTCTTACCAACTGAATACCATTGTGAATAGAACTTGGCCATTTTAAATGATGTATATTATGAAATAAAATAAGCATGTTTTTTTAATTATCTTGTCGATTGATGACCAACCAAGAACACTACGCATGACTGCAACAGAAGAACCATATCTCCGCCTTAAAACAATCCTTGCTGCTTTATTCTGTGCATTCTGCAGCCTCCTAACTTCACTAGATGATGCATTTCCCCAGACCACCGAACAATAGTTCACCTGACTCTCAACCAATGCCTGTGTTATTTGCTGAAGAATTTTCCCTGGTAAATATTTAGCTATCCTTCTGATTATGCATGCTGTTTTATTTGTATTTTTTTTTTACATAGATTAGTTATTTGAGACGACCATGATAAGCAGTTGTCTAGCTGCACTCCCAGTAGTTTGGTTTCTGCCACTTCGTCAATTTGTACTCCTCCCATACTTAATTGTATCCCATGCTGTTTTGGCCTTTTCCTAGTTGAACAGACCAACATAACTTTGGTTTTCTTAGTGTTTAAAGCAAGTTTGTTTTGGCAAACCCATTTCCTGATATTCTCCAAATCTCCTTGTAAAGCTTGCTGTACCTGTTGAACCGATTGTCTTGCTGCATAAATTGTAGTATCATCTGCAAATATAGTAGCTTGAGTTTCAACCAAGGCATAGGGAAGGTCGTTGGTGTATATTAAGTAGAGAAGTGGCCCAAGGCAGCTGCCCTGCGGTATTCCACAGTTTAACACATTAGGGGAAGAAAATGAACCATTGATATAGGTGGACTGTTTCCTGTCAGTTAGATATGACTGTACCCAATTCAATGCTACCTCCTTAAAACCATAATGCGTTAATTTTGTCAAAATAATTTCATGATCCACTAAATCAAATGCTGCACTGAAATCTAAAAATAGTACACCTACAAACCTGCCATTATCCATAGCATTGAGCCACTGGTCAGTCATGGCAACCAATGCAGTGGTAGTGGAATGGTTTTTGCGATAAGCATGCTGATTGGCTGTAATCAGATCATTCTTTTCCATATACTTCCACATTTGTCTACTCACAATACCCTCCAATATCTTACTGAGTGTGGGGAGTAGACTAATTGGATGACTATTGGCAGGAGTAATGGGTTCTTTGCAGTCTTTCGGAATAGGACACAGTTTCGCATGCTTCCATACATTTGCAAACAACCCCTTTTCCGGTGACCAATTAAATATGTATTTCAGTGGAACTGCAATCTGGGGAGCAGCACAGCGAAGCAAAAAATTGTCCATAAGACCATAACCTGTAGATTTACCATCAGGTAATGACTTCAATAGGTTTAACACCTCCTCCACTGACACCGTTTGTAGACTAAAAGAGCAGATCTTATTGCTCATAATATGATCATCAATCCATTGGACAATAGCTTGTTTGGAAGAATGTATGTCTACATTGTTGCTCAGTAATTAAATTTTCTGTGTAAAAAAATCTGCAAAATGATTGGCATTATCATCTGGTTTTGTTATCATTCTCCCGTCAACCTCCACACTAGATGGGCATGATGAGATAGATGTACCAAGTAAGCCCTTAACTGTGTTACATACCTTTTTACAATCATTTTTACAATCAGTAAAAGCATTGTTGTAAAATAACCTTTTTTTCCTTCAATTCAATTTAACTGCATAATTACGTAATGTTCTATAATTCTGTTCATCAATTTCTAATTTTGACTTAGCTGCTAAGACTTTTGCCATATTTCTTTGAGAAAAAGCTTCACCCAGTTCATCATCAATCCATGGAGATGGACGGGCACCAACTGTTCTCTTTCTTATAGGGGCATGATAGTCCATTACCTCAGTGAGCAAATCAATAAAACATTCTGTAGCGTGATTTAAATCATCCTCTAGATAAATTAGCTCCCAGGGTACAGCAGCTAATTCATTTAGAAATAACTCATGATTAAATGTTTTAACATTTCTTTTGACCACAATCCTAGGGGGTGTCTTTGGAACCTTGGTGTTCATGGTTATGGTCACAATATTATGGTCTGTCCAGCCCACTGGCATTGATCTGGCTTTTAAGCATCGCAATGGTATATTACAGAAAATCAGATCAATGCATGTGTCTGAACGATGACCCAACTTAATTGAAGATCTAGTAGTATCATTAACCATTTGTTTCAAACCACAGTTCTTAGCATATCTCATCAATTTTATTCTATTCAAATTATTGTGATCCTTCCAATTTATATTAAAATCCCCCAAGATAAATACATCTCTGTTGGTATCTGTGGCCTGGTCAAACCCAGTACATAAGTCATCCAGATAGGACACCTTAGAGCTAGGAGGTCTATACACACATCCTACCAATATGGGTGCCTGGTGAGGCAGATGTACTTGAGCCCATAGTGCCTCTATTTGACCTACATTAAGGTCATCCCTCCTCTTCAAAGGTATATGATTCTGAATATACAGTGCTCCACCCCCACCATTCCTATTCCTGTCCCTTCTCAGTAGACTATATCATTGAATGTTCATTTGCCCATCATTTACAGATGCATCTAAATGCATTTCGGTCAAAAATATGAATATTATTTATGTTGACCAAGTTAAAAACCTCATGTATTTTGTTAGGAAGGCTACATACATTAACTTGAGCTATATGCAGCCCTTTCCTTATCAAGTGGATATCAATATAGCATGTATTTCTTATAGTTGAAGTTGTCATGATACACTACAACACACAAACTCAGTTTTAAACATTACATTAAAATAACCAGGGAGTTACTCTAGAGTCCTGATACAGTTGCCCGTTGATATAAAGTTTATCCATCACCATGGAGACTCGTTGTTTCAGGCAACGAATTTCCTTCATGATGGGATATAGTTTTTTTCTCCTTTCATTGATCTCGGTGGGGAAGTTCCAAAATCAGTGTTTCTGAGTTCTCTCCCCATGTTCTTCGTCATTTCCTTTTGCTTAAATTTATCAAAACATGCAATAATAGCCTGTGGCCTATTTCCAGAGGCCTTACCTATTCTATGGACTCTGGAGAAAGTGACATTACGCACAACATCGGTGGGCAGTTTTAGTTGAGTTGACATAAAGTCTCGGACTGTGTCCTCACTGCCTCTGCTGTTGTCATTCTCTGGTATCCCTGAGAATATTAGATTGTTCCGCATTGATCGACACTGTACATCAAGCAAGGTTTCTTTAAGTTGTTTGTTCTCCCTTTGCACCACCTCCACCTTGCTGTGAATAGAGTCTACAGTACCTTTCAGCGCAGTGTTCTCTTTCCTTAGATCATCAATCTGACATTGGCTGAATTCGAGACTGGCACATAATGCATTGATGTCCTCTCCTAATATATCCAAGATATCAAGTTTGGCAAGCCTTTCATTAATGGATTTTAACAAGTCAACATCCATATCAGTAAACCTCTCCCCACTCTTACTAGGGGATGGTTTGGTTCCATCGTTGATACCTATTGGCCAACCTGGTTTTGTTTTGTTTTGTTGATTTGGTTGGTTGTCCTTAACAATGCTTGAATCCTCCGAAACCAGCGACATGTTTCTTTGAGTTCGTAAGTATCTCTCGTCAATGAATGGTTCAAACATCGTTCAACATTTATCACAGGAACAACATTCAGATGGGTAAGTGTACAGCAGTGGTCAATGACACCTGGTCATTGAGAGTTTACAGCGTGGTGCAGGTTTTCGTTGGAAAATACCAAGAAGTATTTAATCAGTACAAACATTACCAGTCATAATAATAATAAACAATTTTGCAACTAACTACCACAACCTTTTTGGGGGGTATTGAATATATTGACAAAAAATATGGCTTAGTTTTCTTTATTTACTCACCAAACAGCCACCATTAGCATCGCTGATAGTGAAACAATGGGAGTGGTATGGCCTACGACAGGATGCTTCAGAAATAATGCCCAAATCCTTTAAGTTACTGTAAACCAAATGGTATAACACCCAAAATATAAAAACAAGTTGCCCATAAATAATATTGGAGGATATTATAGAACTTCTGGATCTTCCTGTTCACTCCTCCATCTGTAGTGTCCCCCTGCTCTGGTTATAGGGGGAATGGGTTGATTTGAACCATAATCACGCTCCATCACTTTTTTCAATTACAGACATTTTATGAATTATATTTAATTACCACTTAAATTCAATTAAAACTATAAATTGGCAAACCAAATAGATATGTATAGCAGCCTAGAGGTAACCAACTCACTGGGTGCTGACTGCAGCAAAAAGTAGCACAAATAGATGTCTCTTTCCTGGTCCAAAATGCCCGGCGCTCACTTTGAGTGGGCTCAGTTCTACATAGAGCAATGACTACATGGAACTCTATTCCACATCAGGTAACTGATGCAAGCAGTAGAATCAGATTTAAAACACAGATAAAAATACACCTTATGGAACAGCGGGACTGTGAAGCAACACAAACATAGACACAGACACATGCATACACACACATGATAACATAAGCACTATACACACACGTACACCTGGATTTTGTGTTGTATATATGTGGTAGTGGAGTAGGGGCCTGAGATCACACACTTAGTGGGTTGTGAAATCTGTTATTAATGTTTTGTAATGTTTTTAAAATTGTATAACTGCCTTAATTTTGCTGGACCCCAGGAATAGTAGATGCTGCCTTGGCGACAGCTAATGGGGATCCATAACAAATACAAATACAAAAATCCAGTGTAACAAGAACAGCCAAAGACGGAAAACTCTACAAGGAGTTGCTAAAACGGCTGTCCTCAAAACAGTTTGTTATGGACTTGGGGCTCATGTATGACAAAGTTAATGAACTAGCCCTGTCTGATTGTAGCCTATGTCTTTTAACATGACATAGGCCTAATGATTAATGTGTATTTTACATATCAGAACCTGAATATAATAGCATAGTAGGCCTATATTACTGTTACACCAAAAACACCTCAATCAGACAGGTTGATTTGTCAGACAGACATTTGTTGAGCTTTTAGGATGCTTACTGAAGCCGAACAGTCTTTTTTCCCTCATGTGGCTAAAACTCAACAGAGAGCCACTTGGCAGGATACATACTTTGAAACAAAATACAAGAAAGACAATAGTTTAAAACCATTTGCTCTAATTTGCTCATGAAACAGCAATTCAATAATTTCTAAATGCATATTCCAATGAAACTGATTCTCTGTAAAAAAATAAAAAAAAGTTATGTCAACTTGAATTCACTCAACTTTTCAGCACTGAAGTTCAACAAACTTTGACTACTGATTCAAGTAATAAGTCCTCTCAACATCATACTTTCTAAATCTTAGCTAGCAATTGTCATCATGAATCAAGTCAACAATCTGCTGGCAAATCCTTTTTAATTCATATGAAGAGAAATAATGACGAGAAATGATAGATAAAACGTATCAGTGCTCATCGGCCATTGAACATAAACATTACATAACAAGTTGGAAATCGTAAATTCAACAATGAGTGGTTTGAAAGGAATCAGTGACAGTGGCTGTGTGGTCCCAAATCTGGGAATAAGGGGCTCTTTTCCAATTTTAAAATGATAAACATTCACAATTGGCCATGCTGTCAATTAAGCATGATTTGTGCCGCGCTCAAAACAACTGTTAACTCTGAACTGTGAAAACTTGACTTCAGTGAGTTCAAGACAACTGGGAAGTCGGGAATAAACGAGCTCCAACTGGGAAAATACATTCTGAACGGTATTCGGAATTGGAAATCCAGCCTCTTTCTAGAGCTATAATCTGAAGATCAATGACGTCATCATGATTCAACTTTTTTTTTTTTTTTTTCAGAGTTCCCAGTTGTTTTAAAAGCACCATAAATCCAGAGAATACCAGACTCTGATGCCAAAAATTTGCCACGAAGGACCGCCGAGCCCCCTTCCTGTTCAAGTTAGCACAACAAGATGAGTCCAAAAATGTTTTGTATATTGCTGCATAAATGATGTAATATGCCAGGGAAATACAGTGCCTTGCGAAAGTATTCGGCCCCCTTGAACTTTGCGACCTTTTGCCACATTTCAGGCTTCAAACATAAAGATATAAAACTGTATTTTTTTGTGAAGAATCAACAACAAGTGGGACACAGTCATGAAGTGGAACGTCATTTATTGGATATTTCAAACTTTTTAAACAAATCAAAAACTGAAAAATTGGGCGTGCAAAATTATTCAGCCCCTTTACTTTCAGTGCAGCAAACTCTCTCCAGAAGTTCAGCGAGGATCTCTGAATGATCCAATGTTGACCTAAATGACTAATGATCAATCAAATTCAATCAAATTTATTTTATATAGCCCTTCGTACATCAGCTGATATCTCAAAGTGCTGTACAGAAACGCAGCCTAAAACCCCAAACAGCAAGCAATGCAGGTGAAGAAGCACGGTGGCTCCTAATGATGATAAATACAATTCACCTGTGTGTAATCAAGTCTCCGTATAAATGCACCTGCTCTGTGATAGTCTCAGAGGTCCGTTAAAAGCGCAGAGAGCATCATGAAGAACAAGGAACACACCAGGCAGGTCCGAGATACTGTTGTGAAGAAGTGTAAAGCCGGATTTCGATACAAAAATATTTCCCAAGCTTTAAACATCCCAAGGAGCACTGTGCAAGCGATAATATTGAAATGGAAGGAGTATCAGACCACTGCAAATCTACCAAGACCTGGCCGTCCCTCTAAACTTTCAGCTCATACAAGGAGAAGACTGATCAGAGATGCAGCCAAGAGGCCCATGATCACTCTGGATGAACTGCAGAGATCTACAGCTGAGGTGGGAGACTCCGTCCATAGGACAACAATCAGTCGTATATTGCACAAATCTGGCCTTTATGGAAGAGTGGCAAGAAGAAAGCAATTTCTTAAAGATATCCATAAAAAGTGTCGTTTAAAGTTTGCCACAAGCCACCTGGGAGACACACCAAACATGTGGAAGAAGGTGCTCTGGTCAGATGAAACCAAAATTGAACTTTTTGGCAACAATGCAAAACGTTATGTTTGGCGTAAAAGCAACACAGCTGAACACACCATCCCCACTGTCAAACATGGTGGTGGCAGCATCATGGTTTGGGCCTGCTTTTCTTCAGCAGGGACAGGGAAGATGGTTAAAATTGATGGGAAGATGGATGGAGCCAAATACAGGACCATTCTGGAAGAAAACCTGATGGAGTCTGCAAAAGACCTGAGACTGGGACGGAGATTTGTCTTCCAACAAGACAATGATCCAAAACATAAAGCAAAATCTACAATGGAATGGTTCAAAAATAAACATATCCAGGTGTTAGAATGGCCAAGTCAAAGTCCAGACCTGAATTCAATCGAGAATCTGTGGAAAGAACTGAAAACTGCTGTTCACAAATGCTCTCCATCCAACCTCACTGAGCTCGAGCTGTTTTGCAAGGAGGAATGGGAAAAAAATGTCAGTCTCTCGATGTGCAAAACTGATAGACATACCCCAAGCGACTTACAGCTGTAATCGCAGCAAAAGGTGGCGCTACAAAGTATTAACTTAAGGGGGCTGAATAATTTTGCACGCCCAATTTTTCCGTTTTTGATTTGTTAAAAAAGTTTGAAATATCCAATAAATGTCGTTCCACTTCATGATTGTGTCCCACTTGTTGTTGATTCTTCACAAAAAAATACAGTTTTATATCTTTATGTTTGAAGCCTGAAATGTGTCAAAAGGTCGCAAAGTTCAAGGGGGCCGAATACTTTCGCAAGGCACTGTATATTCCCCCTTTAATTATCCTACAGTTCTTACTTCGTTTACAGGGAGAACACTGTAAGAATGGCCCATGTTCTGAATTCTGTTGCTGTACATTTCAAAAGTGGTAAACAAATATTTACGTATATTGACTATGTCCGACCTAGCTCGCTCATGAATGTCTTAATCGAAATCATGGATTGCCTCTTCTCCACTTGTCGTCCCCTTATGCCATAGTTTGTACAACTCAATTGTCGTTAGAAACCACATTTGTTTAACTTCTTTCAGGGGCAGAATTTTTATGTTTGGAAAAATAACGTTCCCAAGGTAAACAGACTATTTCTCAGGCCCAGATCGTAGAATATGCATATAACTTAGAGACTGGGATAGAAAACACTCCAAAGTTTCCAAAACTGTCAAAATATTGTCTGTGAGTATAACAAAACTGATTTTGCAGGCGAAAACCTGAGGAAATCCAATCCGGAAGTGCCTTTTTTTTAAAAATTTATCCCCGTTTTATTGCCTGCCCCTCCTCCATTTAAAGGGGTATCAACCAGATTCCTTTTCCAATGGCTTCCTCAGGCTGTGACCAGCCTTTAAACATAGTTTCAGGCTTTTATTTAGAAAAATGAGCGAGATTTATCAAAACGAGTCAGGTGTCCTTTGATTAGTTCGATTAGTTCGCGCGAGAGGGGTACTCAACATTTTCTTTCTCTCTTTTATTGAATAGGTTACCGTCCAGTTGAAATATTATCGATTATGTATGTTAAAAACAACCTGAGGATTGATTATAAAAAACCTTTGACATGTTTCTACGAACATTACTAATACTTTTTGGAATTTTCGTCTGCCTTTCAGGACTGGAACGAGGCTGTGGTTTTCTGAACATAACGCGCAAACCAAATGGCGTTTTTGGGTTATAAAACTAATCTTTATCAAACAAAAATAACATTTATTGTGTAACTGGGAGTCTCGTGAGTGCAAACATCCGAAGATTATCAAAGGTAAGCGATTAATTTGATTGCTTTTCTGACTTTCGTGACCATGCTAATTTGGGACTAGCTGTTCTTACTGTTTTGTCTAGTGATTGATAAACTCACAAACGCTTGGATTGCTTTCGCTGTGAAGCGTATTTTCTAAATTTGACACGATAGGTGGATTAACAACAAGCTAAGCTGTGTTTTGGTATATTTCACTTGTAATTTCATGATTATAAATATTTTTAGTATTATTTTTGAATTTGGCGCTCTGCAATTCAGCGGTTGTTTACAAAAATTATCCCGCTAATGGGATCCGTGCAGCAAGAAGTTTTAAACAAGTCAGCCATATCAGCGATGTTTTTTTAAGGAAGAAAATGAGGCTGAATGAACTCTTTTGCTGCCAGAAAAGGCTCCGCTGATAGCCAGGTGTAGAGTGGTAAGATGTTGGGACTGTTGTTGGGACAGCTTTATGTAGGCCCTAACAGTTTGTTGGCACCGGTTGGCACCGTTATAGTGCAATGCATGTATTGTTTAGGGTAGTGTTTTATAGTAGCATTGCTGGCATGCATCCCACAAATGTTTATTTTTTGTCCCACCAAGATTTTACATGCTAAAATCGCCACTGAGTAGGGTACTATGGAGCGTTAAGGGAGGTGAGGGTATGAGGTCGAATCCCGTTGAAGACACTATTTGGAATATAGTTTTATGTGAAAGCACACTTTCTGTGCTGTTGTTTAAATAATTAGTATTATTTAGTATAGTATAAGCTTCTGTGTTAAGCATCCTAAATAATGCCATAGATTCCGTTTTTGAAAAATAGTAAACTTGAAGGAAAAAACGGGAAGCATGATGTGAGATACAAACCTGGTATTACAACTGATTATACAAAGGCAACGATTTACTGCTGTGCCACAGAGTACAGATGAAAACAGTGAAGAAAACAAACGTCTGCTATTTATTGCTGACCAGCAGATGTCCCTACTGTGCATTGTGAATGAAGCCCAGGGCAATGAACCGTTTTCTGGCACAACATTATGAAAGCGCAAAAGCCTTCAGAAAGCCTCAGTTTCCCATTACTAATAGTTACTAGCCAGCCCACTCCAGACACAGCAAACGTTATCTGTTGAATAATACATGCAAAGCCAAACCAGCGATTATCTGCTGCATTTAACACAATTATGAATCCAAAAACAGTATCAAATTATTTTAATCAAAAAGTTTATAACTTACAATGTTGTGTATGAAATATGCAAAAATTATGCTTCAATAGCTGCAGGTGTAAGTTTGTAGCAGGGTTGCCAGGTCAAGCAGAACATTTCTAGCCCAATGACCACTCAAAACCTGCCAAAAAGGCCTGAAAACAAACCCATTTTTTTTCAAGCAAGAGAGGAGTTGCCATATTTATACAATGCAACTTTTTCCATAACGTTATCGAAACAATTAAGAAGAAATATAATAATAACTTGTAATGACGTTAGAAGCAAAATTAGGGTTTCCTCAAAATAATAATTATTCCAAGCTATGACAGGACATAATAAAGGAATTCGAATAGGTGATGTGGTGGCTTATTTCTGCTTTACCAAATGAGAAGAGTTATAAACTTCACAATACAAGCATTATAACATAATCTTGCAATTTTCAACAACAGTGGCAAGAGTAAAGAGAATTCGCCCTTGGTATGTGGCCAATATACCACGGCTAAGGGCTGTTCTTAACTTCTTTGGGATAGGGGGCAGCATTTTCACTTTTGGATGAAAAGCGTGCCCAAAGTAAACTGCCTCCTACTCAGTCCCAGATGCTAATATATGCATATTATTAGTAGTATTGGATAGAAAACACTCTGAAGTTTCCAAAAGTTTTTGAATGATGTCTGTGAGTTTAACAGAACTCATATGGCAGGCAAAAACCGGAGAAAAATCCAACCAGGAAGTGGGAAATCTGAGGTTTGAAGTTTTTGAACTCAGCCCCTATCAAATACACAGTGGGATATTGGTTATGTTGCACTTCTTAAGGCTTCCACTAGATGTCAACCGTCTTTAGAACCTTGTTTGAGGCTTCTACTGTAAAGGGGGGCTGAATGAGAGGGGATTGAGGCAGCAGCCTCGATCTCAGTCACGCGCATTTCACATTTTTGGATATAAATATGCACTTTATCGAACAAAACATACATGTATTGTGTAACATGAAGTCCTATGAGTGTCATCTGATGAATATCATCAAAGGTTAGTGATTCATTTTATCTATATTTGTGCTTTTTGTGAGTCCTCTCTTTGGCTGGAAAAATGGCTGGGTTTTTCTGTGACTTGGCTCTGACCTAACATAATCGTTTGTGGAGATTTTGCTGTAAAGCATTTTTGAAATCAGACATTGTGGCTGGATTAACGAAAATTTTATCTTTAAAATGGTGCCTAATACTTGTATGTTTGAGAAATGATTTATGAGATTTCTGTTGATTTGTATTTGGCGCCCTGCAATTTCATTGGCTGTTGACAGGTGGGACGCTACCGCTAGCGGAACCCCGTTCCCAGACAGGTTAAGCATGATGCATTGCGAAGTGCCTGGATACAGCAGTTAGATGTGGTATATTACAGCAAACCCCGGGGGTGCTTTATTGCTATTATAAATTGGTTACCAACGTATTTAAAATAGTAAAAATTTATGTTTTGTTATAGCAGTGGTATATGGTCTGATATACCACGGCTTTCAGCCAATCAGCATTCAGGGCTTGAACCAGGTTTATAATTGTAAATAAATCCCCTTTGTGCATGTGCATAACTATGGATACAATATTATTATTATTTTTTTTTTACCTTTAATTAAGTAGGCAAGTCAGTTAAGAACAAATTCTTATTTTCAATGACAGTGGGTTAACTGCCTGTTCAGGGGAAGAATGACAGATTTGTACCTTGTCAGTTCGGGCGTTTGAACTTCCAACTTTCCGGTTGCTAGTCCAACACTCTAACCACTAGGCTACCCTGCCGCCCCAAATGAGCCAAATGCTAAGGCTACAAATGGCCCATTTGCGAGATTGATTGAGAACTTGCACAATTGGTGGCTGACTAAATACTTTTTTGCCCCACTGTGTGTATATATATATATACACACACACACATTTTACTAATTTGATCATGACAATGCTACCATTGTGGATTAAAATTTAGAATGGGTCATTTGGAATAGGTGAATGAACTCTTGACTCATTTTTGTCATTAAAGGTGGAGCCTGACTTGTGTTTTCACAGTTGAAGGAGATGAAGTCACACTCTCTTGTACTGTGGATAGAATGTGAATAAAATGAATTAATTACTATTATTGGTCATGTCAATGCTACATTGTGGACATGTTTTTTGCATTAGAGATTGAGTCTGTAATTTAGTTTACCTTGGCTGACATCTGTTGGGATTTTCACTGTATGAGGAGGTGGAGTCACACTGTAGGACTGTGGAGACAATGAACCAAGATGAGGACAGACTTTAGGCAAAACATGTATTTTAATGGACAGTCTTTGAAGTAATGTCATTGTTTTTAACATGAAATAATTATACATCATACAATTTAAATGACTAAAAACACATTTAGTCTGAAAATGTTTGGATAAAAAAAACATGGTTCTGCCAAGCCCTTTCATTTACAGGCAAGTGCACGGGCAATACTTTTATAAGCCAATTCAAGTTAGAGAATCCACCTTCTAGAGCTTGCTAAACTTTTATACTTACTGTCGTAGAGGTAGCTGAGTGAGGCTGGGCATCTCCAATCATTCCATTTCCTCTCTTGAATGTAAACACAGCGGTGATCGTTGTTATCATTAGTGGGTTGTGAAAGCCACCAGTATCTGAAGGAGGAGTCACTCTCATCCAACCACTTACAGGAGTCTCTGAACAGTTCGATCCACACTTTACTACCCTCAGACACCATCTCCTGGTTCTCAGTCTGGTTCCTCACACTGGCCAGGTCTGTGTGGTACTCTCTTCAGTAACTCTGAGCTTCAGACCAGTTCTCTTCTGTCAATGAAAACATGGCTGTTATTCTTACCTGAAAATACCATGGAAAATATAGAATGACTGCCTAAGACTGATATGTCTTATGTAGCTGTTATAAAGGCTTTATGCATGTATAAATAAAGGGCTACAGGAAAGTCTTACCATCATAGCAAACAAAGAACATTTAATCAGAACATGGTTCATCTCTCCATTCTCCATCATCGATGATGCAAACACAATGTTGGGTTGACATGTTGTTGTTAGAGAGGGAGCGACTGAGTGGAGAAACCTATAGAACTCTTCCAGAGACCATCTCCAGCTATTAACATCATCATAGAGTCCTATCCAGATAGTGGAAGATACCAAGGACCCTAACTCTATGACCCTCTCCATATCCTCCATGTTGTCTATGGCGGACAGGCCAGTGTACCTCTCTTTGCAGTAGCTCTGTGCTTCAGTCCAGCTGGTTTTGTTAGTCAGAAGGATGTACTCTAGAAGACAGGAGGAAGAAGAACAGGGGCCTGCGGAGAACAAACTACATTAAATTAATACATGAATAAAGACATTAATAAATGAACAAATTAATACATAAATGTAGAACAAACAATATTAAATGAATACATGAATGAATACATTAATAAATGAACAAATTAATACATAAATGTAGAACAAACATTAAATACAAATTAATGAATGAATAAATAAATGAATGACTAAATAAATAAACTGAATGGAGTACCTTCTGTCGAAGCCAGTGAAAGCTTAGAAGTGCCTAATCCTTCCACCTCACACAGAGTGAGAGTTTTTCCCTGTCCAGGGATGACCACAATGATGTAGCGACCCTCCATCTAGCTACACTGGAAAGCGTGGGTCTCTCTTTTACATTTATTTTTTATTTTTTTAACTAGACAAGTCAGTTAAGAACCAATTCTTGTTTACACTGACGGCCTTCCGTCATTTGTCGGGATCCAGGAGATGATAGCACATCGGAAAGAGAGAGGGGGGGCGAGGGAGAAAGCGAAGCGAGAGAGGGAGCGTAGGATTGGGGGATAAAGAGAGATGGAGTCAGAGAGAGAGAAAGAGAAGGGTTGGGGATAAAGAGATATGAGTCAGAGAGAGAGAGAGAAGGGTTGGAGATGGAGCCAGAGAGAGAGAAAGAGAGAAGGGTTGGGGGATAGAGAGAGATGGAGTCAGAGAGAGAAAGAGAGAAGGGTTGGGGACAAAGAGAGATGGAGTCAGAGAGAGAGAAAGAGAAGGGTTGGGGATAAAGAGAGATGAGTCAGAGAGAGAGAGAGAGAGAGAGAGAGAGAGACAGAAGGGTTGGAGATGGAGCCAGAGAGAGAGAAAGAGAAAGGTTGGGGATAAAGAGAGATGAGTCAGAGAGAGAGAAGGGTTGGAGATGGAGCCAGAGAGAGAGAAAGAGAGAAGGGTTGGGGGATAGAGAGAGATGGAGTCAGAGAGAAGGGTTGGAGGATAGAGAGAGATGGAGTCAGATAGAGAAAGAGAATGGTTGGGGGATAGAGAGAGATGGAGTCAGAGAGAGAAAGAGAGAAGGGTTGGGGATAAAGAGAGATGAGTCAGAGAGAGAGAGAGAGAGAGAGAGAGAGAGAGAGAGAGACAGAAGGGTTGGAGATGGAGCCAGAGAGAGAGAAAGAGAGAAGGGTTGGGGATAAAGAGAGATGAGTCAGAGAGAGAAGGGTTGGAGATGGAGCCAGAGAGAGAGAAAGAGAGAAAGGTTGGGGATAAAGAGAGATGAGTCAGAGAGAGAGAAGGGTTGGAGATGGAGCCAGAGAGAGAGAAAGAGAGAAGGGTTGGGGGATAGAGAGAGATGGAGTCAGAGAGAAGAGTTGGAGGATAGAGAGAGATGGAGTCAGATAGAGAAAGATAATGGTTGGGGGATAGAGAGAGATGGAGTCAGAGAGAGAAAGAGAGAAGGGTTGGGGATAAAGAGAGATGGAGTCAGAGAGAGAAAGAGAGAAGGGTTGGGGGATAGAGAGAGATGGAGTCAGAGAGAAGGGTTGGAGGATAGAGAGAGATGGAGTCAGAGAGAGAAAGAGAATGGTTGGGGGATAGAGAGAGATGGAGTCAGAGAGAGAAAGAGAGAAGGGTTGGGGGATAGAGAGAGATGGAGTCAGAGAGAAGGGTTGGAGGATAGAGAGAGATGGAGTCAGAGAGAGAAAGTGTGTGCGCAAGATAAAGTGAGAAAGAGACATGGAAAGCAAGATTATGATACTGTTTTGGGTTGATTCCTCACAAAACCAGGACAACACAAAAACATGATTATGGGGATGGTCATGACATTTAATTGAAAAAAATGCACCTTTATTTAACCAGGTAGGCCAGGTGAGAACAAGTTCTCATTTACAACTGCGACCTGGCCAAGATAAAGCAAAGCAGTGCGACAAAAAACAACAACACAGAGTTACACATAAACAAACGTACAGTCAATAACACAATAAAAATAAAAATAGAAAAATCTATGTACAGTGTGTACAAATGTAGTAGAGTAGGGAGGTAGGCAATAAATAGGCCCTAGAGGTAAATATAATTACAATTTAGCATTAATACTAGAGTGATAGATGTGCAGATGATGATGTGTAAATTGAATCCATAGAATTGTCCTTCGGAGAAAGGATTGCTGACATACACTGAGTACATAAAACACCTGCTCTTTCATGACATAGACTGACCAGGTAAATCCAGGTGAAAGCTATGATCCCTTATTGATGTCACTTAAATCAGAGTAGATGAAGGGGAGGATTTATAAGGAAATAAGGATTTTCAAGACTTGAGGCACACCATGGATTGTTTGTGTGTGCAATCCAGAGATTGAATGGGCAAGACAAAACATGTAAGTGCCTTTGAACAGGGTATGGTAGTAGGTGCCAGGCGCACCGGTTTGTGTCATGGTCAACAGTTTTCCGTATGTACAAAGAATGGTCCTCCACCCAAAGAACATCCAGCCAACTTGACACAACTGTGGGAAGCATTGGAGTCAACTTGGGCCAGCATCCAAATGGATGTTTTCGACACGTTGCAGAGTCCATGCCCCAACGAAATGAGGCTCTTCTGAAGGTGTTCTTAACGTTTGGTATACTCAGTGTATGCTTGACCACTTTGAATACATTTATCACATTCACTTTGTTGGTAATACTTACAAATTTGATCATAACTCTAAAAGTAGGCGAGATCCCACTCTGGAAATTTGAGATCCCCCGTAGATTACATTATAAGACACATTAGTAGAAATCCCATGCAGCCATGTTACAAGTTCGAACCCTGGCATATGTGATGTAATCTACACCTCGATTAGGCTGATATAAATCCTAATTACTTTGTTTAAAGAACACCACCAGAGGAATTTGCCGCCCCTACTTCGTTCATTCTAGTCTTAGAGTGGAAATGCTCGTTTAGGTTCCACCTCCGAATAATGACGCTGACTCACAAATTGTGGGTGGGAAGGAAAGTCATGGGGATTTCCTCGTGGAGTGGAGAAACATCAACAAATAGGGCCTTGACAGCTGTCAGTGTAGCTAGCTATCTTGCTAACCTTATCTATCTAGCTAGCTATCTTGCTAACCTTATCTAGCTAGCTATCTTGCTAACCTTATCTAGCTAGCTATCATGCTAACCTTATCTAGCTAGCTATCGTGCTAACCTTATCTAGCTAGCTATCGTGCTAACCTTATCTAGCTAGCTATCGTGCTAACCTTATCTAGCTAGCTATCGTGCTAACCTTATCTAGCTAGCTATCGTGCTAACCTTATCTAGCTAGCTATCGTGCTAACCTTATCTAGCTAGCTATCGTGCTAACCTTATCTAGCTAGCTATCGTGCTAACCTTATCTAGCTAGCTATCGTGCTAACCTTATCTAGCTAGCTATCGTGCTAACCTTATCTAGCTAGCTATCTTGCTAACCTTATCTAGCTAGCTATCTTGCTAACCTTATCAAGCTAGCTAATGTTATACATTTTGTTTTACTACACCATATTCAAAAGATGGCTAGCTGGCTAGGCTAGTCAATCCGCCATTGAAATAGTTAGAAAGAATAAGATGAAGCTCATCTTATAATATAGATAACTATCGAAAGGTATGGGATAGAGATGCGTTTTTCTAAATTTTAATGGACACAGTGCAGACTTTGGTAGGTAGGCTGCTGGCAGGCTTCAGCTGCGGTACAGCAAAGCCAAGTCAGCCCGTGCTCATGGTTCTCATAGGGGAAGTGAAATGATAGGCTACAAAGACTTTGCTCACAATGCACACCGCAAATGACATGTAACAACACCCTGAGCGCATCAGACACAAAACACCAATATATCTGTAAAAACAACATAGGTAAACAAGTTCCTTGAATTTCTTTCGCGGGTGCCTTTTCGTTCATTATAGGAGAGACACTTGTCGAGCTTGTAGTGTGTGGAGTGAAGCAAAACTTTAGTGGCTGTATCATGCATGAAATGCAGAGGGTAAAGTAAACATTGGACATTTGTACATTGACAGTAAAGTTGTCAGACTCCCTTATTCACCCACGCATTTACGTGGTGTCAGAAGTGGGATTATGGCACAGGGATTGCGCTGTATCAACCACCTGGTTTTCAATGAAAACATTGTTGACAACTGGAAAAAGTTTGAGAAGGAATGGCGGATATACTGGCAAAGAAATGTGACTTTGGTCCACTAACTGACAAACTGGTGTCGTGGAAATTTCCTTAATTACCAAATGATGAGAGAGCAAATCACACACCAGTCAGAGTTATGCTTAATCTTCACCTTTAATAATAATTAAGCTTTTGCAATTGCATTTTGACTTTCAACATTTCAGTATCTCTAATGAAAAGTTGAGAGTGGTCAACATTATGGCAACTGAGATCTTTTATAGTAAAGTTCCACCCCCCTAGTCGACATGACAAACCACAGGTCTTAGGAACATTACACAAAGAAAGACTTTACTTCAGAGAGGAGTATCCCATAGCCAGACAGCATTGGCTATAAATTATCTTTCAGTTTGCCCTTTTAGACAAAGTTCTTATCTTGTTCTTGGTACCACTTAGGACCAAAACATTATCTCATCCAATGGCATATATCAATTGTCAATCCTAGATACTCCCATCTCAAATACAATCCCTCCTGGACAAGCTCACGAAGAGGAGAGTGAGCCTCTAGGTCAAGATAAGGGCAACCTCAGAGGGAACATACAATGGTTCCAGACACTGCCATCCTCCTCTCCCCAATAAGTAAAGTAGGGAGTGACTGGCACACAGACATTGTGGAGCCAAGAGATAATTGGTTCCCCCTCAATCATCTCTTCACATGGTTTAAAAGATATGTTTACACATGAAGATAAGCCTGACCTCTTCCCTCTCTGGGGCCCAAGTAACTGAGCCCTGACAGAGAAAGGATAACTGCAAACGGCCAACCCTATTGTACAAAAATATACATTCTAAATGACAAGTATCTCACAAGCATATTATGAAAATAAAACATCTTATCTATGTTACCCAACTAATCCCCCACATTGGTTAGAGACTGTATTGTGGTATACAAAGTGACACTGTGCTCAAGCAACCTCAACGTAAAAAAAATAAATAATCAGCTGTCATCTGTGCATGCTAAATGAGCAGTAATAAAGGGGTACAAAGGAACTGAGGAGGGAGGCAGAGGTTTTTGTCGTTCAAGGTCCTGATGTGCACATGTTGAACCAACAGGCCCCAGAGCTCCAGGAGTATAGTGACCTGTCTAACTACCAGTGGTATACCACATGAAACTGAACGAGTCAGTAATGCCCACAGTCTGTGCACCCAGAAAGGTGCCAGTGGCAAATGATTTGGAAAGGCACACACCTGTCTAGATAAGGTCCCACAGTTGACAGTGCATGTCAGAACAAAAACCAAGCCACGAGGTCGAAGGAATTGTCCGTAGAGCTCCAAAACAGGATTGTGTCGAGCCACAGATCTGGGGAAGGGTACCAAAACATTTCTGCCGCATTTGAAGGTCTCCAAGAACACAATGGCTTCCATCATTCTTAAATAGAAGAAGTTTGGAACCACCAGGACTCTTCCTAGAGCTAGCCACCTGGCCAAACTGAGCAATCGGGGTAGAAGGGCCTTGGTCAGGGCGGTGACCAAGAACCCGATGGTCACTCTGGCAGAGCTTCAGAGTTCCTCTGTGGAGATGAGAGAACCTTCCAGAAGGACAACCATCTCTACAGCACTCCACCAATCAGGTCATTATGGTAGAGTGGCCAGGCAGAAGACTCAGTAAAAGGCAGCCTACTTGGAGTTTGAAAAAAGGCACCCAAAGGACTCTCAGACCATGAGAAACAAGAGACTCTGGTCTGATGAAACCAAGATTGAACTCTTTGGCCTGAATGCCAAGCGTCCCGTCTGGAGAAAACTTTGCACTATCCCTACGGTGAAGTATGGATGTGGCAGCATCATGCTGTGGGGATGTTTTTCAGCAGCAGGTACAGGGAGACTATCGAGGGAAAGACGAACAGAGCAAAGTACAGAGAGATCCTTGATGAAAACCTTCTCCAGAGCGCTGAGGACCTCAGACTGGGGTGAAGGTTTACCTTCCAACAGGACAACGACCCTAAGCACACAGCCAAGAAGGAGTGGCTTCAGGATAAGTCTCTGAGTGTGCTTGAGTGGCCCATCCATAGCCTGGACTTGAACCCGATCGAACATCTCTGGAGAGACCTGAAAATAGCTGTGCAGCTACGCTTCCCATCCAACCTGACAGAGCTTGAGAGGATCTGCATAGAATGGAGGAAACTCCCCAAATACAGGTGTGCCAAGCTTGTAGCGTCATACCCAAGAAGACTCAAGGCTGTAATCACTGCCAACGGTGCTTTAACAAAGTGCTGAGTAAAGGGGTCTGAATACTTACGGAAATGTGATATTTCAGTAGTTTTTTTTTATACATTTGCAAAAATGTCAAAACATGTTTTTTCTTTGTCATTATATGGTACTGTGTGTAGATTGAAAATAATCAAAAAATATATAAATCCATTTTAGAATAAGGCTGTAACATTACAAAATGTGGAACATTTGGAAGGGGTCTGAATACTTTCGAATGCACTGAATTTAAGGTGCCTTCGGGAAGTATTCAGACCCTTTGACTTTTCCCACATTTTGTTACTTTATATATTTTCTGTATTATGTATTTATTGTTGAAAAGCATGTTTTAATGGATGTATATGTTGACACGACAAGCTATATTCTCACTTGACTGAGGAGAAAGAAAAAGGCAAAAAGTCCCTGCAAATAACATGTTGTACTATCATTTATATTAGTGATTTTAGTTGAAGATGCATTAGTAATGGAAGTTGTACTGGTAGTTGTGTTCAGTATGGTGATAACCAGATCAATTCAAAGTCTGTTGATAATTACTATTTGTGATTCAGACGATTTACTTAATTATACATTGTGATCCAATATTCACATGCAAATCCTCATTTACACTTTGTCATTTAGCAGACGATCTTATTCAGAGCAATATGCAGGGACAAATTACAGATTTTTCAACTAGGTGGCACTGGGATTCAAACCACCGACGCTCTTAACCACTAGGGTACTTGCCAACCTGTCATATCGTTGATAATAAAGAGATGTATAATAATGCCCACCACAGAAAAGTAGGGCTTTCCAACTCAACTCCTTGGGACTACAAAAAAGGTGAGGTATGATGATGATTATGATGACTCATCCGTCTTTTACAGTTACACTGAAGAGACTCTTATCTTAAGTGACTCAAAGATCATTTTTAGAATTCTATCTATCTAGTGGGAAACTCAAACTAGATCCTAAACTCTATAAAAATGTACTTTCTAAAATTCTCCTATCTACACTGTAAGGCAAAAGGAGGTTATCATCAAATCAAATGTATTAGTCACATACAGTTTACAGCAGGTATAAAAGGTGCAGCAAAATGCCTACTATCAATACTTACAGCAAAAAATATAAACATACCTGGATGCAGGGGGAGTCTTCTCCTCTCTGTCTGTGTCTCTCCTGAGGACGTCAAGTCTTTGTGGACACGTTCCAGGCCAACTACATTGCAGAGGTTGCACTGACTGCATCAACCAATGGTTCCGTTCCACTTCATCAATAGCGCAGTCAGGCGCAGTCATCTATCCAGGCGTTGTGAGATGTGAGATCTGGTATTGTCTGCAATGTAGTCAGTCTGGAACGTGGCCAAAGTCTCAGGTATCTCCTCCTCAGCATGCTAAATGTGTTAATACACCTGTTTAACCCCATTATGAGTCCCAAATGGCACCCTATTTTGTATAGTGCACTACTTTGACCAGGGCCTTGTGGGCCTTGTGGGCCTTGTGTGCCCTGGGCAAAGGTAGTGCACTAAATATGTAATAGCGTGTAGAATAGCAGGGGACTAGCTTTAAAAAGGAAACATTCTCTCTGCCTCATTACAAAAGCTGTAGAATCGAAGGGGATTAGCTTTAAAAAGGGAAAATTATCTCAGCCTCATTACAAAAGCTGTAGAATCGAAGGGGATTGGCTTTGAAAGGGGAAAATTCTCTCAGCCTCATTACAAAAAATGTAGAATAGAAGGGGATTAGCTTTAAAAAGGGAACATTCTCTCTGCCTCATTACAAAAGCTGTAGAATAGCAGGGGATTAACTTTAAAAAGGAAAAATTCTCTCAGCCTCATTACAAAAGATGTAGAATCGAAGGGGATTAGCTTTAAAAAGGAAAAATTCTCTCTGCCTCATTACAAAAAATGTAGAATAGAAGGGGATTAGCTTTAAAAAGGAAACATTCTCTCTGCCTCATTACAAAAAATGTAGAATCGAAGGGGATTAGCTTTAAAAAGGAAACATTCTCTCTGCCTCATTACAAAAGCTGTAGAATAGCAGGGGATTAACTTTAAAAAGGAAAAATTCTCTCTGCCTCATTACAAAAGATGTAGAATCGAAGGGGATTAGCTTTAAAAAGGGAAAATTCTTTCAGCCTCATTACAAAATGTGTAGAGTAGCATGAGATTAGCTATAATACTGCAAATGTTTATCTCTGCTCCATGACAGTTTGTGTGGAATTTCAGGAAATTAGGTAGCGCACTAAATAGGGAGTAGGGTGCCATTTTGGTATGTAGTCCGAGGCTAGCATCAGCCAGGTGGTGTTTTTGGCTACTAATGGTCCATAACACAGGTGTGTGTGTATTTTCTCTCTCTGCGTGTGCGCGTGTGTCTGTCTGTGTGAGTGTGTATTTGGTAATGTTCCACAAAGTCCCCCCATGGATTATGAACTGGTCATATGGTTACTTGAGGTCAGACCAAACACACACACAGGCTGAAATCATCTAGATTAAACAAATTGTAAATGCAACAAGTACTGATACTGTATCATATAATAGCACTCAGCTTTGCAAAAAAATATATTTTAGACATTTATGGTGCTACATATATTTTAAAGGTTATTCATACAGCAAAATTTGTGTAAAACATGTATAATCTTTATTTATGATTATATGACAATATTTTAGGTTGACAATACTTACAGTATATAACACAATTTCTGATCAATTTTGTTTTATTTTCCTGTAAGTAAAATCAGGATTATGCATCTACTGCCACCTCTCCCTCCTGTTCCCTGGGTGCCGATGACGTGGATGTTGATTAAGGCAGCCCCCAGCACCACTCTGATTCAGAGGGGTTAAGTTAAATGCTGAAGACACATTTCAGTTGAATACATTCAGTTGTACAACTGACTAGGTATCCCCCTTTACCTTTTCCTTTCACTCCCCAGATAGGATATGAACACGTAAGCTATGTCAAAAGTAAGTAAGATGGCGCCGACAAAGATGGTCGCCTTGCTTCGAGTTCTTAGGAAACAATGCCGTATTTTTTTTTAATGTATTATTTCTTACAGTGTTACCCCAGGAAATCTTAAGTCTTATTACATACAGCCGGGAAGAACTATTGGATATAAGAGCAACGTCAACTTACCAACATTACTGTTACGTTCCCCAGTTTCTGTGTTGTTGTGGGATTGTATGCGTGTGTATTTCAGGAAATGGCTTCCTGGATTCCTAAAGCAGCTGATTGGTCGGCCCCATTGCTGATTGGAGCTCTGACCCCTCCCTCTCGTCAGGGGATACAGCTGTTTTCAATTACCAACTCTTTCTCCAGCTTGATAAAAGCCAGTGTTCCTTCATCAGAGGGGAAAGTTTCTTGTTATGTCCTGTGTTGTTTTTTTTTGTTATGTAGCTGCTCCTTCAGAGGTATGTGTATGAAAATAGGACTTAGTGTTTGTGCTTATTGACCATTTTCACTTAAAATATTGGTCAATTATTCTGTTTAATTTGTTCCCAGTGGGAGAAGGGGAACACACCTTGGGAATGTTTAGGCAAGAGGCCTGCGGACTTACATAACCTGTCATATTTAATCTGTCTTTGCACACTAGGTAAGACCTGGGCGGACCACCCCCTGTATCTTGGTTAGCAAGCCAGGTGGTGCTAAAGGTTAGGTGGGAAGGCAGGTAAGGTAGGAGAGGGACTTACTTTGACTTACTTTTCTTTGGTTCCATCCCTCCCCTTTTCCCCACATTACAGCATTCAGGAATAATAAATTCCCTGTAAATGGTATTTTTCTATGCCTCTGTCTTCCTTCCCCTGACCTACAATCACATACTTTTGTTTCACTCCATGGGGAGTTGAGATGTAGCAGGGTGTTGTGTTCCTCCAAGAGGCGTACGTAACAATTACAACTTTCCTGAAGCGGATCCTCTGTTCGGACCACCACCCTGGGAAATGGATCTAATACCAGTAGTCGACCCAAATCAACGGCACCGCAGAAGAGGCACCGATGAAGCGGCCACCTGTTCAATCTATTCTGAAACACACCAATCAGAAAATCAACCACTCAAAGCTCTGTCTTAATACAGTGCTCAGGGTATACCAGTGTGTTTTCATTTCCTGCTACACAAAGCAATGTAAAATAAGGTGCTAACAATGATCTTTATTGATTTTTAGTGCAAACAATGATCTGTAATGCTAACAATGATCTCCATGAGATGAGTCAAATCCTCCCAGTGTCACGTTTTTCCTTGTGTAGATTGGTGGGTTTGGATGTCTCCTGTTTTAGCGAGGATGACGTTTTGTTCAACTTTGTTCTCATCTTTTTTTCCCCCCAACCATTTTGTTATTTGGCGCAAGTGAGATTCGTCATCGTTCTTATCAAGACAGGAAAGAAGCCCAGGGAAAGTAAATGGCCTTTTCTTCTTTGAGCTTCTGGAGGGGTACACCTATTGCAGACTGAGTGTATAGGTGTGCATGTCACCACGTATTTGTGGTAGCAGTTCTTGACACCACCAAGTAATGTGGGTAATCTTCTGTTTCTGTCTTTGAGTAAGTCAGTTAATGGTTAAAAAAAAATCCCCTCTCCCTCATCCCTGAGGCTGAGTGACTGTTTGTCCGATTGATGAAAAAGGAGTCAGCTGACATTTCCATGGTAAGGACCTTTTGACAGTTTTTGTCAAGAGACAAGTGAGTCAAAAACAATGTCAACCTGTAGCTGACAGTTAAAGACGTGAGACTTTGGTCATAACATCTTGCATATCTGCTTCCTGATCATTTTCAGCAGCCCTTTGATCGTCTTTGAAAACCTCAAAGGCGGTTTCTGCCAGTTCCGAAATGTCTTGTGCAGAGATGGAAAGAACTTGGACCCTGCTTCAAATGGTTGTTGATCCTGCTCTTCAAATGCTTATTGTATACGTGCCCCAGTGTATCAGCAAAAAATGTTTTTTTCCTTCTCCGCTTCAACATAATCCCTCATCTCAATGTAAAAAAACGAGCAAGAGCTTGAGTGAAAAAAAGGGTTTGCATTAACTTCTCTGACGCTAATCGTAAAACAGACACACAATTTCATTTGGATCCTTTGGCTTCAATAACTTGAATCAACCTGAAACTTCCCTCTTCTCCCGTTTCCCTTTTCATTAGCATGTCTCTTCCAAAAACCAGTTTACATTCTGCGTTCTGACAATCATCCACAGTGATTTCCCTCTTAGTGTATCTTTGATGACGGCCAGCATATATTGCTGCACCTCTTCATAAAAGTTTGTCAGGAAGGTCCTTGCAGTATCACACCTGCCATAGCCAATAACTCAACACACTGCTCTGTAATCAGTGGGTGAGCCATGCTGACTGCAGCAGACATTAAGACTGCAGGTGGTGGGATCCAAGGACGTAGGCATTCACCAGTGATAAGGAAGCAAGAAGTTAGGAATTTTTTGGTCTTCTATTTTTCCTGACATCTCCCAAAAAGGTACACATTTTTGAACACAATCTCCACTAAAATGTTCTCTCCTTATGTTAATAATGTCATGAAACCAGCAGTTGGAGCACAGTGTTCGGGTGGCCTTTTTCTGCCTGCAGCGAAAAGCTGAATCACCTACTTGGCGATAGCGGTGATGTCTGAGGTAGGGCCTGTTAGAACAGCACATCTGAGTGTTTTCCTCATATCCCAGAGCACCTGCTTGGCCAGAGTGGTTCCTCCGCTGCCTGGTTGATGCAGCAGATTCATGGTAAAAGGCAGGTCACCCTTATGCCATTTCTGAATATTTTGTATCAACTCATCGTAACCATCTCTTTTGATAAAGGGTGTTGCTTTAGAAGTTGACATTGCCCTTTCAGCCCAGTAGGGGTTAAGCCGTTGAGGTGGGGCTCCTCTGTAAAAATCTACCTCGGTCTTCTTAGCTACTGCTGAGTCTATGTCCTCTTCTTCAAATTCATTTGAGTACAAAACATCCAGAAGTTCAATGGAATCCCTGATTTCACTTCCAACACACATTTCACGACCGCGGGCATTGGACAGAGATGACCCCTTGTTGTGTCCCATCTTTACTGTGTCCCGCCTCAAGTGTAAACCAGAAATGAACAGTTTCCTGAATACTAGTTGTACCTTATGTGGTGGTATGGACTCTGATAAAGGAGACGGTAATGTAAGAATGTCGAAGGGCATTAAGGGCATTAACGGATATGAACAAAACACTGATTTACAGTATATATTTGACTTTGTTGGGACTTTCATTGATATAGCTAATGGATTGACAATGGATGTCTCTGAAAATTACAGACTGTGTGCTTTTCTTCTTGTTGCTACCCTCTAATCTACTGTGCATTCGGAAAGTATTCAGACCCCTTAACTTTTTACACATTTTGTTACGTTACAGCCTTATTCTAAGAATTGATTAAATAGTGTTTCCCCCTCATCAATCTACACACAATACCCCATAATGACAAAGCAAAATGTTTGCTAATTTATAAAAAAAAACAACTGAAACATCGCCTTTTCATAAGTATTCAGACCATTTACTCAGTACTTTGTTGAAGCACCTTTGGCAGCAATTACAGAATCGAGTCTTCTTGGGTATAACGCTACAAGCTTGGCACACCTGTATTTGGGGAGTTTCTCCCATTCTTCTCCGCAGCGCCTCTCAAGCTTTGTCAGGTTAAATGGGGAGCGTCGCTGCACAGCTATTTTCAGGTCTCTCCAGAGATGTTCGATCGGGTTCAAGTCAGAGCTCTGGCTGGGCCACTCAAGGACATTCAGAGACTTGTCCTGAAGCCACTCGTGCGTTGTCTTGGATGTGTGCTTAGTGTCTGTTACAAATCACTTTTGGCCCGACAGTCTAGGGGGAGATGGTAACAAGACCCTTAACATAACTCATGCAAATTATAATAGTGAAAAAGTAAAAGTGAGAACGAAAATAACCACAGACAACTAAATTACCGTCAAACACATGGTTTATTAGAAAATATAGATATAGACAGGTGTGTGCCTTTCTAAAAAGTCCAATCAATTAAATTTACTACAGGTGGACTCCAATAAAGTTGTAGAAACATCTCAAGGATGATCAATGAAAACAGGATGTACCTGAGCTCAATTTCGAGACTTATAGCAAAAGGTCTGTATACTTATGTAAATGAGGTATTTCTGTCAAACATTTCTAAAAACGTGTTTTCACTTTGACATTATGGGGTATTACAGTATGTGTAGATTGAGCAATTTTATTTAATCCATTTTAGGATGAGGCTGTAACGTAACAAAATATGGAAAAAGTCAAGGGGTTTGAATATTTTCCGAATGCACTGTGACTAACCATGGGAAATACTGGTAACTGGGTTATTCACCATCACTTAAACCATCCACTTTATATGCATAGTTCTGCGCCCATATTTACAAGGTATCCAAGACTATGAGTGCTGATCTAGGGTCACTTTTGCTTTTCAGATCATGAAAAATAAGACAAACGGGAACCATATCATGAGTCTCAAAGTAGGAATTATATTGGATGCCATTAAAAAAAACATTTGAACAGTGATCTTTCACACAATGTTTTATATTTTACAGTTAGTCTAAATTCTGCATTTGAACGGATTTAGAAATCTGGACGAAATAAAGACATCCCTTTTTTAATACTAGAGAATATCTGATCCTCAATTTCATTGTTATGTTCTTCTTCATAAGAAAGTTGAATAAGAATATTTGAATAATAGATGAATTGATTGTCATTCTTCAAAGTAAGATGTATTCTGAGTAAAAGCTCTGTTATTAAATAAACTACTGTTGACTTATTTCACCTCAGCGAGGGGTTAAGGTTGTATGAATGACTGATAATCAAATACACCCAGGAAGCAACACACACACACACACACCCAGGAAGCAACACACACACACACCCAGGAAGCAACACACACACACACAGGGTGGTGGGCTACGGACCATTGCTAAACAAATACACCTCACCTTACCTTCCCCGTGTTTGGCTAATAGAGGGTTGTCTTCAACCCTGTGCTTTGGCAAAGTGGGTGGGGTTATATCCTTCCTGTTTGGCCCAGTCCGGGGGTGTCATCGGATGGGGCCACAGTGTCTCCTGAACCCTCCTGTCTCAGCCTCCAGTATTTATGCTGCAGTAGTTTGTGTCAGGGGGCTAGGGATAGTTTGTTATATCTGGAGTACTTCTCCTTTCCGGTGTCCTGTGTGAATTTAAGTATGCTCTCTCTAATTCTCTCTTTCTCTCCCCTTCTTTCTCTCTCTCAGAGGACCTGAGCCCTAGGACCATGCCTCAGGACTCCCTGACATGATGACTCCTTGCTGTCCCCAGTCCACCTGGCCGTGCTGCTGCTCCAGTTTCAACTGTTCTGCCTGTGATTATTATTATTTGACCATGCTGGTCATTTATGAACATTTGAACATCTTGGCCATGTTCTGTTATAATCTCCACCCGACACTGCCAGAAGAGGACTGGCCACCCCACATAGCCTGGTTCCTCTCTAGGTTTCTTCCTAGGTTTTGGCCTTTCTAGTGAGTTTTTCCTAGCCACCGTGCTTCTACACCTGCATTGCTTGCTGTTTGGGTATTTAGGCTGGGTTTCTGTACAGCACTTTGAGATATCATCATTCACAAGGCACCAAATGGATGAAAACAGATTGAAACAGGGAGTGAGGGACTACCTGATCTTATCCAATAACAAACACTCTTTTTGTTTCCCATTGAAAAAGGTTGCTACATTTTTCCTGTTGCATGCCCTAATGAACATGACCCAGGTTTGCATGTTGTCCAGACAGAGAGAATAATAAGAGAGTGAGAAGAAGATCCATCAACATGAGGAAGACTTTTGGCCTACATGTTTTTAAAACATATACAATGAAGTATTTCCTTTCCAGCAGATGCACACAGTTTCCAACAGGGTCATTTTTGAATAAAGGTGGCAATTGGCCATTGGCATTTGGATTTGTTGTAAACTTTTTGTCTACCCATTCTAAATCAACTATTATCATAGCTTAAAGACATGAAATATGTTTTACCATTATGATAACATTCTGCCACCAGTAGCCGTAGTAACACAAATGATGGTAACACCAATGAGACATTTTAGGTAAAACAATTTCTGAAATGCTGGACACAAATGCTGAAATCTAAGGTCATCAATCATGAAAAAGTTGTTTACTGAAGTGATATGATTAATAATTTTACTCACAGTATTATTTCCCTTCAATTAATTTGACAAACACCAAATGACAGTTTGGATTTAGGCACACCAAATTATCAATGGAATCCACAATTAATGAAGTACGAAAAGGGTTTGACTAGCTAATAATTGTCTTGAATCTAGACCCCTCCACCGATAACATTTTGCCACTGGAGAGAATGCTCAAGGTCCTTGAATATATTTGGAATCAGTGATTTTTAAAGCAGTAACAACAATTAAATAAAACTGAGGTAAAAACAGGTATTTTAATAGCCTTCCATGTTTTTATTGATCCTTACAATATAATAAATACATTTGTTCACTTTCTAGCATTCAAAATAGTAGATATCTTTAAATCCCAGAAACACACCTCTACAAATTACCAGTGGATCAAGACGATTTGCTAGTGCCCAGTCGTTTCTAGTTCATAAAAATATATGTTTTGCTGTATAAAGGACACGTGTGTTTTCATATTAAATAACGGTTAAATGGGAAATGTATTATTTTCCATGTTTTTGTCATTTGAAAGTGTTTTTTTTTTACAATTCAATAATGACTCAACAGATTCACACAGTCAGTGATGATGAGACAGACAGGGACAGAAACGTTTGAAGTGATGTAACTATTGACACGTCAGGGAAAGGATGAGGTTCTATGGATGACTGCTAAACAAATACCCTGGAAAACAACAACACCACACACACACACACACACACACACACACACACACACACACACACACACACACACACACACACACACCACACCACACCACACAAACCCACACCACACCACACACACAGAATTAGTTGTGTAACATACAGTGCCTTGCGAAAGTATTCGGCCCCCTTGAACTTTGCGACCTTTTGCCACATTTCAGGCTTCAAACATAAAGATATAAAACTGTATTTTTTTGTGAAGAATCAACAACAAGTGGGACACAATCATGAAGTGGAACAACATTTATTGGATATTTCAAACTTTTTTAACAAATCAAAAACTGAAAAATTGGGCGTGCAAAATTATTCAGCCCCCTTAAGTTAATACTTTGTAGCGCCACCTTTTGCTGCGATTACAGCTGTAAGTCGCTTGGGGTATGTCTCTATCAGTTTTGCACATCGAGAGACTGAATTTTTTTCCCATTCCTCCTTGCAAAACAGCTCGAGCTCAGTGAGGTTGGATGGAGAGCATTTGTGAACAGCAGTTTTCAGTTCTTTGCACAGATTCTCGATTGGATTCAGGTCTGGACTTTGACTTGGCCATTCTAACACCTGGATATGTTTATTTTTGAACCATTCCATTGTAGATTTTGCTTTATGTTTTGGATCATTGTCTTGTTGGAAGACAAATCTCCGTCCCAGTCTCAGGTCTTTTGCAGACTCCATCAGGTTCTCTTCCAGAATGGTCCTGTATTTGGCTCCATCCATCTTCCCATCAATTTTAACCATCTTCCCTGTCCCTGCTGAAGAAAAGCAGGCCCAAACCATGATGCTGCCACCACCATGTTTGACAGTGGGGATGGTGTGTTCAGCTGTGTTGCTTTTACGCCAAACATAACGTTTTGCATTGTTGCCAAAAAGTTCAATTTTGGTTTCATCTGACCAGAGCACCTTCTTCCACATGTTTGGTGTGTCTCCCAGGTGGCTTGTGGCAAACTTTAAACAACACTTTTTATGGATATCTTTAAGAAATGGCTTTCTTCTTTCCACTCTTCAATAAAGGCCAGATTTGTGCAATATATGACTGATTGTTGTCCTATGGACAGAGTCTCCCACCTCAGCTGTAGATCTCTGCAGTTCATCCAGAGTGATCATGGGCCTCTTGGCTGCATCTCTGATCAGTCTTCTCCTTGTATGAGCTGAAAGTTTAGAGGGACGGCCAGGTCTTGGTAGATTTGCAGTGGTCTGATACTCCTTCCATTTCAATATTATCGCTTGCACAGTGCTCCTTGGGATGTTTAAAGCTTGGGAAATCTTTTTGTATCCAAATCCGGCTTTAAACTTCTTCACAACAGTATCTCGGACCTGCCTGGTGTGTTCCTTGTTCTTCATGATGCTTTCTGCGCTTTTAACGGACCTCTGAGACTATCACAGTGCAGGTGCATTTATACGGAGACTTGATTACACACAGGTGGATTGTATTTATCATCATTAGTCATTGAGGTCAACATTGGATCATTCAGAGATCCTCACTGAACTTCTGGAGAGAGTTTGCTGCACTGAAAGTAAAGGGGCTGAATAATTTTGCACGCCCAATTTTTCAGTTTTTGATTTGTTAAAAAAGTTTGAAATATCCAATAAATGTCGTTCCACTTCATGATTGTGTCCCACTTGTTGTTGATTCTTCAGAATAAAATAGTTTTATATCTTTGTTTGAAGCCTGAAATGTGGCAAAAGGTCGCAAAGTTCAAGGGGGCCGAATACTTTCGCAAGGCACTGTAGATGTGACAGAATAATCAGAATTAGTTGTGTAACATAGATAATTAAGATGTCTTATCTGCGTAATATTCTTATGTGATATACTTATTAGAATGTAACCCTTCAGACTCTGGTGTTGACAGTTGTACTTTCTCCCTCAGCTGGGGCTCAGTCACCTGGGGCCCAGAGAGGGGAGAGGTCAGGCTTGTCTTTCACATGTCTCTGTTGCTATGCAGAATATCAGAAAGAGAAGAGGACAGGAGGGAACATTCTCTTCATATGTGAATGTGTCTTTACCTATTCTAAACCATGTGAATGTGTCTTTACCTATTCTAAACCATGTGAATGTGTCTTTACCTATTCTTAAACCATGTGAAGGGATGGCGTGATTAATGGGGAACCAATTACTTGTCTCTACAATGTCCATTGTATGTCATCTCTGATGTTGCACCTATCCTATCCTGGGGTAGTGTATGACCTAGAGGCTCACTCCTCTCAGTCAGCTTGTCCAGGCGTGTGGTCAAGAAGGGGTTTTACTCGAGATGGGAGTATCTGGAGTTGACAATCGATCTATGCCATAGACTGAGTTGGTGTTTCTGTGCTATGAAGTACCAGGAACGAGATCGGAGCCACGTCTTAGGGGCCAAACTGAACAATAAGAACAGTCTTCATAGCAAATGCTATCTGGCTGCGGGATACTCCTTTCTCATATATCAAGTCCCACCTTGTGAGCCATTCCACACATCTGTTGATTGTCATGTAGACTGAGGGGTAGATTTTTGCTATAAAATATTTTTGTAGCCTTTGTGTCAGGTCTCTCAATGAATCATCCGAGGATGGTTCGGCGACCAGCCATCGCTATTACAGAGCTCTCACTAATAAAGATTCAGTTCAAGTATAACTATCACTTGTGTGATAAGCTTGTCTCTCCTCATTTGATAATACATAAATTAACCACCACACACACAAATGTAAACACACATGGGGTGGTGGGCTATGGACCACTGCTAACCAAATACACCTCACCTTACCCTCCCCATGTTTGGATAATAGAAGGTTGTGTTCATAAGGCACCAAACGGAAGAAAACAGATTAAAACAAGGAGTGAGGGACTATCTGATCTTATCCAATAACAAACCCACATTTTTGTTTTCCGTTGAAAAAGTTGCTAAATTGTTTCTGCGGTGTGCCCTAATGAACATGACCCAGGTTTGCATGTTTGCCAGACAGAGAGAGAGAGAGAAAAGAGAGTAAGAAGAATCCATCACGCACACTGAGACGGAGGAGAGGAGCGAGGGATTCAGCGGAGGACAAGATAGCCCTGTCAATACAGGTATGTTAATCTTATGTTTGGATATACTGTTTTATTGTTCAAAACCTTGGCGAATACTATAATAAAGAATTATGATAATATACAAGTAAAGAAAATGGTTTATTATCACATTAATGAAAGGTTATTGTTGTGGTGGTACGTGTGGTAATGTCTAATGCTGAAAAGGACAAGAATAGTACATCCACATCCTATACATGGCAGGTGTTGGATGTCCAGAAATAGATCATATTAACTGATCATTTGAAGGGGGAATTGTTTTATGTTATTAATTCATATTGACTGATGAATATGTTGCTACATCCCAGATCCATGGAGTGGAGTAGGAGAGCTGTCCCTGTCTCTGGTGAGAACAAAATCCTTACAAGGGTTCGGGTCAATTCTATTTCAGTTCCTGTCAAAACAGACAGTAAATCACATTCCAATTAACCTCTGAGAGATTATTATGACATTGCCAGGAATAAGAATGAGTTGCATTTCCAAAAAGACAAGTTCTGTAGCTTTCAAATGAACCAATCAGAATTGAAAAGATCATTCAAATTTCAGTGCACTTCCTGAATTGACTGAAATTGAAATTGAGTTGACCCCAACCCTTTCATCTAAAAGTCAGAGATCTTTAATGATCAGCATTACCCTATAGCATGTTACACAATTTGTCATATAATGTTAAAGTGTATTCACAATATTATTCTCTATGACAAATTCATAATATTATTCATTCATAATATTGTTGTTTTACAGGGATCTTCCTACTCTTTTGGAGGGTCACCATGCAGATAGGTAAATGCATTTTTAATAAAGCAGACAGACAGACAAACAGACAAAAACAAACAAACCAAATCAACTAATCAATGAATTAAGTATCAGTATTGGCCACTGACAGAACCTAGGCCTAATAATACATTTAGTTCAGTTAATGTCACAATTAACGGTTACTAATTACATTTGATAATGTTGGTGCAGGCAGGTGTGTGTGCAGGGGATATTTCTATATATTTGAGGTGTTTTCACTAGGAACCAAACGGAACAAAATGGCCGACACAGGGAGGGACTAATCTGAACTAACCTGTAAAATGTTGTCAGTTGAAAAATACATGGTTATGATATGCACTAATGAATAAACCTGTGTATAATATCTGTCTTTGTCACTCAAACAGACAATGTGGCATTGAGACGAGTGGCTGCTCAGTCTTCCCTTTTCTCTTGGGAAAATAGTCCAAGTAAAGTCATCGATGGAAACCGCAACTCTAACTATAACTATGGTGGATCCTGCAGCAGCACTGCATTTAACACCAACCCCTGGTGGAGAGTGGACCTGCTGGATCTGTACAGAGTGACAGCTGTCACCATCACCAACAGAGGAGACTGCTGTCCTAAGAGGCTTGATGGTGCTGAGATCCGCATCGGTAACTCACTGGAGAACAACGGCATCAACAACCCCAGGTGACACATACTGTAGACATGTGTACATATTTATTTATTCTCTTGTAGGTGTTCAGATATGGTCTTCATTCTTCTGGGGCTGTTCTGTGTCTGTATTACAACGGCATCAACAACTCCAGGTGACAAATGGACATCAGTACATTTTTATGTCCAGTCTTGAAGGAGATTGGATACATTGGTCTTGATCCATGCTTCTGTAGCTATTCAGTGGCTATTTATTTAACAGAATGACTGTATTCTCTATGGTACATTGTAGAGAGTCCTCATTCCCCCTATCTCTTTCTCTCTCCCTCTTCCTCCCTCCCTCTCTCCCCCCCTCTCCCTTTCAGGTGTGTTGTCATCCACCACATCCCAGCAGGAGAGACCTATACCTTCCAGTGTAATGAGATGGAGGGTCAGTATGTTGTTGTGGTCATCCCTGGACAGAACAAGATTCTCACTCTGTGTGAGGTGGAAGTATTTGCCACAGTCAAACCTCCAGGTACTTCTTTACCAGTACATGTATTTATTCCGTCAGTGATGGTATGCCGAATAATAACTTTAATGACCAGAATTTATTTCCTGTCGAACACATTTAGTGGAGATGATAATTCTTTTCCAATGCATGTTTTTTGTATTGAATGTTTTTTTTTGGTGGGAGACAATGCCAATTAGTAGAAATCTGTGTAAAATAAACCGCAAAACTCATAATCTGGCAGTGTGACATTTTCTTTTCTTCAACAATGTGCGTTATAAAAATAACTCTGTTTATGCTTCACTCAGCTTACTAAACTCTAGTAAAACAATCACCGTTTGAGTTTTGTGGTATTTACGGTATTTTGCACAGATTTGAACTATTTTGCACCATGAAAAATATCAACAAATGTATTTCAGCCCCCAAGTCAAAGAGAACGGTGGTGAGGATGAAGATCCAATCAGATGCTGATCTGACAAACCAGGCAGTCGGTGACCAGCTACTACAGCAGGTGAGAGAGATGGAGAGGGAAGGGGGAGGGAGAGAGAAAGGGAGAAATAGAATGTATCTGTGTATTTGAACATTTATCTAACCGCTTGAACTTTCATCTAGCTGCATGTAGAGCTCGTGAAGCAGGGGGTGTCAGACTTTCAACTGCGCTGGAGGACTCAGCCAGATGGACAGATTTTCCACCATGAGGAAGATGAGAAGGAGGGTGGACCCACACAGACAGGTAACAACAAGGAGCATATTATATAGACTGTTGTCCTTCTTGCAACAGACAGGCATTGAAGACATTGTGCTTTTATCAGAGTTGGGATCTTCCATTTCAGAAAATACATTTATATTTTAATTCCAATTCCAATTTTCCTCATTGTGTTTCAATTATGAAAATGTGGAAGTGGAATTTCAGTTTACTTCCTGAATTGACTGAATTGAAATGTAATCAACCCTAACTCTGGGTCTTATTAACTTATTGCCAAGTTGTTATTGTAAGAAGAGAACGTGTTAGCGAGTCATAACTAAATTAGTACATGAAAGAGTTTCTGTATGTCATTTCTCTTCCAGGTGTCTCTGGAACTGAAGGGTGCTAGCCTGGTGAGAGACACAAGGAGACACAATAGTTTTAGGATTGGACTGCCTTGACGACATAATCTATCTACCATGCAAAATCTCAAATAGCTGCCTGTCCCTTCTAATAGCCAATCCAGAAAATAAACGCCTGTTTCAAAGAAACACGGGGTCTAAATGAATTGTTTACAAGGTTCCCATGAATTACTGATAGATATGAAATGGCACATCAACAACTTTGGGAGTACAGACCCCCAGAAATTGGCATCCCCAGTAAGAACTGACAAAAAACACAGTAAAAGATGTGAGTAATGTTTCTGTCAAGGATTGTTTTTGTTTTTTATAGAGGCATGCTGAGACAAAAGAAATGTGACACAGTGTGTAAATGATAACACATTAGTGTAGGAAATTGATTAAAAGGCTGGAATTTAACAACTAACTATGCAAATGTGTAAAAACCTGTGTGCATTAAGGAAATAGATGCCTGGCTCAAATAGAAGCATTTATCTAATATGCGGCTGTTTTGTTCAGTGATTTAAGCAAATAAATGCCGGGGCGATAAATTGAAGTTGTCCTGTATTTAAATTAATGTATAAACAACATTATTCCTTTCAACATGTAAAAGTTAATATGCAGTTTGGTTCATTTTTATTTCAAGTAATGAACATGGTTTAGTCAAGTATATTACTTCAAGCCTCAATTCTTTTGACGAACCAAAGCAGCACCAATGAGTTAGCCAGCCAACTTTGAAAAACAACCAAAATAAAGACTGATTTTCAGGTACATTATGCTTTTGGTTTAGACCATGCCCATTTCAAGCTTATCGTTCTACAATATATAGTTATTTTAGAATATTTAGGCATGTTTGTGGCTAACGCATTGATTCTGCTTGGCAGTATACCCAATCTGGTCTTTTCTAAATAGAAGCTTAGCTTTAGGTGTTTTAATTTAATTGTGCAGAAACCATACAAATGTGTGACATAAATTCTCTACAAATTGATGTACTCCCCTGTTAAAACATCGAGACAGAGTTGGGAAATAATATAAGTTAATGTATGAACAGTTTATAGAATATAAATAAATGCAATAACCTGAGAAATATCACAGTGTATCGTCTGCTCTTGGAATCAAATCAAATCAAATCAAATCAAATCAAATCAAATTTTATTTGTCACATACACATGGTTAGCAGATGTTAATGCGAGTGTAGCGAAATGCTTGTGCTTCTAGTTCCGACAATGCAGTAATAACAAGTAATCTAACTAACAATTCCAAAACTACTGTCTTGTACACAGTGTAAGGGGATAAAGAATATGTACATAAGGATATATGAATGAGTGATGGTACAGAGCAGCATAGGCAAGATACAGTAGATGGTATCGGGTACAGTATGTACAAATGAGATGAGTATGTAAACAAAGTGGCATAGTATAGTATAAAGTGGCTAGTGATACATGTATTACATAAGGATACCGTCGATGATATAGAGTACAGTATATACGTATGCATATGAGATGAATAATGTAGGGTAAGTAACATTTATATAAGGTAGCATTGTTTAAAGTGGCTAGTGATATATTTACATCATTTCCCATCAATTCCCATTATTAAAGTGGCTGGAGTTGAGTCAGTGTCAGTGTGTTGGCAGCAGCCACTCAGTGTTAGTGGTGGCTGTTTAACAGTCTGATGGCCTTGAGATAGAAGCTGTTTTTCAGTCTCTCGGTCCCAGCTTTGATGCACCTGTACTGACCTCGCCTTCTGGATGATAGCGGGGTGAACAGGCAGTGGCTCGGGTGGTTGATGTCCTTGATGATCTTTATGGCCTTCCTGTGACATCGGGTGGTGTAGGTGTCCTGGAGGGCAGGTAGTTTGCCCCCGGTGATGCGTTGTGCAGACCTCACTACCCTCTGGAGAGCCTTATTTTTTTCCCATTCCTCCTTGCAAAACAGCTCGAGCTCAGTGAGGTTGGATGGAGAGCATTTGTGAACAGCAGTTTTCAGTTCTTTGCACAGATTCTCGATTGGATTCAGGTCTGGACTTTGACTTGGCCATTCTAACACCTGGATATGTTTATTTTTGAACCATTCCATTGTAGATTTTGCTTTATGTTTTGGATCATTGTCTTGTTGGAAGACAAATCTCCGTCCCAGTCTCAGGTCTTTTGCAGACTCCATCAGGTTCTCTTCCAGAATGGTCCTGTATTTGGCTCCATCCATCTTCCCATCAATTTTAACCATCTTCCCTGTCCCTGCTGAAGAAAAGCAGGCCCAAACCATGATGCTGCCACCACCATGTTTGACAGTGGGGATGGTGTGTTCAGCTGTGTTGCTTTTACGCCAAACATAACGTTTTGCATTGTTGCCAAAAAGTTCAATTTTGGTTTCATCTGACCAGAGCACCTTCTTCCACATGTTTGGTGTGTCTCCCAGGTGGCTTGTGGCAAACTTTAAACAACACTTTTTATGGATATCTTTAAGAAATGGCTTTCTTCTTTCCACTCTTCAATAAAGGCCAGATTTGTGCAATATATGACTGATTGTTGTCCTATGGACAGAGTCTCCCACCTCAGCTGTAGATCTCTGCAGTTCATCCAGAGTGATCATGGGCCTCTTGGCTGCATCTCTGATCAGTCTTCTCCTTGTATGAGCTGAAAGTTTAGAGGGACGGCCAGGTCTTGGTAGATTTGCAGTGGTCTGATACTCCTTCCATTTCAATATTATCGCTTGCACAGTGCTCCTTGGGATGTTTAAAGCTTGGGAAATCTTTTTGTATCCAAATCCGGCTTTAAACTTCTTCACAACAGTATCTCGGACCTGCCTGGTGTGTTCCTTGTTCTTCATGATGCTTTCTGCGCTTTTAACGGACCTCTGAGACTATCACAGTGCAGGTGCATTTATACGGAGACTTGATTACACACAGGTGGATTGTATTTATCATCATTAGTCATTGAGGTCAACATTGGATCATTCAGAGATCCTCACTGAACTTCTGGAGAGAGTTTGCTGCACTGAAAGTAAAGGGGCTGAATAATTTTGCACGCCCAATTTTTCAGTTTTTGATTTGTTAAAAAAGTTTGAAATATCCAATAAATGTCGTTCCACTTCATGATTGTGTCCCACTTGTTGTTGATTCTTCAGAATAAAATAGTTTTATATCTTTGTTTGAAGCCTGAAATGTGGCAAAAGGTCGCAAAGTTCAAGGGGGCCGAATACTTTCGCAAGGCACTGTAGATGTGACAGAATAATCAGAATTAGTTGTGTAACATAGATAATTAAGATGTCTTATCTGCGTAATATTCTTATGTGATATACTTATTAGAATGTAACCCTTCAGACTCTGGTGTTGACAGTTGTACTTTCTCCCTCAGCTGGGGCTCAGTCACCTGGGGCCCAGAGAGGGGAGAGGTCAGGCTTGTCTTTCACATGTCTCTGTTGCTATGCAGAATATCAGAAAGAGAAGAGGACAGGAGGGAACATTCTCTTCATATGTGAATGTGTCTTTACCTATTCTAAACCATGTGAATGTGTCTTTACCTATTCTAAACCATGTGAATGTGTCTTTACCTATTCTTAAACCATGTGAAGGGATGGCGTGATTAATGGGGAACCAATTACTTGTCTCTACAATGTCCATTGTATGTCATCTCTGATGTTGCACCTATCCTATCCTGGGGTAGTGTATGACCTAGAGGCTCACTCCTCTCAGTCAGCTTGTCCAGGCGTGTGGTCAAGAAGGGGTTTTACTCGAGATGGGAGTATCTGGAGTTGACAATCGATCTATGCCATAGACTGAGTTGGTGTTTCTGTGCTATGAAGTACCAGGAACGAGATCGGAGCCACGTCTTAGGGGCCAAACTGAACAATAAGAACAGTCTTCATAGCAAATGCTATCTGGCTGCGGGATACTCCTTTCTCATATATCAAGTCCCACCTTGTGAGCCATTCCACACATCTGTTGATTGTCATGTAGACTGAGGGGTAGATTTTTGCTATAAAATATTTTTGTAGCCTTTGTGTCAGGTCTCTCAATGAATCATCCGAGGATGGTTCGGCGACCAGCCATCGCTATTACAGAGCTCTCACTAATAAAGATTCAGTTCAAGTATAACTATCACTTGTGTGATAAGCTTGTCTCTCCTCATTTGATAATACATAAATTAACCACCACACACACAAATGTAAACACACATGGGGTGGTGGGCTATGGACCACTGCTAACCAAATACACCTCACCTTACCCTCCCCATGTTTGGATAATAGAAGGTTGTGTTCATAAGGCACCAAACGGAAGAAAACAGATTAAAACAAGGAGTGAGGGACTATCTGATCTTATCCAATAACAAACCCACATTTTTGTTTTCCGTTGAAAAAGTTGCTAAATTGTTTCTGCGGTGTGCCCTAATGAACATGACCCAGGTTTGCATGTTTGCCAGACAGAGAGAGAGAGAGAAAAGAGAGTAAGAAGAATCCATCACGCACACTGAGACGGAGGAGAGGAGCGAGGGATTCAGCGGAGGACAAGATAGCCCTGTCAATACAGGTATGTTAATCTTATGTTTGGATATACTGTTTTATTGTTCAAAACCTTGGCGAATACTATAATAAAGAATTATGATAATATACAAGTAAAGAAAATGGTTTATTATCACATTAATGAAAGGTTATTGTTGTGGTGGTACGTGTGGTAATGTCTAATGCTGAAAAGGACAAGAATAGTACATCCACATCCTATACATGGCAGGTGTTGGATGTCCAGAAATAGATCATATTAACTGATCATTTGAAGGGGGAATTGTTTTATGTTATTAATTCATATTGACTGATGAATATGTTGCTACATCCCAGATCCATGGAGTGGAGTAGGAGAGCTGTCCCTGTCTCTGGTGAGAACAAAATCCTTACAAGGGTTCGGGTCAATTCTATTTCAGTTCCTGTCAAAACAGACAGTAAATCACATTCCAATTAACCTCTGAGAGATTATTATGACATTGCCAGGAATAAGAATGAGTTGCATTTCCAAAAAGACAAGTTCTGTAGCTTTCAAATGAACCAATCAGAATTGAAAAGATCATTCAAATTTCAGTGCACTTCCTGAATTGACTGAAATTGAAATTGAGTTGACCCCAACCCTTTCATCTAAAAGTCAGAGATCTTTAATGATCAGCATTACCCTATAGCATGTTACACAATTTGTCATATAATGTTAAAGTGTATTCACAATATTATTCTCTATGACAAATTCATAATATTATTCATTCATAATATTGTTGTTTTACAGGGATCTTCCTACTCTTTTGGAGGGTCACCATGCAGATAGGTAAATGCATTTTTAATAAAGCAGACAGACAGACAAACAGACAAAAACAAACAAACCAAATCAACTAATCAATGAATTAAGTATCAGTATTGGCCACTGACAGAACCTAGGCCTAATAATACATTTAGTTCAGTTAATGTCACAATTAACGGTTACTAATTACATTTGATAATGTTGGTGCAGGCAGGTGTGTGTGCAGGGGATATTTCTATATATTTGAGGTGTTTTCACTAGGAACCAAACGGAACAAAATGGCCGACACAGGGAGGGACTAATCTGAACTAACCTGTAAAATGTTGTCAGTTGAAAAATACATGGTTATGATATGCACTAATGAATAAACCTGTGTATAATATCTGTCTTTGTCACTCAAACAGACAATGTGGCATTGAGACGAGTGGCTGCTCAGTCTTCCCTTTTCTCTTGGGAAAATAGTCCAAGTAAAGTCATCGATGGAAACCGCAACTCTAACTATAACTATGGTGGATCCTGCAGCAGCACTGCATTTAACACCAACCCCTGGTGGAGAGTGGACCTGCTGGATCTGTACAGAGTGACAGCTGTCACCATCACCAACAGAGGAGACTGCTGTCCTAAGAGGCTTGATGGTGCTGAGATCCGCATCGGTAACTCACTGGAGAACAACGGCATCAACAACCCCAGGTGACACATACTGTAGACATGTGTACATATTTATTTATTCTCTTGTAGGTGTTCAGATATGGTCTTCATTCTTCTGGGGCTGTTCTGTGTCTGTATTACAACGGCATCAACAACTCCAGGTGACAAATGGACATCAGTACATTTTTATGTCCAGTCTTGAAGGAGATTGGATACATTGGTCTTGATCCATGCTTCTGTAGCTATTCAGTGGCTATTTATTTAACAGAATGACTGTATTCTCTATGGTACATTGTAGAGAGTCCTCATTCCCCCTATCTCTTTCTCTCTCCCTCTTCCTCCCTCCCTCTCTCCCCCCCTCTCCCTTTCAGGTGTGTTGTCATCCACCACATCCCAGCAGGAGAGACCTATACCTTCCAGTGTAATGAGATGGAGGGTCAGTATGTTGTTGTGGTCATCCCTGGACAGAACAAGATTCTCACTCTGTGTGAGGTGGAAGTATTTGCCACAGTCAAACCTCCAGGTACTTCTTTACCAGTACATGTATTTATTCCGTCAGTGATGGTATGCCGAATAATAACTTTAATGACCAGAATTTATTTCCTGTCGAACACATTTAGTGGAGATGATAATTCTTTTCCAATGCATGTTTTTTGTATTGAATGTTTTTTTTTGGTGGGAGACAATGCCAATTAGTAGAAATCTGTGTAAAATAAACCGCAAAACTCATAATCTGGCAGTGTGACATTTTCTTTTCTTCAACAATGTGCGTTATAAAAATAACTCTGTTTATGCTTCACTCAGCTTACTAAACTCTAGTAAAACAATCACCGTTTGAGTTTTGTGGTATTTACGGTATTTTGCACAGATTTGAACTATTTTGCACCATGAAAAATATCAACAAATGTATTTCAGCCCCCAAGTCAAAGAGAACGGTGGTGAGGATGAAGATCCAATCAGATGCTGATCTGACAAACCAGGCAGTCGGTGACCAGCTACTACAGCAGGTGAGAGAGATGGAGAGGGAAGGGGGAGGGAGAGAGAAAGGGAGAAATAGAATGTATCTGTGTATTTGAACATTTATCTAACCGCTTGAACTTTCATCTAGCTGCATGTAGAGCTCGTGAAGCAGGGGGTGTCAGACTTTCAACTGCGCTGGAGGACTCAGCCAGATGGACAGATTTTCCACCATGAGGAAGATGAGAAGGAGGGTGGACCCACACAGACAGGTAACAACAAGGAGCATATTATATAGACTGTTGTCCTTCTTGCAACAGACAGGCATTGAAGACATTGTGCTTTTATCAGAGTTGGGATCTTCCATTTCAGAAAATACATTTATATTTTAATTCCAATTCCAATTTTCCTCATTGTGTTTCAATTATGAAAATGTGGAAGTGGAATTTCAGTTTACTTCCTGAATTGACTGAATTGAAATGTAATCAACCCTAACTCTGGGTCTTATTAACTTATTGCCAAGTTGTTATTGTAAGAAGAGAACGTGTTAGCGAGTCATAACTAAATTAGTACATGAAAGAGTTTCTGTATGTCATTTCTCTTCCAGGTGTCTCTGGAACTGAAGGGTGCTAGCCTGGTGAGAGACACAAGGAGACACAATAGTTTTAGGATTGGACTGCCTTGACGACATAATCTATCTACCATGCAAAATCTCAAATAGCTGCCTGTCCCTTCTAATAGCCAATCCAGAAAATAAACGCCTGTTTCAAAGAAACACGGGGTCTAAATGAATTGTTTACAAGGTTCCCATGAATTACTGATAGATATGAAATGGCACATCAACAACTTTGGGAGTACAGACCCCCAGAAATTGGCATCCCCAGTAAGAACTGACAAAAAACACAGTAAAAGATGTGAGTAATGTTTCTGTCAAGGATTGTTTTTGTTTTTTATAGAGGCATGCTGAGACAAAAGAAATGTGACACAGTGTGTAAATGATAACACATTAGTGTAGGAAATTGATTAAAAGGCTGGAATTTAACAACTAACTATGCAAATGTGTAAAAACCTGTGTGCATTAAGGAAATAGATGCCTGGCTCAAATAGAAGCATTTATCTAATATGCGGCTGTTTTGTTCAGTGATTTAAGCAAATAAATGCCGGGGCGATAAATTGAAGTTGTCCTGTATTTAAATTAATGTATAAACAACATTATTCCTTTCAACATGTAAAAGTTAATATGCAGTTTGGTTCATTTTTATTTCAAGTAATGAACATGGTTTAGTCAAGTATATTACTTCAAGCCTCAATTCTTTTGACGAACCAAAGCAGCACCAATGAGTTAGCCAGCCAACTTTGAAAAACAACCAAAATAAAGACTGATTTTCAGGTACATTATGCTTTTGGTTTAGACCATGCCCATTTCAAGCTTATCGTTCTACAATATATAGTTATTTTAGAATATTTAGGCATGTTTGTGGCTAACGCATTGATTCTGCTTGGCAGTATACCCAATCTGGTCTTTTCTAAATAGAAGCTTAGCTTTAGGTGTTTTAATTTAATTGTGCAGAAACCATACAAATGTGTGACATAAATTCTCTACAAATTGATGTACTCCCCTGTTAAAACATCGAGACAGAGTTGGGAAATAATATAAGTTAATGTATGAACAGTTTATAGAATATAAATAAATGCAATAACCTGAGAAATATCACAGTGTATCGTCTGCTCTTGGAATCAAATCAAATCAAATCAAATCAAATCAAATCAAATTTTATTTGTCACATACACATGGTTAGCAGATGTTAATGCGAGTGTAGCGAAATGCTTGTGCTTCTAGTTCCGACAATGCAGTAATAACAAGTAATCTAACTAACAATTCCAAAACTACTGTCTTGTACACAGTGTAAGGGGATAAAGAATATGTACATAAGGATATATGAATGAGTGATGGTACAGAGCAGCATAGGCAAGATACAGTAGATGGTATCGGGTACAGTATGTACAAATGAGATGAGTATGTAAACAAAGTGGCATAGTATAGTATAAAGTGGCTAGTGATACATGTATTACATAAGGATACCGTCGATGATATAGAGTACAGTATATACGTATGCATATGAGATGAATAATGTAGGGTAAGTAACATTTATATAAGGTAGCATTGTTTAAAGTGGCTAGTGATATATTTACATCATTTCCCATCAATTCCCATTATTAAAGTGGCTGGAGTTGAGTCAGTGTCAGTGTGTTGGCAGCAGCCACTCAGTGTTAGTGGTGGCTGTTTAACAGTCTGATGGCCTTGAGATAGAAGCTGTTTTTCAGTCTCTCGGTCCCAGCTTTGATGCACCTGTACTGACCTCGCCTTCTGGATGATAGCGGGGTGAACAGGCAGTGGCTCGGGTGGTTGATGTCCTTGATGATCTTTATGGCCTTCCTGTGACATCGGGTGGTGTAGGTGTCCTGGAGGGCAGGTAGTTTGCCCCCGGTGATGCGTTGTGCAGACCTCACTACCCTCTGGAGAGCCTTATTTTTTTCCCATTCCTCCTTGCAAAACAGCTCGAGCTCAGTGAGGTTGGATGGAGAGCATTTGTGAACAGCAGTTTTCAGTTCTTTGCACAGATTCTCGATTGGATTCAGGTCTGGACTTTGACTTGGCCATTCTAACACCTGGATATGTTTATTTTTGAACCATTCCATTGTAGATTTTGCTTTATGTTTTGGATCATTGTCTTGTTGGAAGACAAATCTCCGTCCCAGTCTCAGGTCTTTTGCAGACTCCATCAGGTTCTCTTCCAGAATGGTCCTGTATTTGGCTCCATCCATCTTCCCATCAATTTTAACCATCTTCCCTGTCCCTGCTGAAGAAAAGCAGGCCCAAACCATGATGCTGCCACCACCATGTTTGACAGTGGGGATGGTGTGTTCAGCTGTGTTGCTTTTACGCCAAACATAACGTTTTGCATTGTTGCCAAAAAGTTCAATTTTGGTTTCATCTGACCAGAGCACCTTCTTCCACATGTTTGGTGTGTCTCCCAGGTGGCTTGTGGCAAACTTTAAACAACACTTTTTATGGATATCTTTAAGAAATGGCTTTCTTCTTTCCACTCTTCAATAAAGGCCAGATTTGTGCAATATATGACTGATTGTTGTCCTATGGACAGAGTCTCCCACCTCAGCTGTAGATCTCTGCAGTTCATCCAGAGTGATCATGGGCCTCTTGGCTGCATCTCTGATCAGTCTTCTCCTTGTATGAGCTGAAAGTTTAGAGGGACGGCCAGGTCTTGGTAGATTTGCAGTGGTCTGATACTCCTTCCATTTCAATATTATCGCTTGCACAGTGCTCCTTGGGATGTTTAAAGCTTGGGAAATCTTTTTGTATCCAAATCCGGCTTTAAACTTCTTCACAACAGTATCTCGGACCTGCCTGGTGTGTTCCTTGTTCTTCATGATGCTTTCTGCGCTTTTAACGGACCTCTGAGACTATCACAGTGCAGGTGCATTTATACGGAGACTTGATTACACACAGGTGGATTGTATTTATCATCATTAGTCATTGAGGTCAACATTGGATCATTCAGAGATCCTCACTGAACTTCTGGAGAGAGTTTGCTGCACTGAAAGTAAAGGGGCTGAATAATTTTGCACGCCCAATTTTTCAGTTTTTGATTTGTTAAAAAAGTTTGAAATATCCAATAAATGTCGTTCCACTTCATGATTGTGTCCCACTTGTTGTTGATTCTTCAGAATAAAATAGTTTTATATCTTTGTTTGAAGCCTGAAATGTGGCAAAAGGTCGCAAAGTTCAAGGGGGCCGAATACTTTCGCAAGGCACTGTAGATGTGACAGAATAATCAGAATTAGTTGTGTAACATAGATAATTAAGATGTCTTATCTGCGTAATATTCTTATGTGATATACTTATTAGAATGTAACCCTTCAGACTCTGGTGTTGACAGTTGTACTTTCTCCCTCAGCTGGGGCTCAGTCACCTGGGGCCCAGAGAGGGGAGAGGTCAGGCTTGTCTTTCACATGTCTCTGTTGCTATGCAGAATATCAGAAAGAGAAGAGGACAGGAGGGAACATTCTCTTCATATGTGAATGTGTCTTTACCTATTCTAAACCATGTGAATGTGTCTTTACCTATTCTAAACCATGTGAATGTGTCTTTACCTATTCTTAAACCATGTGAAGGGATGGCGTGATTAATGGGGAACCAATTACTTGTCTCTACAATGTCCATTGTATGTCATCTCTGATGTTGCACCTATCCTATCCTGGGGTAGTGTATGACCTAGAGGCTCACTCCTCTCAGTCAGCTTGTCCAGGCGTGTGGTCAAGAAGGGGTTTTACTCGAGATGGGAGTATCTGGAGTTGACAATCGATCTATGCCATAGACTGAGTTGGTGTTTCTGTGCTATGAAGTACCAGGAACGAGATCGGAGCCACGTCTTAGGGGCCAAACTGAACAATAAGAACAGTCTTCATAGCAAATGCTATCTGGCTGCGGGATACTCCTTTCTCATATATCAAGTCCCACCTTGTGAGCCATTCCACACATCTGTTGATTGTCATGTAGACTGAGGGGTAGATTTTTGCTATAAAATATTTTTGTAGCCTTTGTGTCAGGTCTCTCAATGAATCATCCGAGGATGGTTCGGCGACCAGCCATCGCTATTACAGAGCTCTCACTAATAAAGATTCAGTTCAAGTATAACTATCACTTGTGTGATAAGCTTGTCTCTCCTCATTTGATAATACATAAATTAACCACCACACACACAAATGTAAACACACATGGGGTGGTGGGCTATGGACCACTGCTAACCAAATACACCTCACCTTACCCTCCCCATGTTTGGATAATAGAAGGTTGTGTTCATAAGGCACCAAACGGAAGAAAACAGATTAAAACAAGGAGTGAGGGACTATCTGATCTTATCCAATAACAAACCCACATTTTTGTTTTCCGTTGAAAAAGTTGCTAAATTGTTTCTGCGGTGTGCCCTAATGAACATGACCCAGGTTTGCATGTTTGCCAGACAGAGAGAGAGAGAGAAAAGAGAGTAAGAAGAATCCATCACGCACACTGAGACGGAGGAGAGGAGCGAGGGATTCAGCGGAGGACAAGATAGCCCTGTCAATACAGGTATGTTAATCTTATGTTTGGATATACTGTTTTATTGTTCAAAACCTTGGCGAATACTATAATAAAGAATTATGATAATATACAAGTAAAGAAAATGGTTTATTATCACATTAATGAAAGGTTATTGTTGTGGTGGTACGTGTGGTAATGTCTAATGCTGAAAAGGACAAGAATAGTACATCCACATCCTATACATGGCAGGTGTTGGATGTCCAGAAATAGATCATATTAACTGATCATTTGAAGGGGGAATTGTTTTATGTTATTAATTCATATTGACTGATGAATATGTTGCTACATCCCAGATCCATGGAGTGGAGTAGGAGAGCTGTCCCTGTCTCTGGTGAGAACAAAATCCTTACAAGGGTTCGGGTCAATTCTATTTCAGTTCCTGTCAAAACAGACAGTAAATCACATTCCAATTAACCTCTGAGAGATTATTATGACATTGCCAGGAATAAGAATGAGTTGCATTTCCAAAAAGACAAGTTCTGTAGCTTTCAAATGAACCAATCAGAATTGAAAAGATCATTCAAATTTCAGTGCACTTCCTGAATTGACTGAAATTGAAATTGAGTTGACCCCAACCCTTTCATCTAAAAGTCAGAGATCTTTAATGATCAGCATTACCCTATAGCATGTTACACAATTTGTCATATAATGTTAAAGTGTATTCACAATATTATTCTCTATGACAAATTCATAATATTATTCATTCATAATATTGTTGTTTTACAGGGATCTTCCTACTCTTTTGGAGGGTCACCATGCAGATAGGTAAATGCATTTTTAATAAAGCAGACAGACAGACAAACAGACAAAAACAAACAAACCAAATCAACTAATCAATGAATTAAGTATCAGTATTGGCCACTGACAGAACCTAGGCCTAATAATACATTTAGTTCAGTTAATGTCACAATTAACGGTTACTAATTACATTTGATAATGTTGGTGCAGGCAGGTGTGTGTGCAGGGGATATTTCTATATATTTGAGGTGTTTTCACTAGGAACCAAACGGAACAAAATGGCCGACACAGGGAGGGACTAATCTGAACTAACCTGTAAAATGTTGTCAGTTGAAAAATACATGGTTATGATATGCACTAATGAATAAACCTGTGTATAATATCTGTCTTTGTCACTCAAACAGACAATGTGGCATTGAGACGAGTGGCTGCTCAGTCTTCCCTTTTCTCTTGGGAAAATAGTCCAAGTAAAGTCATCGATGGAAACCGCAACTCTAACTATAACTATGGTGGATCCTGCAGCAGCACTGCATTTAACACCAACCCCTGGTGGAGAGTGGACCTGCTGGATCTGTACAGAGTGACAGCTGTCACCATCACCAACAGAGGAGACTGCTGTCCTAAGAGGCTTGATGGTGCTGAGATCCGCATCGGTAACTCACTGGAGAACAACGGCATCAACAACCCCAGGTGACACATACTGTAGACATGTGTACATATTTATTTATTCTCTTGTAGGTGTTCAGATATGGTCTTCATTCTTCTGGGGCTGTTCTGTGTCTGTATTACAACGGCATCAACAACTCCAGGTGACAAATGGACATCAGTACATTTTTATGTCCAGTCTTGAAGGAGATTGGATACATTGGTCTTGATCCATGCTTCTGTAGCTATTCAGTGGCTATTTATTTAACAGAATGACTGTATTCTCTATGGTACATTGTAGAGAGTCCTCATTCCCCCTATCTCTTTCTCTCTCCCTCTTCCTCCCTCCCTCTCTCCCCCCCTCTCCCTTTCAGGTGTGTTGTCATCCACCACATCCCAGCAGGAGAGACCTATACCTTCCAGTGTAATGAGATGGAGGGTCAGTATGTTGTTGTGGTCATCCCTGGACAGAACAAGATTCTCACTCTGTGTGAGGTGGAAGTATTTGCCACAGTCAAACCTCCAGGTACTTCTTTACCAGTACATGTATTTATTCCGTCAGTGATGGTATGCCGAATAATAACTTTAATGACCAGAATTTATTTCCTGTCGAACACATTTAGTGGAGATGATAATTCTTTTCCAATGCATGTTTTTTGTATTGAATGTTTTTTTTTGGTGGGAGACAATGCCAATTAGTAGAAATCTGTGTAAAATAAACCGCAAAACTCATAATCTGGCAGTGTGACATTTTCTTTTCTTCAACAATGTGCGTTATAAAAATAACTCTGTTTATGCTTCACTCAGCTTACTAAACTCTAGTAAAACAATCACCGTTTGAGTTTTGTGGTATTTACGGTATTTTGCACAGATTTGAACTATTTTGCACCATGAAAAATATCAACAAATGTATTTCAGCCCCCAAGTCAAAGAGAACGGTGGTGAGGATGAAGATCCAATCAGATGCTGATCTGACAAACCAGGCAGTCGGTGACCAGCTACTACAGCAGGTGAGAGAGATGGAGAGGGAAGGGGGAGGGAGAGAGAAAGGGAGAAATAGAATGTATCTGTGTATTTGAACATTTATCTAACCGCTTGAACTTTCATCTAGCTGCATGTAGAGCTCGTGAAGCAGGGGGTGTCAGACTTTCAACTGCGCTGGAGGACTCAGCCAGATGGACAGATTTTCCACCATGAGGAAGATGAGAAGGAGGGTGGACCCACACAGACAGGTAACAACAAGGAGCATATTATATAGACTGTTGTCCTTCTTGCAACAGACAGGCATTGAAGACATTGTGCTTTTATCAGAGTTGGGATCTTCCATTTCAGAAAATACATTTATATTTTAATTCCAATTCCAATTTTCCTCATTGTGTTTCAATTATGAAAATGTGGAAGTGGAATTTCAGTTTACTTCCTGAATTGACTGAATTGAAATGTAATCAACCCTAACTCTGGGTCTTATTAACTTATTGCCAAGTTGTTATTGTAAGAAGAGAACGTGTTAGCGAGTCATAACTAAATTAGTACATGAAAGAGTTTCTGTATGTCATTTCTCTTCCAGGTGTCTCTGGAACTGAAGGGTGCTAGCCTGGTGAGAGACACAAGGAGACACAATAGTTTTAGGATTGGACTGCCTTGACGACATAATCTATCTACCATGCAAAATCTCAAATAGCTGCCTGTCCCTTCTAATAGCCAATCCAGAAAATAAACGCCTGTTTCAAAGAAACACGGGGTCTAAATGAATTGTTTACAAGGTTCCCATGAATTACTGATAGATATGAAATGGCACATCAACAACTTTGGGAGTACAGACCCCCAGAAATTGGCATCCCCAGTAAGAACTGACAAAAAACACAGTAAAAGATGTGAGTAATGTTTCTGTCAAGGATTGTTTTTGTTTTTTATAGAGGCATGCTGAGACAAAAGAAATGTGACACAGTGTGTAAATGATAACACATTAGTGTAGGAAATTGATTAAAAGGCTGGAATTTAACAACTAACTATGCAAATGTGTAAAAACCTGTGTGCATTAAGGAAATAGATGCCTGGCTCAAATAGAAGCATTTATCTAATATGCGGCTGTTTTGTTCAGTGATTTAAGCAAATAAATGCCGGGGCGATAAATTGAAGTTGTCCTGTATTTAAATTAATGTATAAACAACATTATTCCTTTCAACATGTAAAAGTTAATATGCAGTTTGGTTCATTTTTATTTCAAGTAATGAACATGGTTTAGTCAAGTATATTACTTCAAGCCTCAATTCTTTTGACGAACCAAAGCAGCACCAATGAGTTAGCCAGCCAACTTTGAAAAACAACCAAAATAAAGACTGATTTTCAGGTACATTATGCTTTTGGTTTAGACCATGCCCATTTCAAGCTTATCGTTCTACAATATATAGTTATTTTAGAATATTTAGGCATGTTTGTGGCTAACGCATTGATTCTGCTTGGCAGTATACCCAATCTGGTCTTTTCTAAATAGAAGCTTAGCTTTAGGTGTTTTAATTTAATTGTGCAGAAACCATACAAATGTGTGACATAAATTCTCTACAAATTGATGTACTCCCCTGTTAAAACATCGAGACAGAGTTGGGAAATAATATAAGTTAATGTATGAACAGTTTATAGAATATAAATAAATGCAATAACCTGAGAAATATCACAGTGTATCGTCTGCTCTTGGAATCAAATCAAATCAAATCAAATCAAATCAAATCAAATTTTATTTGTCACATACACATGGTTAGCAGATGTTAATGCGAGTGTAGCGAAATGCTTGTGCTTCTAGTTCCGACAATGCAGTAATAACAAGTAATCTAACTAACAATTCCAAAACTACTGTCTTGTACACAGTGTAAGGGGATAAAGAATATGTACATAAGGATATATGAATGAGTGATGGTACAGAGCAGCATAGGCAAGATACAGTAGATGGTATCGGGTACAGTATGTACAAATGAGATGAGTATGTAAACAAAGTGGCATAGTATAGTATAAAGTGGCTAGTGATACATGTATTACATAAGGATACCGTCGATGATATAGAGTACAGTATATACGTATGCATATGAGATGAATAATGTAGGGTAAGTAACATTTATATAAGGTAGCATTGTTTAAAGTGGCTAGTGATATATTTACATCATTTCCCATCAATTCCCATTATTAAAGTGGCTGGAGTTGAGTCAGTGTCAGTGTGTTGGCAGCAGCCACTCAGTGTTAGTGGTGGCTGTTTAACAGTCTGATGGCCTTGAGATAGAAGCTGTTTTTCAGTCTCTCGGTCCCAGCTTTGATGCACCTGTACTGACCTCGCCTTCTGGATGATAGCGGGGTGAACAGGCAGTGGCTCGGGTGGTTGATGTCCTTGATGATCTTTATGGCCTTCCTGTGACATCGGGTGGTGTAGGTGTCCTGGAGGGCAGGTAGTTTGCCCCCGGTGATGCGTTGTGCAGACCTCACTACCCTCTGGAGAGCCTTATTTTTTTCCCATTCCTCCTTGCAAAACAGCTCGAGCTCAGTGAGGTTGGATGGAGAGCATTTGTGAACAGCAGTTTTCAGTTCTTTGCACAGATTCTCGATTGGATTCAGGTCTGGACTTTGACTTGGCCATTCTAACACCTGGATATGTTTATTTTTGAACCATTCCATTGTAGATTTTGCTTTATGTTTTGGATCATTGTCTTGTTGGAAGACAAATCTCCGTCCCAGTCTCAGGTCTTTTGCAGACTCCATCAGGTTCTCTTCCAGAATGGTCCTGTATTTGGCTCCATCCATCTTCCCATCAATTTTAACCATCTTCCCTGTCCCTGCTGAAGAAAAGCAGGCCCAAACCATGATGCTGCCACCACCATGTTTGACAGTGGGGATGGTGTGTTCAGCTGTGTTGCTTTTACGCCAAACATAACGTTTTGCATTGTTGCCAAAAAGTTCAATTTTGGTTTCATCTGACCAGAGCACCTTCTTCCACATGTTTGGTGTGTCTCCCAGGTGGCTTGTGGCAAACTTTAAACAACACTTTTTATGGATATCTTTAAGAAATGGCTTTCTTCTTTCCACTCTTCAATAAAGGCCAGATTTGTGCAATATATGACTGATTGTTGTCCTATGGACAGAGTCTCCCACCTCAGCTGTAGATCTCTGCAGTTCATCCAGAGTGATCATGGGCCTCTTGGCTGCATCTCTGATCAGTCTTCTCCTTGTATGAGCTGAAAGTTTAGAGGGACGGCCAGGTCTTGGTAGATTTGCAGTGGTCTGATACTCCTTCCATTTCAATATTATCGCTTGCACAGTGCTCCTTGGGATGTTTAAAGCTTGGGAAATCTTTTTGTATCCAAATCCGGCTTTAAACTTCTTCACAACAGTATCTCGGACCTGCCTGGTGTGTTCCTTGTTCTTCATGATGCTTTCTGCGCTTTTAACGGACCTCTGAGACTATCACAGTGCAGGTGCATTTATACGGAGACTTGATTACACACAGGTGGATTGTATTTATCATCATTAGTCATTGAGGTCAACATTGGATCATTCAGAGATCCTCACTGAACTTCTGGAGAGAGTTTGCTGCACTGAAAGTAAAGGGGCTGAATAATTTTGCACGCCCAATTTTTCAGTTTTTGATTTGTTAAAAAAGTTTGAAATATCCAATAAATGTCGTTCCACTTCATGATTGTGTCCCACTTGTTGTTGATTCTTCAGAATAAAATAGTTTTATATCTTTGTTTGAAGCCTGAAATGTGGCAAAAGGTCGCAAAGTTCAAGGGGGCCGAATACTTTCGCAAGGCACTGTAGATGTGACAGAATAATCAGAATTAGTTGTGTAACATAGATAATTAAGATGTCTTATCTGCGTAATATTCTTATGTGATATACTTATTAGAATGTAACCCTTCAGACTCTGGTGTTGACAGTTGTACTTTCTCCCTCAGCTGGGGCTCAGTCACCTGGGGCCCAGAGAGGGGAGAGGTCAGGCTTGTCTTTCACATGTCTCTGTTGCTATGCAGAATATCAGAAAGAGAAGAGGACAGGAGGGAACATTCTCTTCATATGTGAATGTGTCTTTACCTATTCTAAACCATGTGAATGTGTCTTTACCTATTCTAAACCATGTGAATGTGTCTTTACCTATTCTTAAACCATGTGAAGGGATGGCGTGATTAATGGGGAACCAATTACTTGTCTCTACAATGTCCATTGTATGTCATCTCTGATGTTGCACCTATCCTATCCTGGGGTAGTGTATGACCTAGAGGCTCACTCCTCTCAGTCAGCTTGTCCAGGCGTGTGGTCAAGAAGGGGTTTTACTCGAGATGGGAGTATCTGGAGTTGACAATCGATCTATGCCATAGACTGAGTTGGTGTTTCTGTGCTATGAAGTACCAGGAACGAGATCGGAGCCACGTCTTAGGGGCCAAACTGAACAATAAGAACAGTCTTCATAGCAAATGCTATCTGGCTGCGGGATACTCCTTTCTCATATATCAAGTCCCACCTTGTGAGCCATTCCACACATCTGTTGATTGTCATGTAGACTGAGGGGTAGATTTTTGCTATAAAATATTTTTGTAGCCTTTGTGTCAGGTCTCTCAATGAATCATCCGAGGATGGTTCGGCGACCAGCCATCGCTATTACAGAGCTCTCACTAATAAAGATTCAGTTCAAGTATAACTATCACTTGTGTGATAAGCTTGTCTCTCCTCATTTGATAATACATAAATTAACCACCACACACACAAATGTAAACACACATGGGGTGGTGGGCTATGGACCACTGCTAACCAAATACACCTCACCTTACCCTCCCCATGTTTGGATAATAGAAGGTTGTGTTCATAAGGCACCAAACGGAAGAAAACAGATTAAAACAAGGAGTGAGGGACTATCTGATCTTATCCAATAACAAACCCACATTTTTGTTTTCCGTTGAAAAAGTTGCTAAATTGTTTCTGCGGTGTGCCCTAATGAACATGACCCAGGTTTGCATGTTTGCCAGACAGAGAGAGAGAGAGAAAAGAGAGTAAGAAGAATCCATCACGCACACTGAGACGGAGGAGAGGAGCGAGGGATTCAGCGGAGGACAAGATAGCCCTGTCAATACAGGTATGTTAATCTTATGTTTGGATATACTGTTTTATTGTTCAAAACCTTGGCGAATACTATAATAAAGAATTATGATAATATACAAGTAAAGAAAATGGTTTATTATCACATTAATGAAAGGTTATTGTTGTGGTGGTACGTGTGGTAATGTCTAATGCTGAAAAGGACAAGAATAGTACATCCACATCCTATACATGGCAGGTGTTGGATGTCCAGAAATAGATCATATTAACTGATCATTTGAAGGGGGAATTGTTTTATGTTATTAATTCATATTGACTGATGAATATGTTGCTACATCCCAGATCCATGGAGTGGAGTAGGAGAGCTGTCCCTGTCTCTGGTGAGAACAAAATCCTTACAAGGGTTCGGGTCAATTCTATTTCAGTTCCTGTCAAAACAGACAGTAAATCACATTCCAATTAACCTCTGAGAGATTATTATGACATTGCCAGGAATAAGAATGAGTTGCATTTCCAAAAAGACAAGTTCTGTAGCTTTCAAATGAACCAATCAGAATTGAAAAGATCATTCAAATTTCAGTGCACTTCCTGAATTGACTGAAATTGAAATTGAGTTGACCCCAACCCTTTCATCTAAAAGTCAGAGATCTTTAATGATCAGCATTACCCTATAGCATGTTACACAATTTGTCATATAATGTTAAAGTGTATTCACAATATTATTCTCTATGACAAATTCATAATATTATTCATTCATAATATTGTTGTTTTACAGGGATCTTCCTACTCTTTTGGAGGGTCACCATGCAGATAGGTAAATGCATTTTTAATAAAGCAGACAGACAGACAAACAGACAAAAACAAACAAACCAAATCAACTAATCAATGAATTAAGTATCAGTATTGGCCACTGACAGAACCTAGGCCTAATAATACATTTAGTTCAGTTAATGTCACAATTAACGGTTACTAATTACATTTGATAATGTTGGTGCAGGCAGGTGTGTGTGCAGGGGATATTTCTATATATTTGAGGTGTTTTCACTAGGAACCAAACGGAACAAAATGGCCGACACAGGGAGGGACTAATCTGAACTAACCTGTAAAATGTTGTCAGTTGAAAAATACATGGTTATGATATGCACTAATGAATAAACCTGTGTATAATATCTGTCTTTGTCACTCAAACAGACAATGTGGCATTGAGACGAGTGGCTGCTCAGTCTTCCCTTTTCTCTTGGGAAAATAGTCCAAGTAAAGTCATCGATGGAAACCGCAACTCTAACTATAACTATGGTGGATCCTGCAGCAGCACTGCATTTAACACCAACCCCTGGTGGAGAGTGGACCTGCTGGATCTGTACAGAGTGACAGCTGTCACCATCACCAACAGAGGAGACTGCTGTCCTAAGAGGCTTGATGGTGCTGAGATCCGCATCGGTAACTCACTGGAGAACAACGGCATCAACAACCCCAGGTGACACATACTGTAGACATGTGTACATATTTATTTATTCTCTTGTAGGTGTTCAGATATGGTCTTCATTCTTCTGGGGCTGTTCTGTGTCTGTATTACAACGGCATCAACAACTCCAGGTGACAAATGGACATCAGTACATTTTTATGTCCAGTCTTGAAGGAGATTGGATACATTGGTCTTGATCCATGCTTCTGTAGCTATTCAGTGGCTATTTATTTAACAGAATGACTGTATTCTCTATGGTACATTGTAGAGAGTCCTCATTCCCCCTATCTCTTTCTCTCTCCCTCTTCCTCCCTCCCTCTCTCCCCCCCTCTCCCTTTCAGGTGTGTTGTCATCCACCACATCCCAGCAGGAGAGACCTATACCTTCCAGTGTAATGAGATGGAGGGTCAGTATGTTGTTGTGGTCATCCCTGGACAGAACAAGATTCTCACTCTGTGTGAGGTGGAAGTATTTGCCACAGTCAAACCTCCAGGTACTTCTTTACCAGTACATGTATTTATTCCGTCAGTGATGGTATGCCGAATAATAACTTTAATGACCAGAATTTATTTCCTGTCGAACACATTTAGTGGAGATGATAATTCTTTTCCAATGCATGTTTTTTGTATTGAATGTTTTTTTTTGGTGGGAGACAATGCCAATTAGTAGAAATCTGTGTAAAATAAACCGCAAAACTCATAATCTGGCAGTGTGACATTTTCTTTTCTTCAACAATGTGCGTTATAAAAATAACTCTGTTTATGCTTCACTCAGCTTACTAAACTCTAGTAAAACAATCACCGTTTGAGTTTTGTGGTATTTACGGTATTTTGCACAGATTTGAACTATTTTGCACCATGAAAAATATCAACAAATGTATTTCAGCCCCCAAGTCAAAGAGAACGGTGGTGAGGATGAAGATCCAATCAGATGCTGATCTGACAAACCAGGCAGTCGGTGACCAGCTACTACAGCAGGTGAGAGAGATGGAGAGGGAAGGGGGAGGGAGAGAGAAAGGGAGAAATAGAATGTATCTGTGTATTTGAACATTTATCTAACCGCTTGAACTTTCATCTAGCTGCATGTAGAGCTCGTGAAGCAGGGGGTGTCAGACTTTCAACTGCGCTGGAGGACTCAGCCAGATGGACAGATTTTCCACCATGAGGAAGATGAGAAGGAGGGTGGACCCACACAGACAGGTAACAACAAGGAGCATATTATATAGACTGTTGTCCTTCTTGCAACAGACAGGCATTGAAGACATTGTGCTTTTATCAGAGTTGGGATCTTCCATTTCAGAAAATACATTTATATTTTAATTCCAATTCCAATTTTCCTCATTGTGTTTCAATTATGAAAATGTGGAAGTGGAATTTCAGTTTACTTCCTGAATTGACTGAATTGAAATGTAATCAACCCTAACTCTGGGTCTTATTAACTTATTGCCAAGTTGTTATTGTAAGAAGAGAACGTGTTAGCGAGTCATAACTAAATTAGTACATGAAAGAGTTTCTGTATGTCATTTCTCTTCCAGGTGTCTCTGGAACTGAAGGGTGCTAGCCTGGTGAGAGACACAAGGAGACACAATAGTTTTAGGATTGGACTGCCTTGACGACATAATCTATCTACCATGCAAAATCTCAAATAGCTGCCTGTCCCTTCTAATAGCCAATCCAGAAAATAAACGCCTGTTTCAAAGAAACACGGGGTCTAAATGAATTGTTTACAAGGTTCCCATGAATTACTGATAGATATGAAATGGCACATCAACAACTTTGGGAGTACAGACCCCCAGAAATTGGCATCCCCAGTAAGAACTGACAAAAAACACAGTAAAAGATGTGAGTAATGTTTCTGTCAAGGATTGTTTTTGTTTTTTATAGAGGCATGCTGAGACAAAAGAAATGTGACACAGTGTGTAAATGATAACACATTAGTGTAGGAAATTGATTAAAAGGCTGGAATTTAACAACTAACTATGCAAATGTGTAAAAACCTGTGTGCATTAAGGAAATAGATGCCTGGCTCAAATAGAAGCATTTATCTAATATGCGGCTGTTTTGTTCAGTGATTTAAGCAAATAAATGCCGGGGCGATAAATTGAAGTTGTCCTGTATTTAAATTAATGTATAAACAACATTATTCCTTTCAACATGTAAAAGTTAATATGCAGTTTGGTTCATTTTTATTTCAAGTAATGAACATGGTTTAGTCAAGTATATTACTTCAAGCCTCAATTCTTTTGACGAACCAAAGCAGCACCAATGAGTTAGCCAGCCAACTTTGAAAAACAACCAAAATAAAGACTGATTTTCAGGTACATTATGCTTTTGGTTTAGACCATGCCCATTTCAAGCTTATCGTTCTACAATATATAGTTATTTTAGAATATTTAGGCATGTTTGTGGCTAACGCATTGATTCTGCTTGGCAGTATACCCAATCTGGTCTTTTCTAAATAGAAGCTTAGCTTTAGGTGTTTTAATTTAATTGTGCAGAAACCATACAAATGTGTGACATAAATTCTCTACAAATTGATGTACTCCCCTGTTAAAACATCGAGACAGAGTTGGGAAATAATATAAGTTAATGTATGAACAGTTTATAGAATATAAATAAATGCAATAACCTGAGAAATATCACAGTGTATCGTCTGCTCTTGGAATCAAATCAAATCAAATCAAATCAAATCAAATCAAATTTTATTTGTCACATACACATGGTTAGCAGATGTTAATGCGAGTGTAGCGAAATGCTTGTGCTTCTAGTTCCGACAATGCAGTAATAACAAGTAATCTAACTAACAATTCCAAAACTACTGTCTTGTACACAGTGTAAGGGGATAAAGAATATGTACATAAGGATATATGAATGAGTGATGGTACAGAGCAGCATAGGCAAGATACAGTAGATGGTATCGGGTACAGTATGTACAAATGAGATGAGTATGTAAACAAAGTGGCATAGTATAGTATAAAGTGGCTAGTGATACATGTATTACATAAGGATACCGTCGATGATATAGAGTACAGTATATACGTATGCATATGAGATGAATAATGTAGGGTAAGTAACATTTATATAAGGTAGCATTGTTTAAAGTGGCTAGTGATATATTTACATCATTTCCCATCAATTCCCATTATTAAAGTGGCTGGAGTTGAGTCAGTGTCAGTGTGTTGGCAGCAGCCACTCAGTGTTAGTGGTGGCTGTTTAACAGTCTGATGGCCTTGAGATAGAAGCTGTTTTTCAGTCTCTCGGTCCCAGCTTTGATGCACCTGTACTGACCTCGCCTTCTGGATGATAGCGGGGTGAACAGGCAGTGGCTCGGGTGGTTGATGTCCTTGATGATCTTTATGGCCTTCCTGTGACATCGGGTGGTGTAGGTGTCCTGGAGGGCAGGTAGTTTGCCCCCGGTGATGCGTTGTGCAGACCTCACTACCCTCTGGAGAGCCTTACGGTTGAGGGCGGTGCAGTTGCCATACCAGGCGGTGATACAGCCCGCCAGGATGCTCTCGATTGTGCATCTGTAGAAGTTTGTGAGTGCTTTTGGTGACAAGCCGAATTTCTTCAGCCTCCTGAGGTTGAAGAGGCGCTGCTGCGCCTTCTTCACGATGCTGTCTGTGTGAGTGGACCAATTCAGTTTGTCTGTGATGTGTATGCCGAGGAACTTAAAACTTGCTACCCTCTCCACTACTGTTCCATCGATGTGGATAGGGGGGTGTTCCCTCTGCTGTTTCCTGAAGTCCACAATCATCTCCTTAGTTTTGTTGACGTTGAGTGTGAGGTTGTTTTCCTGACACCACACTCCGAGGGCCCTCACCTCCTCCCTGTAGGCCGTCTCATCGTTGTTGGTAATCAAGCCTACCACTGTTGTGTCGTCCGCAAACTTGATGATTGAGTTGGAGGCGTGCGTGGCCACGCAGTCGTGGGTGAACAGGGAGTACAGGAGAGGGCTCAGAACGCAACCTTGTGGGGCCCCAGTGTTGAGGATCAGCGGGGAGGAGATGTTGTTGCCTACCCTCACCACCTGGGGGCGGCCCGTCAGGAAGTCCAGTACCCAGTTGCACAGGGCGGGGTCGAGACCCAGGGTCTCGAGCTTGATGACGAGCTTGGAGGGTACTATGGTGTTGAATGCCGAGCTGTAGTCGATGAACAGCATTCTCACATAGGTATTCCTCTTGTCCAGATGGGTTAGGGCAGTGTGCAGTGTGGTTGAGATTGCATCGTCTGTGGACCTATTTGGGCGGTAAGCAAATTGGAGTGGGTCTAGGGTGTCAGGTAGGGTGGAGGTGATATGGTCCTTGACTAGTCTCTCAAAGCACTTCATGATGACGGATGTGAGTGCTACGGGGCGGTAGTCATTTAGCTCAGTTACCTTAGCTTTCTTGGGAACAGGAACAATGGTGGCCCTCTTGAAGCATGTGGGAACAGCAGACTGGTATAGGGATTGATTGAATATGTCCGTAAACACACCGGCCAGCTGGTCTGCGCATGCTCTGAGGGCGCGGCTGGGGATGCCATCTGGGCCTGCAGCCTTGCGAGGGTTAACACGTTTAAATGTCTTACTCACCTCGGCTGCAGTGAAGGAGAGACCGCATGTTTTCGTTGCAGGCCGTGTCAGTGGCACTGTATTGTCCTCAAAGCGGGCAAAAAAGTTATTTAGTCTGCCTGGGAGCAAGACATCCTGGTCCGTGACTGGGCTGGGTTTCTTCCTGTAGTCCGTGATTGACTGTAGACCCTGCCACATGCCTCTTGTGTCTGAGCCGTTGAATTGAGATTCTACTTTGTCTCTGTACTGGCGCTTAGCTTGTTTGATAGCCTTGCGGAGGGAATAGCTGCACTGTTTGTATTCGGTCATGTTACCAGACACCTTGCCCTGATTAAAAGCAGTGGTTCGCGCTTTCAGTTTCACACGAATGCTGCCATCAATCCACGGTTTCTGGTTAGGGAATGTACCTGCTGTATTACAATGATATTCACTCATTCATTACTGTATTTCAACTGATATTCACTCATTCATTACTGTATTTCAACTGATATTCACTCATTCATTACTGTATTTCAACTGATATTCACTCATAAGGGCCAGGATAGACCATAACTACTGTGATACTGCAGTGTTCTTTCTCACACCATGTCCAAGAAAACTAAAATGTACATCTGCCCCCAAATAATAACTTGAACTAAATAATCTCACCCCTAGCGTGGTAACCTGACTCAGTTAGCCAGCTAACTTTGACAAAACACCAGATATAACTATTGATTTTCAGGTTCATTAAGAAATCTAAACTTAGATCTGTGTTTAAGGTTGTTGAGTTAATTACACCATGCCCATTTCAAGCTTTCTCTTTCAAAAAAGAAATAAAGTTATTTTGAAAATATTTCAGCAAGTTATCCATCTCTTACTATTGTTGTCAACATAGTAGAGGAGTTTGTTTATTTTAATCTATTTATGTCGCCAATGGGGCATAATCTTCCAAGAGTCCATGAAAAACAGAAATTGATTAGAGGACCATATTTTGTCCCCTTGACATGGCTGGGGAGGAGGCATAACCTCTTTGTAATGGCTAGCCTAAATAAGTTCACGAGTAAAATTGTGCTTAACAGATTCAACCACAAAGACCAGGGAGTTTGTCCACTGCCATGCAAAAATGGGTTAACATTATTTTGAATATCCCTTTGAGTATGGTTATTAATTACACTTGATGGTTATCAATACACCCAATCACGGAAAAAATGCAGGCATCCTTCCTAACTAACTCAGATGCTGGAGAGGAAGGAAACCACCCAGGGATTTTATCACGAGGCCAATGGTGACTTTAAAACAGTTACAGAGTTTAATGGCTGTGATAGGAGAAAACTGAGGATGGCTCAACAACATTGTAGTTACTCCACAATATTAACCTAAATGACAGAGTGAAAAGAAGGAAGCCAGTACAGAACATTAATATTCCGGAACATACATCATATTTGCAGTAAGGCACTAAAGTAAAACAGCAAAAATTGTGGCAAAGAAATTCACTTTATGTCCTGAATACAAAGAGTTATATTTGGAGCAAATCGAACACAACACATCACTGAGTACCACTCCATATTTTCAAGCATAGTGGTGGCTGAATCATGTTATTGGCCTCGCATTTGTAACTTGCTAGCGAACGTATCACATCAGCAACTGTAAAGCATTTTACTAGCTACCTATGTAACATAATTGACGAGGGTTGACATTGGTTATGATTATGACTTTGGATGCATTTCAATCACAAAGCTATAGGCATGACGCAAAACAGGATTCCAAACAGGATTCCAAACAGATGTAAATTAGAAGTATTGGATATCCAGCAAGCAGGCTAGCTAAGTTTACTAGCAAACAGTGAGGTGAATCAATAGTACAACAATTTACTGTTGTAAATCTGTAAAACTGAAGCTGATTGTACTATAAAACATATTTGCCTAAGCATGCTTGATGGACATGGCTGTAGGTAGATACTGTCTGCCTACCTACCTAGGCTAATTTGTATGGTCTGGTCACTGCAAAGGTTGAGGGTTGTGCCCCATTTCTTTCTATTAGGCTAGATATGGTTGTATATGTAATCTTTGTGCCTGTGCCCATGTATGCATGTTCAACTAGTCTACCCTAATGTTGATGTTTTGCTGGCACGGTTCAACTGTTGTTCAAACTGCAGAATAGAGTATCATTTTGTTTGTTCATTTGTCTTCCAGACAATATCGTGTGGTTCCTGGGCATCATCCTGAATTGTATTCTAGATACAGAAACAGAAGGCCTTTACATGCGTCATTGTAGCAGAACTGTATCCCGTGAACTGTATCCCTCTCGAGGGATTAGACATTATGCTCGATTTCAAGCAGATGACTCATCAGGAACTGAATGGCAGTTTGAGCATCACACTCCTCCCACAACATTACCTATTACCTACATATTCCCTGAACTTACTGCATGTTTCTTTGGAATTACAATTTCATAATGACCACCTCTCCCATCATCTGTGATCACCAGTTCTTTTAGCTACAGATTGTTACACCAGGTTACTGGAAGATACAGTATAGGTACTGTTTGGTGTAGCACAGAATGTTCTACCAACCTTAGCGATGCGGTCTCCATCCTCAATTTGGAGAAACAGGAGTCTCATAAAAGGTCTGTCAGTTTGATTTTAGAAAATGCTCCATTATGAAATTAAATACTTTTTTTGCTCCATAAAGTAATCCAACAATATGTGCGCCACCATCGTGATCGAGACAGGTCTCAGTCATCAGAAAATGCAGCACTTTGGGGTGGACACCCACCTGTCTCGATCAATGAGAGAAGACTTGAAAAAGACAAGATGTCAGCAAAATCCTTTGGGTAAATCACATTATAGGACTATTTCTCTCTATATCATTTGTATTTCATATACCTTTGACTATTGGATGTTCTTATAGGGACTTTAGTATTGCCAGTGTAACTGACTAGGTAACAATCTGTCGTTCTGCCCCTGAACAAGGCAGCACTGTTCCTAGGCCGTCATTGTGAATAAGAATTATTAACTGACTTGCCTAGTTTAATAAAAACACACACACACTCTTGAGGTTGTGGGTTATGGACATGTGAGACCCCAGCACCAAGACCCTCCAGGGAGACAAAATAGTTTTAGATTAAACGGAATAAATTATACAAATAGTAGAATATGTTATTCTTTCTTACTGGGAGAAAACATGTAAAACTTAATTATAATGGATTTTTCTGTTTGGTTTTGTCTTTAAGTGTATGTCACCTCTAAGATACAGATAGTAGAGGTTTAATAAAAATACAACTTCCAAGTTGAATATACATTATTATACATTTGAGTAATAGATTAATTGATTGTAATGATTTAAAGTGAGATGTATTCTGAGTAAAAGCACTGATGTTAAATAAACCACAGTTTACATATTTCACCTCAGGTAGTAGATGAGGTTCTATGGATGACTGCTAACCAAATCCCCCCGGGAAACACCACACATACACGCACACACACACACACATGGGATGGTGGGCTACGGACCACTGGTAACCAAAGAAACCTCACCTTACCTTCCCATTGATTGGATAATACAGGGTTGTATTCATAAGGCAACAATGGAAAGAAACCAGATTGAAACAGTGAGTGAGGGACTACCTGATCTTATCCAATAACAAATAATAATTTTTGTTTCCTGTTGGAAAAAGTTGATTTTTTATTTATTTTGTGTGTCCTAATGAACATGACCCAGATTTGCATGTTTGCCAGACAGAGAGGGAGGAAAAAAAGAGAGCAAGAAGATCCATCACGCACACAGAGGAGAGGAGCGAGGGATTCAAGCGAAGGACAATATAACCCTCTCAATACAGGTACAATATGTTTATTTATATTGTTTGATTGTTCAATAACCTTGGCTAATATTACAATAAAGAATGATGATAATATATAAGTTAATACAATTAGGAGGTAAGGAGGAAACTGAAATAGAGAGCAGATTCAGCAACTTGGAGGGGAATGGAAACAAATAAAAAAGCTGCATTATTGTTAAAGTAGAAACGACTCATTTCAGCTTTTGGCTTTATTTATGGTATTGGAATATTTACAATGACATATTTAATTTCCAACAGATTCACATAGTTTCCATCAGATTCACAGTTTCCATCAGATTCACAGTTTCCAACAGACTCACAGTTTCCAAAAGGGTTATTCTTGAGTTACGGTGGCAATTAGGCATTTAGAAAATGTCCCTTTTTACCTACATTCTAAATCAACTAAAATCCTATCTTAAAAGACATGGAAAATGTTGTATCATTATGATAACATTGTGCCACCAGTAGCAGCAGTATCACCAATGACACAGTTCAGGTAAAGAAGGGTTTTCTGAAATCAATCATAAAACAAATATTGTCTAAAGTGACATGATTAATAATTATGCTCAAAATCTTATTTCCCTTCAATTAGTTACAGTAACAACAAATGACACTGGATTTAGACAACAAATGATCAATGGAATCCTCAAATGTATGAAATACTAAAAGAGCGTGATTAGCTAATAATTGTCTTGAATCTAGACCCCTCCACCGATAACAGTTTGCCACTGGAGAGAATGCTCAACGTCCTTGTATATATTTGGAATTAGTTATTTTGAATGCATTACACGAATTACACAAATGACACAAAACGGAGGGGGGGGGGGAAACAGTTCAATTTAACAAGAATTGTATTATTTGTCATGTTTTTGTCTTTTTTCTTTTACATGGGGCCAAAGTCAAGGGACAGTTTAACACCAGAACTCAATAATGACCCAATAGATTCAAACAGTATCCAACATATTCATACAGTTTCCATCATATTCACACAGTTTCCATCAGATTTACACAGTTTCCGTCATATTTACACAGTTTCCAGATTCAAACAGTTTCCATCAGATTTATACAGTTTCCGTCAGATTTACACAGTTTCCGTCAGATTTATACAGTTTCCGTCAGATTTACACAGTTTCCGTCAGATTTACACAGTTTCCGTCATATTCACACAGTTTCCATCATATTCACACAGTTTCCGTCAGATTTATACAGTTTCCGTCAGATTAACAGTTTCCGTCAGATTTACACAGTTTCCGTCAGATTTACACAGTTTCCATCAGATTTACAGTTTCTGTCAGATTTACACAGTTTCCGTCAGATTTACACAGTTTCCATCAGATTTACACAGTTTCCATCAAATTTACAGTTTCTGTCAGATTTACACAGTTTCCGTCAGATTTACACAGTTTCCAGATTCAAACAGTTTCCATCAGATTTATACAGTTTCCGTCAGATTTACACAGTTTCCGTCAGATTTACACAGTTTCCATCAGATTTACACAGTTTCCATCAGATTTACAGTTTCTGTCAGATTTACACAGTTTCTGTCAGATGTACAGTTTCCATCAGATTTACACAGTTTCTGTCAGATTTACAGTTTCTGTCAGATTTACACAGTTTCCATCAGATTTACACAGTTTCTGTCAGATTTACACAGTTTCCATCAGATTTACAGTTTCTGTCAGATTTACACAGTTTCCATCAGATTTACACAGTTTCTGTCAGATTCAAAACAGTTTCCGTCAGATTTACAGTTTCAATCAAATTCATACAATTACCATCAGAATATCACAGTTTCCATCAGATTAACACTGATTCTATCTAGCTGCGGTCAATGTCGTGTATGATGAGGGAGGACAACATTTTTTCACATGAACATGGCCTAATTTCTATTACAGCATGCATATTGGATGAATCTCATTCATATCCCATTCATCCAGTTCAATATAACAGCGATGGGTTCAGGCTACTACATGATACTCAAATTGTCCTTATACCCATAACGAAGTTACTACAACTTATGAATGAAAGTTTACAATGCAGGTGCACAAAGATCGAGAGAAAATTTTGAGGGGGCAGACAGTGACACATGGACAGACAGTGACATTCAATACCACCTTGCACAATATTGCTTGCATATTTTATTGATTTATTTCACCTTTATTTAATCAGGTAGGCAAGTTGAGAACAAGTTCTCATTTAGAATTGCGTCCTGGCCAATATAAAGCAAAGCAGTTTGACACATACAACATATAGCTGATATAGTGTGTAATCATTAGTCCAACAGTTGCAAAAGATAGTTGCTATTGGACAAATTAATGTATGTTTATCCCCATTTTGTTCCGTTTGCTTCCGTTTAAGAAACTTTTTTTCAACAGAATCGGTGGAATGAATACACCCCTGATCATGCGTAAATTGACTGTTGACAGTTGACAGTTCACTTTTATAGCAGCCACAATGTATTCCTTCTATGCGCTCTCCTCCTCTCACCTTGGCCGTTCGCTTGTGGACTTCAATGCACAACACATCAGCTGTATGTGACCAGACGAAAACACCTTTCCAAGCCAAACTGCTACACACAGCCTACATCTTTGTCACCATATTAGCTAAAGTAACGTCATAGTCAGCATAGCTAACAGAACTAACGCGTAAGTAACTCACTTGCCTAGTTAAATAAAGTTTAAAATAAATAAATAAAAAATTGGAAGAGTTCCAGTGTTTGTTTCAGTATGATGTGTTGGATAAAGGAATAAAGACAGACACCAATGTCAAGTTCAATTGCCTTGGTTGTGCATTGTACAAATCCCTACACGTGGAGTCCGGGGAACAGTCCGACTAGTCGATTACCTATCAACTAGACTCCGTAACAGTGTTGCTAGTCATAGCCAGCTAGCTAACATAGCATCCCTCTCTTTGAGCAGGGTGTTTCAGTAGGCTAAACTAGCCAAGTAAACTAGCCAAGTATCTGAAAGTGAAAAAAATCTCTCTCTCTTGCTTCTCCTTCATTTTGTAACACATTAACGCAAAGTCACGTAAACATCGCCCTTATTTTAGCGGCCCACAAACGTAATACTTCCAGATCAACTGTAATGTCAATACCAGTGTAAAGCACAATTTCTCCCCTTTCCAACAGAATCTATTACATGACCTAAACGTTGCCCGTTTCTGCATAATTCAAGCAGGCAATGAGCCCCCTCGGGTCTTTTTAAAAATGGCGGGTGGGGAAGCGAAACTAATGCTTGGTAGTGAGACCGAGAGAATTATTTATTTTTTCACTCCATCTGTCCAATTTATCAGCTTATCGCCTCTAAAATGTAAATAAAACACTATAAAGAGTTTATATAATGTGTCATTACGTACATATTTGAATGTTTTTTTTACGAATTTGAATCGGGTTTTTAGGGCGGTGCTAAAGTGATCTAAAAAGTAAACAGCGGCTTTGAGAATGATGATCGCATGCAATGATGACGCAAAAAATGACCAGGTATCCCCCCTTACCCCCGTCACTGTCCATTTCTTGTTTTTAAAGGATAAGAGAAGTGCTACACCTGGTGGAGAGAGATTGTAAGACATAAATAGTAGCTTTATGCGTGCTGTACAATACGACATGACACGTCACGATGTAACAGAGGGTCCGTTTTTTCAACTTTTCTCCAATACTATAGAGCCATTACCATGTCGATCAACGCTTGAATAGAAACCTAGTTCACACCCCCGATTTTGAAGTCAACACAGTCACTACAGTCCCATTAGTTTTCTTTGTAGCTTTGTTTGAATGTCGCGGTTACGCACATTTGTAAGGAATGGGGTGAGTTTACTTTAATTTGTTCAAAACTGTTCCACTATTGTCTTTCTCTCTCTTTGAGTCAACTACTCACCACATTTTATGCAATGCAGTGCTAGCTAGCTGTATCGTATGCATTCAGTACTAGATTAATTCTCTGATCCTTTGATTGGGTGGACAACATGTCAGTTCATGCTGCAAGAGCTCAGATAGGCTGGAGGACGTCCTCCAGATGTTGTCATAATTACTGTGTAAGTCTATGGAAGAGTGTGAGAACCATGAGCCTCCTAGGTTTTGTATTGAAGTCAATGTACCCAGAGGAGGACGGAAGCTAGCTGTCTTCTGGCTACACAATGGTGCAACCCTACAGAGTGCTGTTGAGGCTAATGTAGACCTTCTTTGCAAACTAGTGTGTTTTAATCTATTGTTTGGTGACGTGATTATATTTAATATACTAGTTGTATCTAAAAAAGATCACTTAAAAATGTTTACACCGTTTAAATGTGTATGAAATTCACCAAGGAGGATGGTCCTCCACTTCCTCCTCTGAGGAGCATCCACTGTTTCCATCAGATTCAAACAGTTTCCATCAGGGACGGGAAAGGCTGAAGTTGTGTAACTATTGACACCTCAGGGAGAGGATGAAGTTATCTGGATGACTGTTAAACAAATCCCCAGGAAACAACACCACATACACACACACCGGCAAACACACCGGCACACACACACACACACACCGGCACACACACACACACACACACACACACACACACACACACACACACACACACACACACACACACACACACACACACACACACACACACACACACACACACACACACACACACACACACACAGGCAAACCCACCGGCACACACACACACACACAGGGTGGTGGGCTACAGCTCACTGCTAACCAAATACACCTCACCTTAACCTCCCCAACTTTGGCTAATAGAGGGTTGTGTTCATAAGGCACCAAACGGAAGAAAACAGATTGTAACAAGGAGTGAGGGACTATCTGATATTTTCCAATCACAAACACACATTTTTGTTTTCAGTTGCAAAAAGTTGCTACATTTTTTCTGTTGTGTTCACTAATGAACATGGCCCAGGTTTGCATGTTTGCCAGACAGAGAGAGAGAAAGAGAGTAAGAAGAATCCATCGCACACACTGAGACGGAGGAGAGCAGCGAGGGATTCAGCAAAGGACAAGATAGCCCTGTCAATACAGGTATGTTAATCTTATGTTTGGATATACTGTTTTATTATTCAAAACCTTGGCTATAATAAAGAATGATGATAATATACATGTAAAGAAAATGGTTTATTATCACATTAATGAAAGGTTATTGTTGTTGTGGTATGTGTGACATGGAAATGCTGAAAGGACAAGAATAGTACATCCACATCCTATACATGGCAGGTGTTGGATGTCCAGAAATAGATCATATTAACTGATAATTAAAAGGGGGAAATGTTTAACGTTATTAATTCATATTGACTGATGAATATGTTGCTACATCCCAGATCCATGGAGTGGAGTAGGAGAGCTGTCCCTGTCTCTGGTGAGAACTAAATCCCTACAAGGGTTCGGGTCAATTCTATTTCAGTTCCTGTCGAATCAGAACGTGAACCGCATTCCAATGAAGTTCAACTCTAAGAGATTCTTATGACATTGTCAGCAGTAAGATTTTAGTTCCATTTCCAAAAAGACAAGGCCTGTAGTTTTCAAATGATGTGTCACTTTCTATTTTCATGTACAGAGCCCAAAACAACCACTCAGAGTTTAACAAATAATTCGAATTTCAGTGTACTTCCTGAATTTACAGAAATTGAATCGACCCCAACCCTTCCATCTCTAAGTCAAAGATCTTTAATGATCAGCATTACGTAATAGCACATTAGAGAACTTGTCATATAGTGCATTCACATTGATTAATTATGACTAATCATTCATATGCTTATTGTGGCTTTACAGGGATTTTCCTACTCTTTCTGAGGGTCACGGTGCAAATAGGTAAATGCATTTTTAATAAAGCAGACAGACAGACAGACAGAAAGACAGACAGACAGACAGACAGACAAAAAAAACAATCTAAATCAATGAATCAATGAACGAAGTATCAGTATTGGCCACTGTGACAGAAGCAATACATAAAAAAAAAAAATAAGTAAAAACATGAATGAATAAGTAAATAAATCAACTAATCAATGCATGAAGTACAAGCATTGGCCGCTGTGACAGAAGCTAGGCCTAGTAATAACTTTCATTCAGTTAATGTCACTAAACCCTAAAACCTCTACTAAGTATCGTAATAAATATTGTGGAAATTGAGCAAGTTGAGCAAGCTGCTTGGAGTAACACTAGATTGTAAACTGTCATGGTCAAAACATATTGATGCAGTAGTAGCTAAGATGGGGAGAAGTCTGTCTATAATAAAGCGATGCTCTGCCTTCTTAACAACACTATCAACAGGGCAGGTCCTACAGGCCCTAGTTTTGTCGCACCTTGACTACTGTTCAGTCGTGTGGTCAGGTGCCACAAAATGACTTAAGGAAATTGCAATTGGCTCAGAACAGGGCAGCACGGCTGGTACTTGGATGTACACATAGAGAGCTATATGAATAATATGCATGTCAATCTCTCCTGGCTGAAAGTGGAGGAGAGATTGACTTCATCACTACTTTCATTTATGAGATGTATTGACATGTTGAATTCACCGAGCTGTCTGTCTAAACTACTGACACTCATGCATACCCCACAAGAGGTCTCTTCACAGTCCCCAAGTCCAGACAGACTATGGGAGGCACACAGTACTACATAGAGCCATGACGACATGGAACTCTATTCCACATCAAGTAACTGATGCAAGCAGTAAAATTTGATTTAATAAACAGATAAAAAAAACACCTTATGGAACAGCGGGGACTGTGAAGAGACACAAAGATTGGCACAGACACATGCACACACACACACACACACACACGAATGATAACATACGCACTATACATACACATGGATTTAGTACTGTAGATATGTGATAGTGGTGGAGTTGGGTTTGAAAATAAAAGAGAGCTGCACACTCTAGGCGCTCAGATGCAAAAATTGTATTACCAACGTTTTGACAGCCAAGCTGTCTTCATGAGGGTATAGTCACAAACACTGCGGGATGACTCGTTTATTTATTTTTTTATTTTTTTATTTTACCTTTATTTAACCAGGTAGGCAAGTTGAGAACAAGTTCTCATTTACAATTGCGACCTGGCCAAGATAAAGCAAAGCAGCTCGACACATACAACGACACAGAGTTACACATGGAGTAAAACAAACATACAGTCAACAATACAGTATAAACAAGTCTATATACGATGTGAGCAAATGAGGTGAGATAAGGGAGGTAAAGGCAAAAAGGCCATGGTGGCAAAGTAAATACAATATAGCAAGTAAAACACTGGAATGGTAGATTTGCAATGGGAGAATGTGCAAAGTAGAAATAAAAATAATGGGGGTGCAAAGGAGCAAAATAAATAAATAAATTAAATACAGTAGGGAAAGAGGTAGTTGTTTGGGCTAAATTATAGGTGTGCTATGTACAGGTGCAGTAATCTGTGAGCTGCTCTGACAGTTGGTGCTTAAACCTAGTGAGGGAGATAAGTGTTTCAAGTTTCAGAGATTTTTGTAGTTCGTTCCAGTCATTGGCAGCAGAGAACTGGAAGGAGAGGCGGCCAAAGAAAGAATTGGTCCTGGGGGTGACTAGAGAGATATACCTGCTGGAGCGCGTGCTACAGGTGGGAGATGCAATGGTGACCAGCGAGCTGAGATAAGGGGGGACTTTACCTAGCAGGGTCTTGTAGATGACATGGAGCCAGTGGGTTTGGCGACAAGTATGAAGCGAGGGCCAGCCAACGAGAGCGTACAGGTCGCAATGGTGGGTAGTATATGGGGCTTTGGTGACAAAACGGATTGCACTGTGATAGACTGCATCCAATTTGTTGAGTAGGGTATTGGAGGCTATTTTGTAAATGACATCGCCAAAGTCGAGGATTGGTAGGATGGTCAGTTTTACAAGGGTATGTTTGGCAGCATGAGTGAAGGATGCTTTGTTGCGAAATAGGAAGCCAATTCTAGATTTAACTTTGGATTGGAGATGTTTGATATGGGTCTGGAAGGAGAGTTTACAGTCTAACCAGACACCTAAGTATTTGTAGTTGTCCACGTATTCTAAGTCAGTGTCAAATAGTTATATAGTGTCAAAAAACACAGGTGTCTGTAATCATGGCCAAGAGGGGCCTAATATCATTGGTTAATAATCAAATATTAAAATGGCATACAAAGAACAGCATACAAACAACAAATGGATAGCATACGATCATAAATTCATTTTCGACTTCACAAGCTTACAAACAATTACAAAGTCACAATAATCACAAGAATGGCTTCAAAGTCTACTTGAGACCGAAGGGAACAAGGGTCTTTAAGTTAAAGATCCAGGCAGCTTCTCGTTTTAACAATAAATTATCAAGGTCACCCCCTCTCCTAGGGAGGGTGACATGTTCGATGCCAATTTAACGCAGAGATGAAATCGAGTGGCCTGCCTCCAAGAAGTGGGCCGCAACTGGATAAGTAAAGTTTTTACACCTAATGGTGCTACGATGCTCTGAGATACGTACTTTTAATTCGCGCTTTGTTTTATGTTTTACCCACATAAATGTTACCACAAGGACAAGTTATAAGATGAATGACTGCCTTAGTGGAGCACGTAAGAACACCTTTGAATGGGTTCAATTTCCCTGTTTGTGGGTGTTTGAAGGATCTACATTTATAAGTGCCATTCCATTGAGCACAGCCATTACACTTGTAATTTCCATCCAGGAGGGGCGCAAAGAGACGTTGTTCAGGAATATCTTGGGGTGGTAAATCAGAGTTTACCAATTGGTCTCTGAGATTTCTGCCCCGCGAGAATACGACCAAGGGAAGGTCCGAAAACACATTACCGAGACTATCATCGGATTTTAGAATGTGCCAATGTTTGTGAACGATTCCCTTAATTTGTTCAGAACGCTTTGAAAAGCAGGTAGTTAGAACACAAGAATGCGTCTTGATAATTTATTGTTAAAACGAGAGGCTGCCTGGATCTTTAACTTGAAGACCCTTGCTCCCTTCGGTCTCAACGTAGACTTTGCAGCCATTCTTGTGATTTATTGTGACTTTGCCATTGTAATTGTTTGTAAGCTTGTGTAGTCGAAAATGAATTTATGATCGTATGCTATCCATTTGTTGTTTGTATGTCATTTTAATATTTGATAATTAACCAATGATATTAGGCCACTCTTGGCCATGATTACAGACACCTGTGTCTTTTGACACTATATAAACGAGTCATCCCGCAGTGTTTGTGATCATACCCTGATGAAGACAGCTTGGCTGTCGGAACGTTGGTAATTAAAATTTTGCATCTGAGCTCCTAGAGCGTGCAGCTCTCTTTTATTTTCAAGTTTTCTACTCCGCTAGCCGGCACCTCGTCTAAATAGGTGTGCGTTTCTTTTTCTTCTAGTGGTGGAGTAGGGGCCTGAGGGCACACAGTGTGTTGTGAAATCTGTGAATGTATTGTAATGTTTTAAAATTGTATAAACTGCCTTAATTTTGCTGGACCCCAGGAAGAGTAGCTGCTGTTTTGGCAGTAGCTAATGGGGATCCATAATAAATTACAAATACAAAGTGCCCAATTAAAGGTAACTATCTACATTTAATACAAGTTGGTGCAGGTGTGTGTGTACAGGGGGATGGGGATGTGTATATCTGAGGTGTATTCACTAGGAACCAAACTGGACAAAATGGAGACTGACTAAACTGAACTAACCTGCAAAACGTTTTCAGTTGCAAAACGTATTGCTACGGTGTGCACTAATGAATAAACCTGTGTATTATATCTGTCTCTGTCACTCAGACAACGTGGCATTGAGAGGAGTGGCTGCTCAGTCATCACAGTTTTCGGATCGCAATGCTCACTATGCAATTGATGGGAACAGAAACACAAACTATGGATCCTGCTCCCACACTGCACAGGACACCAACCCCTGGTGGAGGGTGGACCTGCTGGATGTGTACAAAGTGACAGCTGTCACCATCACCAACAGAGATGAATGTCCTGAGAGGCTTGATGGTGCTGAGATCCGTATCGGTAACTCACTGGAGAACAATGGCATCAACAACCCCAGGTGAAATCGAATAAACAACATTGTACTCAAATCAAATCGTATTTGTCACATACGACGAACACAACATGTGTAGACCTGACAGAGAAATGCTTACTTACAAGCCCTTAACCAACAGTGCAGATCAAGAAATAGTTATGAAAATATTTACTAAATAAAGTCAAAAACAAAAAGTAACACAGTAGAAATACATAACAATAACGATGCTACATACAAGGGGCCCAGGTTACTCAAGGGGCACAGGTTAGTCGAGGTAATTTATACATGTAAGTAAGGGTAAAGTGACTGCATAGATGATAAGATGATAAACAGCGAGTAGCAGCAGGGGGTCAATGTAAATAGTCAGGGTGTCCATTTGATTAATTGTTCAGCTGTCTTATAGCTTGGGGTAGAAGCTGTTAAGGAGGCTTTTGGACCTAGACTTGGCGCTCCAGTACCGCTTGCCGTGCGGTAGGAGAGAGAGAACAGTCTATGACTTGGGTGACTGGAGTCTGACAATTTTATTGGGCCTTCATTCCCCTGACACCACCTGGTATATAGGTCTTGGATGGCAGGAAGCTTGGCTCCAGTGATGTATTGGGCTGTATACCTTTGTTATGATCTGGGGGCCCAATCTAAATAGTTTCAGTCTCCTGAGGGGGAAAATGTGTTGTCGTAGCCCCTTCACAACTGTCTTGGCGTGTTTCGACCATGATAGTTTGTTGGTGATGTGGACACCAAGGAACTTGAAACTCTTGACCCGCTCCAATTCAGCGATGTCGATTTAAATGGAGTCCTGTTTGGCCCTACTTCTCCTGTGGTCCACAATCATCTCCTTTGTCTTGCTTACATTGAGGGAGAGGTTGTTGGCCTGGCACCACACTGACAGGTCTTTGACCTCCTCCCTATAGGCTGTCTCATTGTTATCGGTGATCAGGCCTACCATTGTTGTGTCATCAGCAAACTTACTGATGGTGTTGGAGTTGTGCTTGGCTACGCAGTCATGTGTGAACAGGGAGTACAGGAGGGGACTAAGTACGCACCCCCGAGGGGAACCGGTGTTGAGAATCAGCATGGCAGATGTGTTGTTGCCTACCGTTACCACCTGAGGGCGGCCTGTCAGGAAGTCTAGGATCCAGTTGTAGAGGGAGGTGTTTAGTCCTAGGTTCCTTAGCTTAGTGATGAGCTTTGTTGGCACTATGGTGTTGAACACTGAGCTGTTGTCAATGAATAGCATTCTCACATAGATGTTCATTTTGTCCAGGTGGGAAAGGGCAGTATGATGTTTGATTGAGATTGTGTCATCTGTGGATCTGTTGGAGCAGTATGCGAATTGCAGTGGGTCTAGGGTTTCCGGGATGATGGTGTTGATGTGAGACATGACCAGTCTTTCAAATCACTTCATGGCTACCAACGTGAGTGCTACGGGGTGGTAGTCATTTAGGCAGGTTACCTTCACTTCCTTGGGCACAGGGACAATGGTGGTCTACTTGAAACATGTGGGTATTACAGACTCGGTCAGGGAGAGGTTGAAAATGTCAGTGAAGACACTTGCCAGTTTGTCCGCGCCTGCTCTGAGTACACGCCCTGGTAACAGGGGCCTTGTGAATGTTGACCTTTTTAAAGTTCTTGCTTACATTGGCTATGGAGAGCCAGAACATTCAGAACAGCTGGTGCTCTCATGCATGCTTCAGTGTTGCTTGCCTCGAAGCGAACATGAAAGGCATTTAGCTCATCTGGTAGGCTCGTGTCAATGGGCAGCTCGCAGCTCGGTTACACTTTGTATTCCATAATAGTTTGCAAGCACCGCCGCATCCGACGAACGTCAGAGCCGGTAGTTCTGATTAATTGTCAAGTTTATGGGATTCAGTAAAAATAACAGTTATTCATTAAATGTGTTGATATTTTCAGTAATACTTTTGTGAAGTAGCATTTGAACTACAGCACCGCACTGTACAATAATCATGCATCTCTCTCTCCCCCACCGTCTCTTTCTCTCCCTCTCTCTCTCTCTCAGATGTGTTGTCATCTCCCACATCCCAGCAGGAGAGACCAACACCTTCCAGTGTAATGAGATCGAGGGTCGCTATGTTGTTGTGGTCATCTATGTCAGGAAGGAATATCTCACTCTGTGTGAATTGGAAGTATATGGCACTCCTGCAGGTAATCATCTGTCACTGTCTTCACATCCATCACCAAGTCAAGTTTACATTACTTTTATATAGTAGAACATCAATGTTCTGGAAGTATAAATAATGTGCTTGCTGACAGAACATCACTCTAGATTTCTGTCATATTCTTATTAGTGTTACTTGCTTCTGCATTCACACTTTTAATGTTGTATTTATGTCTTATATAGAGATCGTAATAATAACTGAACTCTTAACCTCTTATTTCAGACCCATAAACTCCTCTTTCCACTCCCCCTCCCACCACTAATATCACCTCTCTTCTCTAACATCCACCCCTCTCCCCTCCACTCCCCCTCCCACCACTAATATCTCCTCTCTTCTCTAACATCCACCCCTCTCCCCTCCACTCCCCCTCCCACCACTAATATCTCCCGTCTTTTAAACATGTCAAATGTATACACTGTAAGATGATAAAGAATAACTTGCATTTCTATATTAAAACATTCTATGTCCCGGTAGTAAATGTAGCATTGAAAGGAGTGGCCAGCCAGTCATCACTGAATGGGTATGGCAATGCTCACAATGCCATTGATGGGAACAGAGATTCAGACTATTACAAAAGATCCTGCACACACACTGAACAGGAGACCAACCCCTGGTGGAGAGTGGACCTTCTGGATGTGACCAGAGTGACAGCTGTCACCATCACCAACAGAGGAGATGTTGTTCCTGAGAGACTTGATGGTGCTGAGATTCGTATCGGTAACTCACTGGAGAACAACGGCATCAACAACCCCAGGTGAGTAGTGAAATAGAATAAATAACATTATACTATAATCTGATTGTACATTTTATGTGATTAAAAAAAAACTGTTTCATGAAATATGTTAATATGTTCAGTCTTCCTGTAGTGAAGAGGCATTTTCACTATTTCAACACACTGTATAATAATCATGTCCCTCTCTCTCTCCCAATGATTGTCTATATTGTAATTGTTTTTAATAACCTGCCCAGGGACTGCGCAGGAAAATTAGCCGGCTGGCTAAAACCGGCACTTTTACTGAAATGCTGATTAATGTGCACTGTCCCTGTAAAAAATAAACTCAAACTCCACCCCCTTTCTTTCTCGACCCCACCCCCCACGTTCCCCCTACCCCCTCTCTCCTCTCACTCCGCCTCACTCTCTCCCACAACCCCCCACTCTCTCTCCCCCACTCCCTCTTTCATCTCACCCCTCTCTCCCACCACCCTTATCTCTCTCTCTCCCCCCACCCCATCTCTCTTTATCCCCCACCTCCTTCTCTCTCCTCTCACCATCTCTCTCTCTTTCAGATGTGTTGTCATCTCCCACATCCCAGCAGGAAAGACCTACACCTTCCAGTGTAATGAGATGGAGGGTCGCTATGTTGTTGTGGTCATCCCTGGCAGGTCTGAGTGGCTCACACTTTGTGAGGTGGAAGTATTTGCCACAGTCAAACCTCCAGAGTCTTCCACAGAAGGTACTTCTTTCCTGGTACATTTATTTATTCTGTCAGAGAAGGTACGTCGAATAATGACTTTAATGAACATATTTTCGTATCGGACTTCGGTTTAGTGGAGATTATACTTTTTTTTCCCACAATTCATGTTTTGTTATATTGAATGTTATTTTGTGACTATGTGGGAGACATTTTCACAATGCAAATTAGTACAAATCAGTGTAATTTACACATTGTTTTACTAAAGTTTAGTAAGCTGAACAATCACCTTTTTGTACAGCGCATTGTTAAAGAAATATGTTAAATAAAATCATACTGTCAAGACATTCAGTTTTGTGGTATTTACGGTATTTTGCATAGATTTGAACTATTCTGCACCATAAAAAATATCAGCAAATGTATTTCAGCCCCCAAGTCAAAGAGAACGGTGGTGAGGATGAAGATCCAATCAGATGCTGATCTGACAAACCAGGCAGTCGGTGACCAGCTACTACAGCAGGTGAGCGAGAGGGAAAGGGGGAGGGAGAGACAGACAGAGAGAGTGAGTGAGAAAATAATCTAACAATTTAACCTAAAAGCTTGTGCTTTAATCTAGCTGAATGTAGAGCTTGTGAAGCAGGGGGTGTCTGACTTTCAACTGCTCTGGAGGACTCAGCCAGGTCGACACATTTTCCACCGTGAGAAAGAAGAGAAGGAGGGTGGACCCACAGACAGGTAACAACAAGGAGCATATTACAGACTGTTTTCCTTATTGCAACAGACAGGCAATGAAGACATTGTGCTTTCATCAGAGTTGGGTTCTATACCATTTCAGGGAAAAAACATATTTTATTTATTCTAATTTCAATATACTTTAATGAGTTTCAATTATGAAAATGTAAAAGTGGAATTTCAGTTTACTTCCTGAATTGACTGAATTGAAATGTAATCAACCCTAACTCTGGGTCTTATTATATTATTGCCAAGTTGTTATTGTAAGAAGAGAACGTGTTAGCGAGTCATAACTAAATTAGTACATGAAAGAGTTTCTGTATGTCATTTCTCTTCCAGGTGTCTGTGGACCTGAAGAGGGCTAGCCTGGTGAGAGACTCCAATGAGAAACAATAGTTTTAAGATTGTCATCAATACAGTCCAATCAACCGACCGTAAAACTTCAATTAAACGACGAGTCTCAAATAGCCGCCTGTCCCTTTTAATATCCAGGCAACGGCACACATTTCAGCAAATAAATTCCTGTTTCAAATTAAATGAATTAAATTAACTAAAGTAATTGTTTACGATGTTACCATGAATTACCGTGAATTGTTTCCAAATAGTTTAATTCAGTAATGACTGAAAAAAATGATGCCAAAAATACATTTTTTATCGACAGTAAGCAACTTCTAGCCATGGGCTGATAACAGCTAAGAACTGCTATCTAACTGGCAAGCACAAAAGCAGTCAACATCTTTGAGGGTACAGACCCCCAGAAAGCATCTGATTGCCCTCTAGTGGTGAACGTAGGAATTGCCTTAAATGCACAGTCAAAGAGGAGAATAACTTTCTGTCAAGGATTCTTTTTTATTTTTATTATAAAAGCCTACCAAGATAAACCAAGTGTGATACAGTGTGTAAATGGTAACACATTAGTGAAATAAATTAATAAAAATGCTGGTAGTGAATTCTGGAATTAAACAATGAACTATGCAAATGAGTAAAAGCTGTGTGCGTTAAGGAACTAGACGCCTGGCTGAAATAGAAGCCTGTATCTGTTGTGTTCAGTGATTGAAGCAAATAAACTCTGGGGTGATTCATTGAAGTTTTACGGTATTTGAATGTATGTAGAAACAACATTATTCTTTTCAACATGTAAAAGTTAATATGCAGTTTGGTTCATTTTTATTTCAAATAATGAACATGGTTTAGTCAAGTATATTACTTCAAGCCTCAATTCTTTTGACGAACCAAAGCAGCACCAATGAGTTAGCCAGCCAACTTTGAAAAACAACCAAAATAAAGACTGATTTTCAGGTATATTAAAAAAGCTAAACTTCAATATATGTTTTGCGTTGTTGAGTCAATTAGGCCATGTCCATTTCAAGCGTATATTTTTTATTTTTTTTAATAAAAAGTTATTTCTAAATATTTAGGGAAGTTTGTGGCTAACTCATTGATCCTGCTTTGCACTATACCCAATCTGGTCTTTTCTCAATAGAAGAAAAGCTGTAGGTGTTTTCATTTCATTGTGCAGTGACCATTCAAATGGGTGACAGAATCACCTGTTAAAACATTGAGACAGAGTTGGGAAATAATATAAGTTAATGTATGAACAGTTTATAGAATATAAATAAATGCAATAACCTGAGAAATATCACAGTGTATCGTCTGCTCTTGGAATGTACCTGCTGTATTACAATGATATTCACTCATTCATTACTGTATTTCAACTGATATTCACTCATTCATTACTGTATTTCAACTGGTATTCACTCATTCATTACTGTATTTCAACTGGTATTCACTCATTCATTACTGTATTTCAACTGGTATTCACTCATTCATTACTGTATTTCAACTGGTATTCACTCATTCATAAGGGCTAGGGTAGACCATAAGTAGGGCACATAGTTTTCCCTGGTCAGATCATGTTGTCAGGGAAAACTCAGGGCCCTACATGTAAGGGATAATCAACGAGGGTAATCAACGTTCTCTGAACAATAATTAGCGACTTGGATGGTGTGTTTCACGACGCGCTAGTGGAGTAAGAGCTCTTTCTTAATTCTTTGTTATTTGAATATGCTGGTAACAGTTTTCTAAAAGCAATAAGGCATGTATCAGGAATACAGTCACAGGTAAATGGGTTGACAATCCCGGGGGGCCGAACAACACCATTTGCCTGTGACTGCAGTCATGATACAGCCTCTTGTACCTTATTGCTTAATTAACATTCCTATTACATCACAATAACTATGACTTATAAGTTTCAATTTATGTGGAAGGAATGTGATGATGAGTATCTGCTCCTGCAGAGAGGTGGGTTGGGAATGTGAACTTGGCACATACTGCAGTGTTCTTTCTGTCACACCATTTCCAGGAAAACTAAAATATACATCTGACACCGAATAATGAAAGTAGAACTAAGAAATCTCACCCCTAGCGTGGTAACCTGACTCAGTTAGCCAGCTAACGTTGACAAAACACCAGATATAACTATTGATTTTCAGGTTCATTAAGAAATCTAAACTTAGATCTGTGTTTAAGGTTGTTGAGTTAATTACACCATGCCCATTTCAAGCTTATCTTTCGAAAACATAAATTATTAATAAAAAATATTTAGGCATATTAGCTGGCTAACCGACTGATCCTGTTTGGTTGTAAACCCCTCAGGTCTAAAATCTGTGGGCGTTTTATCCAACTCTAACTTTACACTCGAGGGAATTGACCTAAATGGACAGGGTCAAATTTCTAACAGAATCAATGTATTATCAGAACAAAGATGAGGACACAACAGATCACCTGAATACAGACTTTACACTTTTGACTGTGCAGTATACATTTTACTGAACTTTTCATAGCATTTGTTGATAACGAAATCTGGATTTACTCTGGATACATTCAGTAACATAAGAATATTGCTGCATAATCTGGAGTAGGTGTAAGATAAGATTAAAACAATGCAAGGGTTAGTGAGAGATATAACTGGTGTCTCCAAGTTGCCACACACCTCTCAAGTGTGCACAGTCCCTAAGTAATTTCAATAAACTTTTATGACTCATGGAAAGAGCCTTCAACTGTTAGGTTCTCTCCTAGCTGTGCCGTTGAGGAAGTAAAGCAAGCACACTTGTATTTTTTTGTTTGGAACACAGACATCACACAAGCAACCCAGAAGCAGGTCATTTTGGCTGAAATAGTTTGCTGAAATACTATTCACACACACACAAACACTTCATGTTTCTAAAGGATTTCTTTATTCAGACGAAGGGTACTTCTATGGGACCCCATACGGCTCCTAACTATGCTAATTTGTATGTGGGTTACATGGAGAAACAGTCCATTTTCAATCCCTTCAAAAATGTCAACGTACCATTTCCAAATAATAATGTTAGAAATTAGAACACTTTTTGTTCTATGGAGGGGTGATGCAAAATAGAACCAGGCATTCCATGCTTCTCATCTCTTGTTCTGAGCACCTGATATTTACTATGCAACCTGACACACGTGAAATCAGTTTCCTTGATCTTCTGATTTTGTGTGAGGACAATGTTCTATACACTGATCTTTACAGGAAACCTACTGATCGTAACAGTGTGTTGAGGGCTGATAGTTGTCACACACTTCCCCTTGGAAAACAGTTTGACCTATAGCCAATTGTCGAATCAAAAGAATTTGCAAAAGAACTGTCAGATTGCGACAGAAATATGGCTGAGACACAAAGAAAATTCAAGGAGAGGGGGTACAAAAACCGTTAGCTTAATACGGACATTGAGAAAATTCTAAACAGAGACATGATCTCTTTCATGTACAGTCTCGCAAAAATAAGCATTCTAACTAGCCAATATTCAATGTATGCTCTGAACAAATTAAGGGAATTGTTCAAACATTGGCACATTCTAAGATCCGATGACAGTATCCGTAATGTGTTTTTGGACCCTCCATTGGTTGGAATCTCACAGGGCAGAAATCTCAGAGATCAGTTGGTAAACTCTGATTTACCACCTCAAAATATCCCTTCGCAACATCTATTTGCACCTCTACCAGATGGAAACTAAAAGTGTAATAGCTGCACTCAATGCAATGGCACTTGCAAATGTAGATCCTTCAAACACCCCCTAACAGGAAAAACTATCCCAAAGAAAGGTGTTATCATGCGCTCCACTAAGGCAGTTATTTTATCTTATAACTTGTCCTTGCGGTAAACAAATTGGGTTAAACAAAGTGCGAAATAAAACTACAAATCTCCGAGCATCGTTAGGTGCAAAAACACGACTTACCCACTTTTCAATTTATTGTTCAAACGAGAGGCTGCCTGGATCTTTAATTTAAAGACCCTTGCTCCCTTCAGTCTCAGCATTGGCTTCAGATCAAAGTCATTCTTGTGATTTTTCTATTCATTGTTAATGTTTGTAGGCCTATGTAGCCAAATTGTATCTATTATCGTATGCTATGCATTCATGTTTTTGTATGTTCTTATATCTGAGAATATACCAATGATGTCAATCCACCCGGTCATGATTAGACACCTGTGTGCGTCCTTTGACACTTTATAAACTAGTGACTAGTGTTTGTCATGATACCCTGATGACGACCGCTTGTCTGTTGAATAGTTGGTTATTAGGTTGTTACATTATTGCATCTGAGCTCCTAGAGTGTGCGGCTCTGCTTTTCTTTTTCAAAAACCCAGCAGCTTTCACGCTCAGTTTCCTGTGTGTATCAAGAATGGTCCACCACCCAAAGGACATCCATCCAACTTGACAACTGTGGGAAGCATTGGAGTCAAAATGGGCCAGCATCCCTGTGGAACGCTTTCGACACCTTGTAGAGTCCATGCCCCAACACATTGAGGCTGTTCTGAGGGCAAAAGGGGGTGCAACTCAATATTAGTATTGTGTTCCTAATGTTTGGTATACTCAGTGTATATTGCACAAATGAGAAGAGAGTTTCCTTCTCAATTCCTTGCATCCTCACCGCCTTCTCAAAACACATTGGAAAAGGTCAGAGGAGGCTTGGACTTCCTCCTCCAATATGGTTGAGGAGGCGAGGAGATCCGATTCAAGGAATTGAGAGCATGGGTAAATACCTGAACAGGTTCTCATCTGCTTCTCCAGGTCATGGGGTAGTAGTGGTGGAGTGGAGGGGGGAGGGGTGTGGTGAGGTGTTCCGGAGGGGGTGGGTTGAAGTGCAACTGGTGTCACCCTGCAGGAACCTGGCCCTTCATAAGGAGTTGCTAGGGCATAATGAACAAAGTAAAGCCCCCCCAGCGAAACCCGGACGACGGGGGAACAGTTGTGCTCCGTCCTATGGCACTCCCAGACACAGCCGGTTGTGGCACAGCCCAGGAATGAACCCGGGGCTGTAGTAACACCTCTAGCACTTAGACCGCTGCGCTACTCGGGAGGTCCCCCAACTTATTTTAATTTACAGTGAAATGTAACTTAAGTTAGCAATGACAACTTCATCATCATCTAATCTGTCCAGGTCATCCAGTTTACCTTGTAAACTTGGCACAGACTGATGCATAGAGACCAACTACACAGGGGAAAACATCAACCTGAACCGGTTTGAATGTGGGTGGCTCAACTCAAATTTGACTATAAAAGGGACACATCATCCAGGGTCAGTCATTGCATTTCAAGAGCCAAGACAGGTAATAACTTAGCAACCTACTTTTATAAACCATTTCATGTATACAATACAAAGGCTGTACTTTCAGATGAACCGGATTTCAGATTAAAGTAATTGTTTCTCTGAAGTGTAAATATGATATGTTTCTTTCCAGACTCGGCCGTGATTCCCACAAAAATATAGAACCTTCTTCAAACAGACAAAGGTAAGAGTAATGTCTATTTTCCATGGAATATTTTATCTTGGTAGGGAATATCAAATGTACTCATTGAAGTTAGTCAACAACACACAGAATTATAAGATGATTGATTAACTTTACACTCGAGGGGAAAAGGCCAAATTTCTAACAGAATCCATGTATTTATTTACTTGTCATGGACAATGCACATCAATGAACTTTTCTGTAAATGTGTCAGATTTTGTCAGCTGGCTAATATTAATCTGTAGTCCCAGGGCAGATAGATAAAAACATTGAGGAAAGCATCCTAAACATTTCACAATAAACTTCCCCCAACATTCAGGTCCTTGGATCAGGGGTTCTCAAATTTGGGTCCACGGATCCCCAGGAGGTACTGCAGGAGGTCCGCTACCAGATCTTAAAATATAAAATATTTCAAAACATTTCTTTCTCTGCTTCATGATAAAATATGTTGAATGGAAGGAAATTAGCTTGAAAACGGCATCACTTTCTCTCCAATGCCAAGAGGCTTTAAAATGTTCTTTGTCTGGGCTCCGAGACATGGTTCATCCGGCCATGCACTGCCGAAGTCATAGTAAAACTCTTTGTATACATATTTTTTTTATCTCACTCGAGTTGTGTTCTGATTTTGAAGGGGCTCCTGATAAATCACAAAAAGGGTCTCCGGACCCCAAAAGTTAGAGAACCCCTGCCCAAGGTGGCTGTTAAAATAATGGGAGAAAGTAGATGTGAAAAAGAAAATACAAGAAAACAACCAACCAAATAGAAAAAACAACAAACAAAACATGTAATAAGTGGCTACAACCCTGCAGCGAAGAACAAAAATAGGACAGCACTCCAGTGCTGGAGTATTTATATTGGCACACAAACGTTTCACTTCCTGGTTTTCAACCATCTTTTAATTTGTGTTTAAGGAAATACAGGAGTGCGATTATGAAAACCACATGATCATTTTACCGAATGGCATTGGTTGAGATGAGGAACTTAAAACTCGTGACTCACTCTACTGCAGTGCCATTGATGTGGATCAGGACATGTTCCCTCCTCTGCTTCCTAAAGTCAACAATCAACTCCTTTGTTTTGCTGTCTTTGAGGGATAGGTTGTTGTCATGACACCATAGTACCAGTTCACTTACCTCCTTCCTATAGGCTGACGCTTGGTTGTTGGTTATCAGGCCTACAACCGTGGTGTTGTCAACAAACTTGATGATGGAGTTGGTGTGGTGCAAAGCAATGCATTTCTGATTGAACAGGGAGTACAGCAGAGGGCTGAGGACACACCCCTGTGTTAAAAGTCAGTGTGGGGGAGGCGCTGTTTCCAATCCTCACAGCTTGTGGTCTGCCCGTCAGGAAGTCAATCATCCAGTTGCAGAGGGTTGTGTCCAGACCCAGGGTTCTGAGCTTGTGCTGGTGTTGTGTTGAGTGCTGAACTTTAGTAAATGAACATATGGAGAAGCCGGCTGGTTGAATAGCAGAGTCCAGTGTATTTTCCATAAGCCAAGTCTCTGTAAAAACAAATACATAGCATTTTCTGATGTCCCTCTGCGATGGAAGCCTTGATCTGAGTTCACAAAGTTTATTTTCCAGCTATCGGACATTAGCCATCAGGATCCCTGGACGACAAGGCAGTGTAGCCTATCTTTTCAGCCCAGCTTGGAATCCATGTTTCATTCCTCTTCTTCATCACTGACTTTGCCTTAGGTTAATCTCGGCCAGGAGCAACAGGTACACTCACTGTGTGGGGAACAAAGTAGTGAATGTAGTATTTCAGATCTGGGAGGCTGCGAGATAAGTGAGTAGTTTACGATTCATGATCCAGAAGTGTTTGTTGGTCGTAGGAAATTATTGCACAAACATTCTGAGCAAACAAAGTAATAATTAATACAAACATAGCCATAAAAAAGTGAAGTCGGACAGGAACCGTCAGGACAAGCGTCCTCCTCAGTGCCCCCATCTTTTAGCTTATGAACCATATGTCAGATTTATTCCAGACTTTGTATTTAGACTCACTACAGCAGTTTACAATGTCCACACTCTGTAGATATCGAATTAGCATAATAGCAAAATCCCCATAAAAATCTGTCTGTTTAAGATAGAGATATGTGTTATTACAAGGACTGGGTCTCAATCCACTGCATCGACTGCTTCAGCCTTCGACCATCAGACATGGCGGAAATCGGTCATCTCACGGAAATGTTTCTAGTGTTGGAACGGTTTGGCCCACAAACTACTATGACCCCTATATGCAACGATGAAGCCCTCCCGAACACGATGTTGTTCTTAGCTCTACGACCCACAGAAGCACCACGGGACTCGTCTGAATTCGATACCGCCGATCTGGCAAATTCTGTCTGTACCGTATGATCAGTTTGGGCTACACACTAATATGACCAATCTATATAAAGGTGAGAGTTTTATTTTATGGTTGGTTATGACATCTACATACTGTAAGTTTCAAACCAACAAAACCCACCACACAAGGCAAAACATTCCATTACACCATATCATACTTGTCAATAGTATGATTGTTATATAAAATGTTCTTACCGTATTAAATGATCATTGTAATTGTGCACACATTGATGTCAGACATGCACCAACCCCAATGCTCTGGTGCTGATGAATGCAGGAGCAGATTTCAGGAGAAGGACACCCTCTTATTGACTGATGACTGACAAGGACATGTAATGACAGGCCTATTTGGCTTGTATGATTATGTTGGTCATAATGCTTCTTGACAGTGCGATAAAGTGCATTTTCTTAGGACCATTCTGTAAACCTTTAATTGGGCTAATGCTTCATGACAGTGTTAAACTGTAGTTTCTACAAGTAATTTAAAATATTATAGAAAAAAAAATGACTGCAAAATATTCATTACAACAACAACAAAATTGCAAACGAAAGGTAACTTCTTGGAAGGGCAAAAATACATTTGAATAAATGTGGGTTTTGACACTCTTATGTAGGTGGGGCGGCAGCGTAGCCTAGTGGTTAGAGCGGTGAGCTGATCCCCAAGCTGACAAGGTACAAATCTGTCATTCTGCCCCTGAACAACTGTTCCTAGGCCGTCAATGAAAATAAGAATTTGTTCTTAACTGACTTGCCTAGTCTAAAGGTAAAATAAAAAATAAAATAAATAACCAGCCATGAAATAACGCAATATATACCAAAACAGATGTAAATATATGGGTCATGACAGTGTTAAGACCATATAATCACAGGTTATGACATGTTATGTCAGCAGTTATGACATACAGTATTATGACATGGTTATGACCTGTCATAATGTGTTATGACAGGGTGGGTGTCAAGTAAAGTGTTTATAAAGTTTATAAAGACCCTATACCATTGTTTTTTTACCTTCCAAAGTAAATTAATGTCAGTTGATATATTCATGATGTAAAATATATAGAAGTTTACAGTATTCAGCATTGCTCAAACTATACATGTAAACTAGACAATACAATTTTGGATCAGTAGTTAGCAGTTTTTTAGCAGTTTAATTAAGTCATAGTTAAATGTATTGTTAACAAAAGACAAAAAAACATATAAAAATAAATGTGAATACAACATTATGATAAGCAGATACTTATATTGATATCTATATTATTATAATTTGTTTGAGTGATTTGTTGCAGGGAACAAGTGACTTTGTGCATTTCTTTACTGTACTCAGTCAATTGATTTATGTGCTGAAAATAAACCACATACTAAATCAAATCAAATCAAATCAAATCAAATTTTATTTGTCACATACACATGGTTAGCAGATGTTAATGCGAGTGTAGCGAAATGCTTGTGCTTCTAGTTCCGACAATGCAGTGATAACCAACAAATAATCTAACTAACAATTCCAAAACTACTGTCTTATACACAGTGTAAGGGGATAAAGAATATGTACATAAGGATATATGAATGAGTGATGGTACAGAGCAGCATAGGCAAGATACAGTAGATGATATCGAGTACAGTATATACATATGAGATGAGTATGTAAACAAAGTGGCATAGTTAAAGTGGCCAGTGATACATGTATTACATAAGGATGCAGTCGATGATATAGAGTACAGTATATACGTATGCATGTGAGATGAATAATGTAGGGTAAGTAACATTATATAAGGTAGCATTGTTTAAAGTGGCAAGTGATATATTTACATCATTTCCTATCAATTCCCATTATTAAAGTGGCTGGAGTTGAGTCAGTGTCAGTGTCAGTGTCAGTGTGTTGGCAGCAGCCACTCAATGTTAGTGGTGGCTGTTTAACAGTCTGATGGCCTTGAGATAGAAGCTGTTTTTCAGTCTCTCGGTCCCAGCTTTGATGCACCTGTACTGACCTCGCCTTCTGGATGATAGCGGGGTGAACAGGCAGTGGCTCGGGTGGTTGATGTCCTTGATGATCTTTATGGCCTTCCTGTAACATCGGGTGGTGTAGGTGTCCTGGAGGGCAGGTAGTTTGCCCCCGGTGATGCGTTGTGCAGACCTCACTACCCTCTGGAGAGCCTTACGGTTGAGGGCGGAGCAGTTGCCGTACCAGGCGGTGATACAGCCCGACAGGATGCTCTCGATTGTGCATCTGTAGAAGTTTGTGAGTGCTTTTGGTGACAAGCCGAATTTCTTCAGCCTCCTGAGGTTGAAGAGGCGCTGCTGCGCCTTCTTCACAATGCTGTCTGTGTGGGTGGACCAATTCAGTTTGTCTGTGATGTGTATGCCGAGGAACTTAAAACTTGCTACCCTCTCCACTACTGTTCCATCGATGTGTATAGGGGGGTGTTCCCTCTGCTGTTTCCTGAAGTCCACAATCATCTCCTTAGTTTTGTTGACGTTGAGTGTGAGGTTATTTTCCTGACACCACACTCCGAGGGCCCTCACCTCCTCCCTGTAGGCCGTCTCGTCGTTGTTGGTAATCAAGCCTACCACTGTTGTGTCGTCCGCAAACTTGATGATTGAGTTGGAGGCGTGCGTGGCCACGCAGTCGTGGGTGAACAGGGAGTACAGGAGAGGGCTCAGAACGCACCCTTGTGGGGCCCCAGTGTTGAGGATCAGCGGGGAGGAGATGTTGTTGCCTACCCTCACCACCTGGGGGCGGCCCGTCAGGAAGTCCAGTACCCAGTTGCACAGGGCGGGGTCGAGACCCAGGGTCTCGAGCTTGATGACGAGCTTGGAGGGTACTATGGTGTTGAATGCCGAGCTGTAGTCGATGAACAGCATTCTCACATAGGTATTCCTCTTGTCCAGATGGGTTAGGGCAGTGTGCAGTGTGGTTGAGATTGCATCGTCTGTGGACCTATTTGGGCGGTAAGCAAATTGGAGTGAGTCTAGGGTGTCAGGTAGGGTGGAGGTGATATGGTCCTTGACTAGTCTCTCAAAGCACTTCATGATGACGAATGTGAGTGCTACGGGGCGGTAGTCGTTTAGCTCAGTTACCTTAGCTTTCTTGGGAACAGGAACAATGGTGGCCCTCTTGAAGCATGTGGGAACAGCAGACTGGTATAGGGATTGATTGAATATGTCCGTAAACACACCGGACAGCTGGTCTGCGCATGCTCTGAGGGCGCGGCTGGGGATGCCGTCTGGGCCTGCAGCCTTGCGAGGGTTAACACGTTAAAATGTTTTACTCACCTCGGCTGCAGTGAAGGAGAGACCGCATATTTTCGTTGCAGGCCGTGTCAGTGGCACTGTATTGTCCTCAAAGCGGGCAAAAAAGTGATTTAGTCTGCCTGGGAGCAAGACATCCTGGTCCGTGACTGGGCTGGATTTCTTCCTGTAGTCCGTGATTGACTGTAGACCCTGCCACATGCCTCTTGTGTCTGAGCCGTTGAATTGAGATTCTACTTTGTCTCTGTACTGACGCTTAGCTTGTTTGATAGCCTTGCGGAGGGAATAGCTGCACTGTTTGTATTCGGTCATGTTACCAGACACCTTGCCCTGATTAAAAGCAGTGGTTCGCGCTTTCAGTTCCACACGAATGCTGCCATCAATCCACGGTTTCTGGTTAGGGAATGTTTTAATCGTTGCTATGGGAACGACATCTTCAACGCACGTTCTAATGAACTCGCACACCGAATCAGCGTATTCGTCAATATTGTTATCTGACGCAATACGAAACATGTCCCAGTCCACGTGATGGACTGGGATACTAGTGAAAATTGCACAAATGTGACTGATTTTTTTTTTTTATCAGAGGTTAGCAACAAGAAACAAAAAACACATAGGCATGCTGTTGTATTTATCAGCAGGATGCAATGTCTGTAGATACATCCAACCAATGTCCAATCTATTAGCTATATAAATTAAAGTCCAACAAAGTCAAAGATGTACTATAATCAGCCTTTTGTTTATAACTGTTAATGCCGTTTGACATTTTTACTGAAACATTATTGTCTCCGTTCTCAGAGTCCATACCACCTAATGAAGAACAACTAATATTCAGAAAATTGGTTCAGCTTGGGACGGGAGACAACAAAGATGGCACACAACAAGGGGTCGTCCCTGTCCAATGCCCGTGGTCGTGAAATTTATGTTGGAAGTGAAATCAGGGATTCCATTTCCCTTCTGGATGTTTTGTACTCAAATGCATTCGAAGAAGAGGACATAGACTCAGCAGTAGCGAAAAAGGCAGAGGCAGATTTTTACAGAGGAGCCCCACCTCAATGGCTTAACTTCTGCTGGGCTGAAAAGGCAACATCAGCTAATAAAACTACCCCCTTTATCAAAAGAGATGGGTACACTGAGCTGATACAAAATATTAAGAAACAGCTTAAGGGCGACCTGACTTCTACCATGAATCTGCTGCATCAGCCAGGCAGCGGAGGAACCACTCTGGCCAAGCAGGTGCTCTGGGATATGCGTAAAAAGCTCAGATGTGCTGTTCTAACAGGTGCTACCTCAGACTTCACCGCTATCGCCAAGCAGGTGATTCACCTTTTCACTGCAGGCAGCCAAGGCCACCAGAACACTGTGCTCTTACTGCTGAATGATGTGTGTATTCAGAAGAATCTGCAGGATGCCATCATGAAAGAGATTACAGACCGAAACATTACAACCCACATGCCTGTGGTCATCATTTTAAACTGTGTGCATAAGGCAGTTATCAAACAAGAGGACCATAACAACTCAAGACATGTTATTCTCAGGGCGGAACTTTCTGAAGCAGAGAAACAACAGTTTGAGGAGAAACAGATTGAGATCAGTCGAAGCTACAGCAATGAACACAAACAGTTTCATGGCTTTAACATAATGCGAGAAAATTTTAGTGAAGATTATGTTAAAGAAACGTGTGCCTTTTTAGATGTCAGGAAAAAAAGAAGGCCTAAAAAATCCCAGCTTCTTGCATTCTTATCACTGGTGAATGCCTACGTTCCTGGCTCCCACCTTCTGCAGTCTCAATGTCAGGCATTCCTGGGGCCTCCAGATCCCATTTATGGAGGTCCTTCCTTTGAGCAGCGAATGGAGCCTTTCAGTCATCTGATAGTGACATTCCCTTCACAACAGGGACAAGACAAACATGTCCGTTTGGCTCACCCACTGATTGCACAGCAGTGTGTTGAGTTACTGGCTACAGCAGGTGTGACCAGAAGTGATACAGCAAGGAACTTTCTGACAGACTTTTGTAGAGAAGAGGTGCAGCAACATTTGATGTCCGTCATCAAAGATATGCTAACTAAGAGGGAAATCACTGTGGATGTTAAGCAGAATGCAGAATGGAAACGAGACATGTTAACGAAAAGGGAAATGAGAGAAGAAAGGAAAAGCAAGTTTTCCAGGTTGATTCAAGATATTGAAGATACTGAAGGCCAAGAATCCAAAAGCAACTGTGTATCTGTTTTACAACTAGCTTCAAAGAAATTCAAGCAAAACCCATTCTTTCCTCAAGCTCTTGCTCGTTTCTTTTACATTGTGAAGAGAGACTATTCTAAAGCGGAGAAGTGGGCAAAAATAGCAAAAGACAGAGATCCCAACAATTCATTTGTTGCTGACACACTGGGGCAAGTATACAAGAACCATTTGATGAGCAGAATGAAAGTAGAGCAGAGTTCCTTCAGGGTTCCCAAACAGCTGGGTTCCATCTCTGCACAAGAAATTTTGCAACTATCAACAATGGCCTTTGAGGCTTTCAAAGATGAGGAATGGGCTGCTGAAAATGAGCAGGGAGCAGACATGCAATACGATGGTATTAACAAAGTCTCACACATCTATAACAACAGGGGACTATTTGGTTATCTACAGGTTGCCAACATTGTTTTTGACTCACTTGTCTCTCTTGATAAAAACTGGCAAAAGGTCCTTACCATGGAAATATCCGCTGACTCTTTCTTCATATCAATCGGACAGAAAAAGCTCTTCAAGTACAAGCCACTCATCATCAGCCTCAGGGATGAGGTGGAGAGGAAATGTGAGTTTTTTGATGGTTACCTGACTTACTCCAAACCCAGCATGAAAGAAAATGAACCGCATTACTTTCAGACTGATGTGAAGAACTGCTACTGCAAATACGTGGGGACATGCACACCTATACACTCAGAGTCTGCAATAGATGTACCCCTCCAGAAGCTCAAAGAAGAAATGGCCATTGCCTTCCCTGGACTGCTTTGCTGTCTTGATAAGGGCTATGATGCATCTAACTTACGCCGAATAACAACATTGTGGGGGGAAATAAATAAAAAAATAAACAAGAAAGATGGTGACAACAAAGCGTCCCAAAACTTCATCCTTGCCAACATCATCTTAAGCAAAGTGGAAGCAGCATCTCCAATTCTTACCCCGTTGCCAATCCTAAGAAGCAGTCTGGAGAGACATCTAGTGGCTAATCTTAGTAACCAAACCCCAGAGTTTTACTTCTTAGTCCTTTTGCTGTTTTGGCCTGAGGAGCATAAAAAAATGGATTTCAATATTGACCTCAACAAATGTGTTCTGGAGATGCAAGAGTCCTACAAAAACACATACAAAAAGCATCTTCGCTCAAGGTACCTTCTCCCCCTTATTTTCCTGGGTAAGGGTGAGGGTTTGAGCAGACTGGTTCATAGAGCAAAAATAGACAACCTATTGATAGAGGAGAATCCAATGGCAAGGCCAGAGGCAAGGCCAGACCTTATCTCTCAAAAGTGGAGCAGTGGTGAAGTGTGGAGAGAACCCAGTGTCCAGGACCTTCTTCTTCCAGTCAATGGAGTGGTTAGACAGCACAAGGTGTTTGCGCACGTTGATGGCAAGAAGATTAACGTTTGTGCCGGCCAACAAAGCAAAGTTTGGAAGTCCGGAGACGTCTGCTTCTACCTTGGCTTCACCATTAGAGGTCCTGTGGCCTACGACATCAACTACCCATCCTATTCACGTAGGATTAAAGTATTGAAGTACCGGACATCGAATTGATCAAAGACCGGTATTTTTCAAATTTGTATCTCTATATTCTCTCACTCATGTACAGGCTCTTGATATTTTAATGTTCTAATACACAATATAATGACACGGGACGTCCAAACCTACCAATCTACACAGGGGCGAGAGTGACGCTGGTATTTGTGATATCATTGATTTTAAAATGCTTTGTGTACCAGGAAATTAAGACCACTGTATTATCACTGAGGTTAGTGCTTGGTTTGGCTGATTTTCTGATTGATGTGTCTGTCCCCAGGGCCTGTGAGAAGTTGAACAACGTGCCAATGTGATGGTGAGTTAATGTTTGTTACAGTATTCATAGAGCGTACAATAGTAATAGATAAGTGTTTGACAAATGCAACTTTACCACCACCTATGTTGACTGAGCTTTGTATTTATGAATATTACATAGTTTTCATGAAAATAACAAATATGGTGGGAAAATCCTACATTTTGCTCCAGTTTCACGGCTGGCAGCTGCATTCTTCGAATTCGTAATTCGAGTGCATAATTTGTCAAAATGGGAGGTGATGGAACAAAAAGTGAGCGCGAAAGGGGTGTTACCTGGTACCAGAACACATGAAAAAATTACTTTTATAATCAAGCATTGCATGCATTATCATCGCTCATTCACGAATTGACGCTCATTCACGAATTGCAAAAATCGCTGAAGTTTGAGACTTATATCTCCCTCACTAACTTTAAGCATCAGCTATCTGAGCAGCTTATACCGATTGCTGCAGCTGTTGCCTTGCGGAGGGAATAACTACACTGCGTATAAATCGAAGTTATTATATGAGGCTTCCTGGAACATTTCCCAGTACCGTGCTCAATACAATCTTGAAGCGTGGAATCCGATTGGTCAGACCAGCATTGAATGATTCTAGTCACAAGTATATCCTCTTTGAGTTTCTGCCTATAGGACGGTAGGAGCAAGATGGAGTCGTGGTCGGGTTTGCTGAATTTGCTGAAGGGAAGGCGGGGGTTGGGCCTTGTATGCATCCCAGAAGTTAGAGTAGCAGTGATCCAGTGTATTGCCCGAGCGGGTGCTGCAGTTAATATGCTGAAAGAATTTAGGTAGCCTTGTTCTCAAGATAGCTTTGTTAAAATCCCCAGCTACAATAAATGCAGCTGTTTGCTCAATTGGCCTACTTGGAAGTTGATAACATATTTGGTAGCCTGCAGACAAGTTAGTCTTCTCTTTTCAGTAGAATAATTGTCTTTCCAACCAGTGCTTTCCTGTGACTTTTTATATTTGAAAGGCCTTTTTTGCTACATGCTGTTCACTGGCAGATTTGCTGCGCTTCCCGACTGTAGGCCTTGTGATTGGGCTTCACACAATCCACAGCTAGGCTCTTTATTTTAAATATGCTATTGCTCCTCTGTGGCTGAATTATAGGCCTACTCCTGGTGTAGTATTCTGAATTATTACATTTAGCAGTAATTCTATAACTTTGGCAAATGTATTTCAATTTATCAGGGGTGCTGCGACACCTCCAGCACCCTTCCGCGGCTATGACTCCATAAGGAAAAACATATATTATAAAGAGCAAAGTTCCAGATTCTCTACTACACCGATATGTTGCATTCAATTATAAACCTATATCGGCACACTCGATTAAGTAGCCTAACATGTAGGCTAATCTTAAATTAAAGTTGGCAAATCACCATAAATTATAGGCCTAGTCAACAGCTGCGGGATGAATGAACAATGAAGAAGGAGTTTTATGGACGTGTCTGTGGGAGCAGCCAGGAAAGACAACTCAAGGACCACTGCTGCATCCGCAAACCAGCTAACCTGAGACGCTGTTTGATTCAAGGCTGGATTCTCCCTTTCTTGAAATAATCATTGATCTAAATATATGGCTATTAGATAAATGATGACATGCTAAAAAATAAATCATCACTGATCTGACATGACTTGGTTGTAGCCTATAGCGCACGCGTTCTATTATTTCACTATCCATCTTTTGGTGAAGCTTTCAAGGATGGGAGGAGTGAAGGATGCATAGGTTATCCCAAAACAGGTGCATCATCTCCATTATAGGCTATTTGTCTCAGCTATACCATTCATTTAGACTACCACTTGTTCACATTGTAGAGTATTGTGGCTATGCAAGCTCCTTCACTTGGTTTTTGGGGGCAGCCCTTGATTCCGACAGGGATGCGCAATCGTTCTCTGCGCAATCCTTGACCTACATTCACAAGATGATAATTATAGGCCTCTTCGCAGTCTTACAACGCTGACAATGTGTATCTGTGAAGCCTGTTTGAACGAGTGTATTAGACCCCCCCACCAAACACACACACACCAGCATACACACACAACTGTCTATGTATGTAGACACAAAAACTGGGATGAAATACCTCATCCAATTCTGTGTGGCTCCTTCTTCTGAAAATAATCTATGGCACGACCTCTTGCAGGTCCTAAAATGTCTACTTTTAATAATATGGTAAGTATGTTCTAAAAGTGAAAGGATTTCCTTGTTAAAATTTAATTTAGATTATTCTCGATTTTAAAAAAAAAAATCATTTAAAAAATATGTAATAATCCAAGTACCACCACCTATTGCCGTTCAGTTATTTTTTATCTTCACTTGACCCTAGTAGTCTCCAGTAGCATTCAAGCTTCAGCCCCATTTATCATGTTTTTAATGTCGTTTTAGTGTATTACATTTGTGGATGTCATTGTGTTTAAATGCAGTTGTTCTGCGACCAATCTTTACCTCAGACCTCAGGCCAGCACTTTGAGGACTTCACCGGACAGAACTGATCTAGAGGGTGAACCAGGTGAAGCCCATCTTGGATAAACTCATCACTGACAAGAGCTAAAGTTCAGTACTGGCCCAGTACACAGGACCAGATGGGGGAGCTCTCCACAGGACTGAGGGCAAGTGGCATCAGAGCAAAATATATTTTCTATGAAATCCTGAAGGAGCTGGAGCCACTGCTAATCAAAGACCTGAAGGGTGAATGAGGAGCTGGAATGGTGAATTGGGGACATTTAAAGTTTGTTTTAGGGGAAAAGGGCATAAATGACAGCAGCTCCGCTTTGTTTTACTACTTTGTGTTCAATAAAACACAACCTAAGAGAGGTATAGCCTCATTATTTTATCCTTATTTTTCTACATGTAAATATTAGTAGCCAGCAGAACAGCAACCAGCAACCTAGTGTTTTAGCCTTGAGGCTTTGCCAAAGATATAACATTTTGAGCGAGCTTGGGGGTCTGGTAAAAGTTGGGTTGGAAGATAAATGCTCAACCATCTCACCTGGATACTCTAGATCATTTACAGACAAGAAAATATATAAAGAAAATATATTATGAAAATACAAAAGTATACTGTGTAAAGAATCAATGATAAAAAGAACAATTGAATTATTTTGGCTACTAAATGATTGACAAGTCAGTGAGGGTAAGGAATACCAGCGATCTAAATACATGTATGATATGACTTTGTAAAGCTTTATGTACAAGCCTAATACAACGTTTTAAACAGTAATGATATGTGAGAATTTTTGTGACATTTTCACAACAAAGGTTTTAGAATATGTATTGAAATAAATACCTACGTACAGATGTGGCTTTGTCCTGATTTAAATGAGACTAAACTGAAATGATGCTATTTTGTTAGTGTGCTAAAATGAATATACATTTGAGCCCTTGTGGCTCAGCTGGTAGAGCATGGCACTGTGTTTTGGGTTAAATTCCCATGGTGGAGAAATACAAAAAATGTATGCTCTCACTTACTGTAAATAGCTCTGGATAAGGGTCTGCTAATACATACAGTGCTTTTGGAAAGTATTCAGACCCTTTGACTTTTTCCACATTTTGTTACGTTACAGCCTTATTCAATACCCCATACTGACAAACTCAACATTATACATATAGTACCAGTCAAAAGTTTGGACACTCCTACTCATTCAAGGGCTTTCTATATTTTTACTATTTTCTACATTGTAGTAACCAAAATGTTTTAAACAAATCAAAATATATTTTAGATTATTCAAAGTAGTCACCCTTTGGCTTGATGACAGCTTTGCACACTTGGCATTATCTCAACTAGCTTAATGAGGAATGCTTTTCCCACAGTTTTGAAGGAGTTCCCACATATGCTGAGCACTAGTTGGCTGCTTTTTCTTCACTCTGCAGTCCAACTCATCCCAAACCATCTCAATGGATTGGGTTGAGGTCAGCGGATTGTGGAGGCCAGGTCATCTGATGCAGCACAGCCTGGTGTGTTTGTCCTGTTGAAAAACAAATGATAGTCCCAATAAGCGCAAGCCAGATGGGATGGCGTATTGCTGCAGAATGCTGTGGTAGCCAGGCTGGTTAAGTGTGCCTGGAATTCTAAATAAATCCCTGACAGTGTCACCAGCAAAGCACCCCCACACCATCACATCTCCTCACCAACTCTGAATCTAACAAAGACAGATTTCCACAGGTCTAATGTATATTGCTTGTGTTTCTTGGCCCCAGCAAGTCTCTTCTTATTGTTGGTGTCCTTTAGTAGTACTTTCTTTGCAGCACTTCGACCATGAAGGCCTGATTCACGCAGTCTCCTCTGAACAGTTGATGTCGAGATGTGTCTGTTGAACTCTGTGAAGCATTTATTTGGGTTGCAAACTGAGGTGCAGTTAATTCTAATGAACTTATCCTCTGCAGCAGAGGTATCTCTGGGTCTTCCTTTCCTGTAGCGGTCCTCATGACAGCCAGGTAATTCTAATGAACTTATCCTCTGCAGCAGAGGTAACTCTGGGTCTTCCTTTCCTGTAGCGGTCCTCATGACAGCCAGGTAATTCTAATGAACTTATCCTCTGCAGCAGAGGTATCTCTGGGTCTTCCTTTCCTGTAGCAGGTCCTCATGACAGCCAGGTAACTCTAATGAACGTATCCTCTGCAGCAGAGGTAACTCTGGGTCTTCCTTTCCTGTAGCGGTCCTCATGACAGCCAGGTAACTCTAATGAACTTATCCTCTGCAGCAGAGGTATCTCTGGGTCTTCCTTTCCTGTAGCGGTCCTCATGACAGCCAGGTAACTCTAATGAACGTATCCTCTGCAGCAGAGGTAACTCTGGGTCTTCCTTTCCTGTAGCGGTCCTCATGACAGCCAGGTAACTCTAATGAACTTATCCTCTGCAGCAGAGGTAACTCTGGGTCTTCCTTTCCTGTAGCGGTCCTCATGACAGCCAGGTAATTCTAATGAACTTATCCTCTGCAGCAGAGGTAACTCTGGGTCTTCCTTTCCTGTAGCGGTCCTCATGACAGCCAGGTAATTCTAATGAACTTATCCTCTGCAGCAGAGGTATCTCTGGGTCTTCCTTTCCTGTAGCAGGTCCTCATGACAGCCAGGTAACTCTAATGAACTTATCCTCTGCAGCAGAGGTAACTCTAGGTCTTCCTTTCCTGTAGCAGGTCCTCATGACAGCCAGGTAACTCTAATGAACTTATCCTCTGCAGCAGAGGTAACTCTGGGTCTTCCTTTCCTGTAGCAGGTCCTCATGACAGCCAGGTAACTCTAATGAACTTATCCTCTGCAGCAGAGGTAACTCTGGGTCTTCCTTTCCTGTAGCAGGTCCTCATGACAGCCAGGTAACTCTAATGAACGTATCCTCTGTAGCAGAGGTAACTCTGGGTCTTCCTTTCCTGTAGCAGGTCCTCATGACAGCCAGTTTCATCATAGTGCTTGATGGTTTTTGTGACTGCAATTGAAGAAAGGTTAAAAGTTCTTGACATTTTACGGATTGACTGACCTTCAGGTCTTAAAGTAATGATGGACTGTCGACTCTTCGCTTATTTGAGCTGTTCTTGCCATATGTAACATGAACTTGGTCTTTTACCAAATAGGGCTATCTTCTGTATATCATCCCTACGCTGTCAAAACAAAACTGACTGGCTCAAATGCATTAAAAAGGAAAGAAATTCCACAAAATAACTTTTAACAAGGGACACCTGTTAATTGAAATGCATTCCAGGTGACTACCTCATGAAGCTGGTTGAGAGAATGCCAAGAGTGTGCAAAGCTGTCATCAAGACAAAGGGTGGTTAGTTTGAAAAATCGCAAATATAGAATGTATTTTCATTTGTTTAAAGTATTTTGGTTACTACACAATTCCATATGTGATATTTCAGAGTGTTGATGTCTTCACTATTATTCTACAATGTACAAAATAGTTCAAATAAAGAAAAATCCTTGAATGAGTAGGTGTGTCCAAACTTTTGACTGGTACTGTACATTTCCTAACCCAAACATGAGGCATATTTTTCTCATCCAAGTTCAATTAAGAGGTCAAACTGATCTGTGCATGTGTCCCTGCGTGTGATGATCCCTCCATTAAGGAGAAAGGGAGAGTTCTACACGTAGAACACTGTGGTGTGTACATAGAAAATGCAGATCAGTTCACCCGCTTCCACTTCAAGATTCTCTATCCATCTTTCTGAAGGGAGTTATCCTACAGGAGGGTTTTCATGGTTTCCTGTACACTGTGACTTGCAGATCTATTGGGCTAGGACAGCAGCACATCTCACGCTCCGTTTATATCTGATGCCATGTGATAGTATCAATTAACCTGTTAATGTAGTATCAATTAACCTGTTAATGTAGTATCAATTAACCTGTTAATGTAGTATGTTTATATCTGATGCCATGTGATACTGCATTAACAGGTGAATTGATACTACATTAACAGGTGAATTGATACTGCATTAACAGGTGAATTGATACTACATTAACAGGTGAATTGATACTACATTAACAGGTGAATTGATACTACATTAACAGGTGAATTGATACTACATTAACAGGTGAATTGATACTACATTAACAGGTGAATTGATACTACATTAACAGGTGACTTGATACTACATTAACAGGTGAATTGATACTACATTAACAGGTGAATTGATACTACATTAACAGGTGAATTGATACTGCATTAACAGGTGAATTGATACTACATTAACAGGTGAATTGATACTACATTAACAGGTGAATTGATACTACATTAACAGGTGAATTGATACTACATTAACAGGTGAATTGATACTGCATTAACAGGTGAATTGATACTACATTAACAGGTGAATTGATACTGCATTAACAGGTGAATTGATACTACATTAACAGGTGAATTGATACTACATTAACAGGTGAATTGATACTGCATTAACAGGTGAATTGATACTACATTAACAGGTGAATTGATACTACATTAACAGGTGAATTGATACTACATTAACAGGTGAATTGATACTATATTAACAGGTTAAACACACAACACAAGGACTCTAAAACAAAGACCAGAGAAGACCCATCGGTCAATCGGTCAGAAAACATCTGATTCAGAGGGGTTGGGTTAAATGTGGAAGACCCATTTCAGTTGAATGGATTCAGTTGTACGACTGACTAGGTATCCCCCTTTCCCCTTCCAATGTTGACCCTTCTGTACGTTTTGAAGTCCTATAGAAAATGTATGAAATCCAAAACAAGATAGCAATGTATCCAGAATAAACTAAGAATTATCAGAAATGTAAATAACCTTGTGTCAGAAGAAACTGTCGGCTCCATGTCAGTCTTAAGCTACAGTTTTATAGTCTCTCTCTCTACCTCACACACACAACAGGAAATAGTCCTGAGATATGTCAATCTAACACATTTATTTGAGTTATAGAAGATGCAGATGTTTACTTCAGGATGGAACTAATCCCTAAACTGAAAGGGGTACATCACATGGGCCCATACAATATGGAAAGGTTAGAAGAATATTATCCAGTGATTTGTATACAGTACATGTCCTCAAATATGATTTCAATGTGTGTTTAAGGTCATTCAAGTCATATGTAAAAGGAATAGTAATTGTAATGGTTTTCCTCCTCTTCATCTGAAGAGGAGGTGTAGTATGGATCGGACCAAGATGTGGCGTGGTAAGTGTTCATGATGTTAATTTTAAAGACAAACAGAACACTAAAATACAAAAACAATAAACGTGACGTGAATAACCGAAACCGAAAACAGTACTGTGTGGTGAACAAACACAGACACGGAAACAAACACCCACAAACAAACAGTGCAACCCAGGCTACCTAAGTATGATTCTCAATCAGAGACAACTAATGATACCTGCCTCTGTTTGAGAACCATACTAGGCCAAAACGTAGAAATCCCAAAATCATAGAAAAACAAACATAGACTGCCCACCCCAACTCACGCCCTGACCATACTAAATAACGACAAAACAAAGGAAATAAAGGTCAGAACGTGACAGTAATTGTCTCTGTTTCCTTTTCAGTTGATTACACAACGAGTACCACTTGCTATTTACAAAGTAAGTCCTGTAAACATTAGAATATCCTAAACTAAATCAGTTTCGTTTTTGTTATTGTTCTTATTTTGCATCCAAACTTATTAAACATAATATACGGTATATTCAGATGTATTGAAGTACTGGCCAAAAGAGTCTTCACTGACGAGGGCTACAGTGAAGTACTGGCCAAAAGAGTCTTCACTGACGAGGGCTACAGTGAAGTACTGGCCAAAAACACCAGATACGATCAGATGAGGGAACTCTGCATTGGACCTCTGAAAGCAAGCGGCATCAAATATATTTTCTTTAAGAACCTGGAGAAGTATCTGCTAATCAGAGACCTGAAGAGTGAATGAGGAGCTGGGATGGAGAATGGGGGGCATTTGAAGATTATTTTAGGGGAAAGGGCGTGATGGCATTTAGGCTTTGTTTTATTTCTGTGTTTACAAGAAATACACAAATATAACAGGAGCATAGAATCGTTATTTTATCATCCCTTCTTTTACTTCTACATTTAAATGTTAGTAGCCAGCAGCACAGGAACCCTACATTTTAGCTTGGAATTTTGTCAATGATATACAGGAGTTGGCTTGGAATTTCCGGCAAGGAAGTCCTCTGAAAAGATAAATGCTCAACCATGTCACCTAGATGCCCTGGATTTACAGACAACAAAATATACAATAGAAATATTTTTTTTTTTAAACAAATACACTCCCCTCAGTATGTAATTGGACAGTGAAGAAAAATGACAAGCCAAATGCTACAATGCCTGTGAGTTGACAGCTCGTTGTCGTTCCAGTTACACTTCGACAAGAGATACTGAGGTTGGCTCATGATGTTACTATGGCAGGCCATCTTGGGGTCAACAAGACGTATGACCGTACTTTTGTTTCACAGTAGATTTGTTTAAGCCCACCAAGAAACACCTGATTTATCACACAGAATTAATTAATAAGCTGGGTAGAAAATGAATCTGTTTAAGTCATAAGTAAAGACCTTTCAAAAATAGGCTGGCATGATTGACTGTGACAGCCCCCACCCTGGAGAGCAGCTCTCCTACCTAGGAAAATCACCTGTTGTTTGGGTATCGTTATGTATATATGCCCTCCTATTGTTGAAGTGTTTAGATTTGAAAAAACATTGTTTCAAACAACCCTGCAGAGACACACACACACACCAGGATAGATCAAATGCCTACACATGCTTTAACATATACAGATGCACTATCTTGTTAAATAAACACCAACTAAAGCGTGACAGCTTCAAAGGAATAGACGCACTATATGCATAAATTAACACTCACTCTAAGGCGTGAGAACAGGAACAGGATGCCCATATATGGGCATAACCACGTGATAACTTCCCGCCAGGATGTCCTGACCGGATTCCCAAATATGAGCATTTACACGTCATCCGGACATAGGGTCATAAATCAAACGTTTGACGTGTGCCGTGTACTTTATTCTCTCTCATGTAGATAACATGGGTGGTGGAGCACATAACAATGTCATTTATTTGGAATCGTTTTCCTGTATGTACTGTGGGGCAAAAAAGTATTTAGTCAGCCACCAATTGTGCATGATCTCCCAATTTAAAATATGAGAGAGGCCTGTAATTTTCATCATAGGTACACTTCAACTATGACAGACAAAATTAGAAAAAAAATAACATTGTAGGATTTTTTATTAATTTATTTGCAAATTATGGTGGAAAATAAGTATTTGGTCAATAACAAAAGTGTATCTCAATACCCCAATGACAGAGGTAAAACGTTTTCTGTAAGTCTTCACAAGGTTTTCACACACTGTTGCTGGTATTTTGGCCCATTCCTCCATGCAGATCTCCTCTAGAGCAGTGATGTTTTGGGGCTGTTGCTGGGCAACAACTCCCTCCAAAGATTTTCTATGGGGTTGAGATCTGGAGACTGGCTAGGCCACTCCAGGACCTTGAAATGCTTCTTACGACGCCACTCCTTCGTTGCCCGGGCGGTAAGACCCAGCCACGTTTCATCTTCAATGCCTTTCCTGATGGAAGGAGGTTTTCACTCAAAATCTCACGATACATGGCCCCATTCATTCTTTCCTTTACACGGATCAGTCGTCCTGGTCCCGTTGCAGAAAAACAGCCCCAAAGCATAATGTTTCCACCCCCATGCTTCACAGTAAGTATGGTGTTCTTTGGATGCAACTCAGCATTCTTTGTCCTCCAAACACGATGAGTTGAGTTTTTACCAAAAAGTTATATTTTGGTTTCATCTGACCATATGACATTCTCCCAATCTTCTTCTGGATCATCCAAATGCTCTCTAGCAAACTTCAGATGGGCCTGGACATGTGTCCCCCTGCTTAAGCCAGTACGTCTGGCACTGCAGGATTTGAGTCCCTGGCGGGGACTCAAATCCTGTGTGTCACTGATGGTAGGCTTTGTTACCTTGGTCCCAGCTCTCTGCAGGTCATTCACTAGGTCCCCCCGTGTGGTTCTGGGATTTTTGCTCACCGTTCTTGTGATCATTTTGACCCCACGGGGTGAGATCTTGCGTGGAGCCCCAGATCGATGGAGATTATCAGTGGTCTTGTATGTCTTCCATTTCCTAATAATTGCTCCCACAGTTGATTTCTTCAAACCAAGCTGCTTACCTATTGCAGATTCAGTCTTCCCAGCCTGGTGCAGGTCTACAATTTTGTTTCTGGTGTCCTTTGACAGCTCTTTGGTCTTGGCCATAGTAGAGTTTGGAGTGTGAATGTTTGAGGTTGTGGACAGGTGTCTTTTATACTGATAACAAGTTCAAACAGGTGCCATTAATATAGGTAACGAGTGGAGGACAGAGGAGCCTCTTAAAGAAGAAGTTACAGGTCTGTGAGAGCCAGAAATCTTGCTTGTTTGTAGGTGACCAAATACTTATTTTCCACCATAATTTGCAAATAAATTCATTAAAATCCTACAATGTGATTTTCTGGATTTTTTTTCTACTTTTAGTCCTTCTTACATCAGCTGATGTCTCAAAGTGCCGTACAGAAACCCAGCCTAAAACCCCAAACAGCAAGCAACGCAGGTGTAGATGCACGGTGGCTAGGAAAAACTCCTTAGAAAGGCCAGAAACTAGGAAGAAACCTAGAGAGGAACCAGGCTATGGGGGGTGGCCAGTCCTCTTCTGGCTGTGCCAGGTGGAGATTATAATAGAACATGGCCAAGATGCTCAAATGTTCATAGATGACCAGCAGGGTCAAATAATAATAATCACAGTGGTTGTCGAGGGTGCAACAGGCAGGTCAGCACCTCAGGAGTAAATGTCAGTTGGCTTTTCATAGCCGATCATTCAGAGTATCTCTACCACTCCTGCTGTCTCTAGAGTTGAAAACAATCATGTCCCTCGCTCTCTCCCCCACCCCCCTCTCTCTCCCCCACTCCCTCCCTTTTGTCTCACCACTCTCTCCCACCCCCTCTCTCTCTCTTCCCTCACCACACTTCTCTCTCCCCCCAACCCCCATCTCTCTCTGTCCCTCCACCCGCCATCTCTCCTCCCTACCACCCTCTCTCCCTACCCCCACCCCCCCTCTCTCACCCCCCCCACCCCCCCCTCCCTCCACACCCGCCCCCCCCCTCTCACCCCCCCCCCTCCCTCCACCCCCCCCCCCCCACACACCCACCCCCCCCTCCATCCACCCCCCCCTCTCTATCTTTTTCTCTCTCTCTGTTTCAGTTGTGCTGTCATCACCACCATCCCAGCAGGAGAGACCAATACCTTTCAGTGTAATGAGATGGAGGGTAAGTATGTTGTTGAGGTCATCCCTGGACAGAACAAGATTCTTACTCTGTGTGAGGTGAAAGTATTGTCAAAACTCCAGAGTTTCCACAGAAGGTACTTCTTTCCCGGTACATTTACTTATTCTGTCAGAGAAGGTATACAGAATAATAACTTAAATGAACATACGAAAATAAGTATCAGACTTCGGATTATTGGAGATGATACATGTTTCTTATGTTGAATGTTTTTTTTGTAACTCAGTGGGAGACATTTTTCACAATGCAAATGAGTACAAATCTGAGAAAAACATCCCTTTTTTTTTCAACAATTTGCTTTAAAAAAAGAACACTAATTTACCAAACTTTTTTTTTTACTAATCACCTTTTTGTACAGCGCATTGTTAAAGAAATATGTTAAATAAAATCATACTGTCAAGATATATCACAAGATGTGGTATGAGTAAAAGCTGTGTGCGTGAAGGGTCTAGACGCCTGGCTGAAATAGTGCCTGTTGTGTTCAGTGATTTAAGCAAATAAACGCTGGGGCGATTCATTGAAGTTTTACGGTATTTGAATGTCTGTAGAAACAACATTATTCCTTTCAACATGTATCAGTTGATATGCAGTTTGCTTCCTATTCATAATGAACATGGTTTTGAAAAGTATATTTTTTCAAGCCTGCATTCTTTTGACGAACCAAAGCAGCACCAATGAGTTAGCCAGCCAACTTTGAAAAACAACCAAAGTAAAGACGGATTTTCAGGTACATTTAAAAAAGCTAAACATCAGTATATGTTTTGCGTTGTTGAGTCAATTAGGCCATGTCCATTTCAAGCGTATCTTTTTTTTTTTTATAAAAAGTTATTTAGGGAAGTTTGTGGCTAACTCATTGATCCTGCTTTGCACTATACCCAATCTGGTCTTTTCTCAATAGAATAAAAGCTTTAGGTGTTTTCATTTCATTGTGCAGTGACCATTCAAATGGGTGACAGAATCACCTGTTAAAACATTGAGACAGAGTTGGGAAATAATATAAGTTCATGTATGAACAGTTTATAGAATATAAATAAATGCAATAACCTGAGAAATATCACAGTGTATCGTCTGCTCTTGGAATGTACCTGCTGTATTACAATGATATTCACTCATTCATTACTGTATTTCAACTGGTATTCACTCATTCATTACTGTATTTCAACTGATATTCACTCATTCATTACTGTATTTCAACTGGTATTCATTACTGTATTTCAACTGGTATTCACTCATTCATTACTGTATTTCAACTGATATTCACTCATTCATTACTGTATTTCAACTGATATTCACTCATTCATTACTGTATTTCAACTGATATGCACTCATTCATTACTGTATTTCAACTGATATTCACTAATTCATTACTGTATTTCAACTGGTATTCACTCAGTCATTACTGTATTTCAACTGGTATTCACTCATTCATTACTGTATTTCAACTGGTATTCACTCATTCATTACTGTATTTCAACTGATATGCACACATTCATTACTGTATTTCAACTGATATTCACTCATTCATTACTGTATTTCAACTGATATTCACACATTCATTACTGTATTTCAACTGACATTCACTCATTCATTACTGTATTTCAACTGATATTCACACATTCATTACTGTATTTCAACTGACATTCACTCATTCATTACTGTATTTCAACTGATATTCACACATTCATTACTGTATTTCAACTGATATTCACACATTCATTACTGTATTTCAACGGACATTCACTCATTCATTACTGTATTTCAACTGATATTCTCTCATTCATTACTGTATTTAAACTGACATTCACTCATTCATTACTGTATTTCAACTGATATTCACTCATTCATTACTGTATTTCAACTGATATTCTCTCATTCATTACTGTATTTCAACTGATATTCACTCATTCATAAGGGCCAGGGTAGACCATAAGTAGGGAGTTTTCCCTGGTCAGATCATGTTGTCAGGGAAAACTCAGGGCCCTACATGTAAGGGATAATCAACGAGGGTAATCAACGTTCTCTGAACAATAATTAGCGACTTGGATGGTGTGTTTCACGACTCGCTAGTGGAGTAAGAGCTCTTTCTTAATTCTTTGTTATTTGAATATGCTGGTAACAGTTTTATAAAAGCAATAAGGCATGTATCAGGAATACAGTCACAGGTAAATGGGTTGACAATCCCGGGGGGCCTAACAACACCATTTGCCTGTGACTGCAGTCATGATACAGCCTCTTGTGCCTTATTGCTTAATTAACATTCCTATTACATCACAATAACTATGATTTATAAGTTTCAATTTATGTGGAAGGAATGTGATGATGAGTATCTGCTCCTGCAGAGAGGTGGGTTGGGAATGTGAACTTGGCACATACTGCAGTGTTCTTTCTGTCACACCATTTCCAGGAAAACTAAAATATACTGACACCAGATAATGAAAGTGTAACTAAATAATCTCACCCCTAGTGTGGTAACCTGACTCAGTTAGCCAGCTAACTTTGACAAAACACCAGATATAACTATTGATTTTCAGGTTCATTAAGAAATCTAAACTTAGATCTGTGTTTAAGGTTGTTGAGTTAATTACACCATGCCCATTTCAAGCTTATCTTTCGAAAACATAAATTATTAATAAAAAATATTTAGGCATATTAGCTGGCTAACCGACTGATCCTGTTTAGTTGTAAACCCCTCAGGTCTAAAATCTGTGTGTTTTATCCAACTCAGACTGTTGTAAAAAACTATCGGCCTATATCGAATCTTCCATTCCTCTCGAAAATTTTAGAAAAGGCTGTTGCGCAGCAACTCATTGCCTTCCTGAAGACAAACAATGTTTACGAAATGCTTCAGTCTGGTTTTAGACCCCATCATAGCACTGAGACTGCACTTGTGAAGGTGGTAAATTACCTTTTAATGGCATCAGACCGAGGCTTTGCATCTGTCCTTGTGCTCCTAGACCTTAGGGCTGCTTTTGATACCATCGATCACCACATTCTTTTGGAGAGATTGGAAACCCAAATTGGTCTACATGGACAAGTTCTGGCCTGGTTTAGATCTTATATGTCGGAAAGATATCAGTTTGTCTCTGTGATGGTTTGTCCTCTGACAAATCAACTGTAAATGTCAGTGTTCCTCAAGGTTCCGTTTTAGGACCATTTCACTATACAGTGCCTTGCGAAAGTATTCGGCCCCCTTGAACTTTGCAACCTTTTGCCACATTTCAGGCTTCAAATATAAAGATATAAAACTGTATTTTTTTGTGAAGAATCAACAACAAGTGGGACACAATCATGAAGTGGAACGACATTTATTGGATATTTCAAACTTTTTTAACAAATCAAAAACTGAAAAATTGGGCGTGCAAAATTATTCAGCCCCCTTAAGTTAATACTTTGTAGCGCCACCTTTTGCTGCGATTACAGCTGTAATTGGGTGGGGTTATATCCTTCCTGTTTGGCCCTGTCCGGGGGTATCATCGGATGGGGCCACAGTGTCTCCTGACCCCTCCTGTCTCATAAATACTGGAGGCTGCTGCAGTAGTTTATGTGTCAGGGGGCTAGGGTCAGTTTGTTATATCTGGAGTACTTCTCCTGTCTTATCTGGTGTGAATTTAAGTATGCTCTCTCTAATTCTCTCTCTCTCTTTCTCTCAGAGGACCTGAGCCCTAGGACCATGCCTCAGGACTACCTGGCATGATGACTCCTTGCTGTCCCCAGTCCACCTGGCCGTGCTGCTGCTCCAGTTTCAACTGTTCTGTCTGTGATTATTATTATTTGACCATGCTGGTCATTTATGAACATTTGAACATCTTGGCCATGTTCTATTATAATCTCCACCTGGCACAGCCAGAAGAGGACTGGCCACCCCTCATAGCCTGGTTCCTCTCGTGGGTTCTTCTTAGGTTTTGGCCTTTCTAGGGAGTTTTTCCTAGCCACTGTGCTTCTACACCTGCATTGCTTGATGTTTGGGGTTTTAGCCTGGGTTTCTGTACAGCACTTTGAGATATCAGCTGATGTACGAAGGGCTATATAAATACATTTTATTTATTTATTTAAATATGTCACAATGGGGGATAATCTTCGAAGAGTCCATAAAAACATAGAATATACAATATTATAACAAATTGATCCTGTGATACTGCTCCACAGTCTACATTTCCTGTGATACTGCTACACAGTCTACATTTCCTGTGATACTGCTACACAGTCTACATTTCCTGTGATACTGCTGGACAGTCTACATTTCCTGTGATACTGCTGGACAGTCTACATTTCCTGTGATACTGCTGGACAGTCTACATTTCCTGTGATACTGCTGGACAGTCTACACTTCCTGTGATACTGCTGGACAGTCTACATTTCCTGTGATACTGCTGGACAGTCTACATTTCCTGTGATACTGCTGGACAGTCAACATTTCCTGTGATACTGCTGCACAGGTTACAGGAAAAACAAACAAAGCACCATTTAATTAAACCATCCCCCAACATATTTTCATTTACAGTGAAATGTAACAATGACATCTTCATCACTGGCATCTAATCTGTCCAGTTCATCCAGTTTACCCTGGGAACCTGGCACGGACTGATGCATAGAGACTAAATACACAGGGGAAATAAACATCAACCTGAACCGGTTTGAATGTGGGTGGCTCAACTCAAATTTGACTATAAAAGGACACATCAAGGGTCATCCATTGTATTACAAGAACCAAGACAGGTAATAATTTTGCAACCTACTTTTATAAACCATTTAATGTATACAATACAAAGGTTGTACTTTTAGATGAACCGGATTTCAGATTAAAATTAATTATTTCTCTGAAGTGTAAATATGATATGTTTCTTTCCAGACTCGGCCGTGATTCCCACAAAAATATAGAACCTTCTTCAAACAGACAAAGGTAAGAGTAATGTCTATTTTCCATGGAATATTTTATCTTGGTAGGGAATATCAAATGTACTCATTGAAGTTAGTCAATCAATTCTGTGTGTTGTTGACTATGATTGACTAACTTTACACTCAAGGGAATTGGCCTATATGGACAGGGCCAAATTTCTAACCGAATCAATGTATTTATTTATTTGAGATGGACAATGCACATCAATTAACTTTTCTGTAAATGTGTCAGATTTTGTCAGCTGGCTAGTTTTCAGCTGTAGTCCCTGGGAAGATATATATATATATATAAAACATTTAAAAAAGCTCCCTAAACATTTCACATAACAGATCATAGGTTCTCAAAGTAGGGTCCGTGGACAGATAGCAAGAATATAACATATTTAAGAACATTTCTCTGCCCCATGACAAAATGTGTAGAATGGCAGGAAATTAGCTAGAAAACGGCAAAATTTTCTCTCCAATGGTAAGAGGCAAATGTTCCTTGCCTGGGCCCTAAGACACGGTTCGTCCGGCCATGCTCCGCCAATGTCATATTAAAACTCCTTGTTACAAAAGTTAAATTACACGTGAAAAAGAAATTACAAGAAAACCTAATAGAAAAAACAACAAACCAGCCAGAAAGTTAACAAGTATCTACAACCCTGCTGCAAATAACATGTCATACTAAATATCCTGAATAATGGAAAGGAATATAGCGTTGCGTCTTGCAGAATAACCTATCGGACCGCTTATCTATGTGCTCAGTTGTAGACTCATGTCTAGCTGCATTTCTCCAGTCCCATCCCTCAGCAGTTTACCAAAACAGCGGAAAGGTGAACACTTTGTTATTGTTCAAACTGCAGGTTGTCCCTTTAATTGTTCAATTCTTAATATATGATGTAACGACAAACACAGCGATTACTGGAAGGAAATTAAAGTAGAGTCACACGATCCTTTACAAATCCGTCAAGACAGCGATCATGAGAAAGTGTTTAAAGTTTTAAATAAGCTTGTGAATTTTATTAAATGTATCTACAATATATCACAAAATTGAGTATACCCCTCACATTTTTGTAAATGTTTGAGTATATCTTTTCATGTGACAACACTGAAGAAATTACTCTGGTGAACTCCATGCCCAAGAGGGTTAAGGCAGTGCTGGAAAATGATGGTGGCCACATAAAATATTGACACTTTGGGCCCAATTTGGACATTTTCACTTAGGGGTGTACTCACTTTTGTTGCCAGTGGTTTAGACATTAATGGCTGTGTGTTGAGTTATTTTGAGGGGACAGCAAATTTACACTGTTATACAAGCTGTACACTCACTACTTTACATTGTAGCAAAGTGTCATTTCTTCAGTGTTGTCACATGAAAAGATATACTCAAATATTTACAAAAATGTGAGGGTGTACTCACTTTTGTGATATACTGTCCCCTGTTATATCTTAATGTAATAGCAATACAATGTTCAGATTATCATCAATGACTCATCAACAGCTCTAACAAGTTATCAACCACAGAACATCCTGTATGCATTACCATGGTAACATTTGAAAGGGAACACTTTTGGGATTATGGGGAAATTATCAGAACAAATATGAGGACACAACAGATTACCTGAATCCAAACTTTACACTTTTGACTTTGTGCAGTTTACATTTACGGGTTCATAGGGTTGGTTCCTGCATGTATCATCAAGTATCAATTTAGATAAACATATTTCTCAGAAAGTGATTAGCTCAGTTGATAGAGTCACCGATTAGATTACTTCCCAATCTTAGTTTTAAGAAGAAGTATTCTTGAATTAAGGTCAGAACTCAGATTCTGAATGTCATGGAGACAAACCAAAATATAGAGTGGTAAGTGCATCGAAGGATTGCCTCATCAATTTCATGTAAAAATTATATGCATTAAAATCCCAGCTCTCATTTACAGCTTGTTTCTAGCTAAAGCGTTTCCCACGGGGGACCAGTATGAACATTTATGCAATCACTACTGTAAGTCACTCTGGATAAGAGCGTCTGCTAAATGACTAACATGTAAATGTAAAGGCCTTTCAGAGTTATGCATCGTTATAGGTCGCTTTATATAAACGGGATTGATTTTTCCATTTCAAAATCTAGCAAGCGGTATACTTTTGACCTTTTTCTTGAACAAGGGGTATAGCAAACTCCCTTAATGAATGTTTCAGAACACATTGCATCCTATTGATTTACATAATTCCTCTCACTCAGACACCAAATGTGCAAAAGTAACCCAAATGGCTGGAAGAATAGGGGCATCTTCTTGTTGCTGGGGTGCTCCTGCATAAAACTTCTGACAATTATATCCCATTAATAATTGTAAAGCGGAATCCCAGAACTTGTATACTATGTTACAGTTCATCCCCTGCTTTCCGATTTAGTGCTTATCAGTAACCAAATCTGCCATTTTGATCTCATTTGAGTGTAAAGGGTTAATTAGTAGTAGTACTCAATGTGTCAGCAACTGTATCAGTTATACTGTGCAGATGAAGGTCAGATGGAATATAAACAGTAGTTCTTTATACTGGTCATGTTTATGTATCTAAATCAGTACTTACAGATATGTACTATTAACCTGTTGGGCTATGTTCCTATTCTTTCCTACCATTTGCATTGAAAGCCAACTAAGACCATGTTGAATATCTTGAATGAAAGCTCAACAGTTTTAATGAAACATCAAATACATTTCTAACAAACTCTTAATTTTCATTATAAATGTATATGATGTCAATCAGACATTTCAGCATAGATGAATGCAATATTAAGTCATTACTAATGGGCTCTTGAATAGCTGAATAGCGTAATAAAAAAAATGCAATCCTTCTCTTCCCTACAGGATCTATCAGCATTCACTTTTATTACAACTCCCGAACCTACAAACTGCACAAAACTGGCATAGAAGAAAAACCCGTATTCACATTTCAAGCTGGGATAAACAAACATCCTCATGGCAACCGATAGAACACCAACCCTGCCTAATGCCTATGGTGGTAATATTCCATACCAATGTGACTCCCTGTCACTTTTGGATGTCTTGTGTGAGAATGAGTTTGAGGGGGACACAATCAACCAAACAGATGCAGCCATGGCACAGGTCAACTTTTACAAGGGAGCGCCACCTCAATGGCTGAATTTCTACATGGCTGAACGAGAAGCAGCTGTGGATTCAACCTTCATAAAGAGGGATGGATACAGTAATTTAAAAAAGCTGATTCAAAGTAAGCGAAAAAAGTCCTCGCAGCATTGCCATTTTCAAGCTTTTGCACGAGCCAAGCAGTGGGGGGTCCACCCTAGCCATGCAGGTGCTCTGGGACATGAGGAAAAAGCATAGGTGTGCAGTCTTAAAAGAATCAACGGGGGCAAACAGCACCGCTATCGCCGACCAAGTAATAAACCTTTTCAAGGCAGGAGATTCACAAAACACTGTGCTCCTCTTGCTTGAGGATGAGAACATGGCGGATTGCCTGATGAGAGAAATTGCAGAGAGAAAGATTACGTCGAAAGTTCCTGTACTCATCATGTTAAACTGTGTGCGTAAGTCTTTTATCGCGGAACATGACGATCCAACAACCAGAATTTCAGTGATCCTTAGAAGACAGCTCTCTGAAGAAGAGAAAGACAAATTCAGAAATAAGCTAGATGTGATCCGTAAGCGCTATGCAGACCAGCATACCAAGTTCCATGGTTTCAACATAATGTGTGGAAATTTCAGTAAAACATACATCCAGGATAGTGTTAAGGCTTGTGTTAATAAACATTTGGTGAAGCCCCAAAACCTGCTCCTTCCATTTTTGTCATTGCTAAATTTCTACGTCCCTGGATCCTACCTTCTAGAGTCTGAATGTGCGGAATTCCCTGATGCAAGGTCTCAAGACTTTGAAAGTAGAATGCACCCTTTCAATGACCTCATAGTCACTTTCTCCGGACAAGAGGAAGACAATAAACGTGTCCGGATGAAGCATCCAATGATAGCTGATCAGTGTGTCAAGTTACTGGCTATGTCCCGTGTGACCAGGGGTGACACAACAAGAAACTTCTTGAAGTACTTTTGTAAGGCAGAGGTGCCGCAACATTTGGTGCCCGTCATCAAAGACATGCTAACAAAGAGGGAAATCACAGAAGCAAAAGCACTAGTGGACGAACAGCAGAACGCAGAAGAGGAAACACAGGATTCCTTTTCCAAACTGATTCAAGATATAAAGAAGTATGAAGGATTAGGCATGTGTGAACACATTCTGAAAGAAGCAGTGGATAAGTTTGGGGCAAATCCTTTTTTCCCTCAAGCTCTAGCACGCCTCTACTACATTGAAATTCAAAACTACGAAAAAGCTGAATATTGTGCTTTAAAGGCTAAAGAGAGGGCTCCCAACAATTCCTTCATCGCAGATACTCTTGGGCAAGTTCACAAGGGCAATTTAAGAAAGAAAATAGGACACACACCGTGTCCACCTGCATGTGAGATTTTGGAAATAGCAGGAAAGGCTATAATCGCTTTCAAAGAAGAGGAGAAGGCTGCAGAAAAAGAAGTGGAACTAGAATCAAATAGTTTCAATAACAGGGGAAGCTTTGGCTATCTACAAGTGGCTAACTATCTTTTTGAGGCACTCACAACGTGTGATAATAGGTGGAAAGACATTCTCACAGGGAAAAAGCAAACTCCCTACATAGCTGATGATTTCCCCAGAGGAAAACTCAATGAGTATTTGCCTCATTGCACAACTCACAAGACGGAGTGAAGAAAAGGTATGAGTTCTTTGAAAAGTACCTGACTTACTCAAAGCCCAAAATAGGAAAAGAGGAACCAGGGTACTTCCATGATGATGTTATCGGTTGCTACCAGAAATACACTGGAATGATGCCAATCAGCTTTCCTGGACTGCTCTCATGTCTTGATCAAAAGAGAATTGATCCTAACCTGCAGTGGATGGAACAGCACTACAGAACAATCAATGGTGAAAAAAGGTCAGATGCCCAAGCTACTCAAAACTACATTCTTGTCAACATCCTTCTGAGCCAAAGGGGAGTAAGACGTCAAACGAGAACCATACCTCTACAAACCTTACAAGACATGCTAAAGAAATATGTCAGTGAACAGATTGACCAACCCACTGAATTTCATCTCTTGGCTTTGATGTTGTTTTGGCCTGAGGGTAGGGCCACCCACAACTTTCCCTATGAACAAACCATTGATCTCCTGAGAGGGTCCTTTGTGTGGGACCTCAGTATGTACTTCCGCTCCAGGTACCTTGTTCCATTGTTCCTACTCGGAAAGGGTCAGGGTTTAAGCAGACTGGTCCACAAATCAAGAGTGGACATTCTGATCATGAATAACCTTTCCCCAAAGCAGAAGAACAGAAAACTGGGTAAACTGTGGAGCAGTGGAAAGATATGGGAACTTGAAGCAATCAAGGATCGTTTACTTAGGATCAGGGGCGTGGTCGAACAGTATGAAATATTCCTGAACATTGCAGACAACAGAATCAAGATTTTCCCGGATCAATTGGCCAGCATTCGGAATCCTGGACCAGTTTCGTTCTACCTTGGCTTCAACATCGGAGGACCCGTGGCCTTCAACATCAAGTATGAGGCCAAGTGAAACATTAACATCTGAGAAAAATCTCAAAGTCAGTCTTCCATGTTAGACATCCAAACAGTAGAGTCTAACCCACTGTATATATTTCGGCAAGACAAAATAATTAAAGTGACATGTAAGGGGAAGTTGTGAACATGTTATTGTAATATCTTTGAAATGTTGACATGAATGTGTTTATACTGTATTATGTGATCTTGAAATGTGATAACTACAGCACATTAAAGCATTGCATTGTAACAAAGAAAAGGGCCAGTAGGTAGCCCAGCTATCTGAAGGGCTGCGGTGTTCAGATCCTGACAACAATTCCCTACTGTTGGGCCCTTGAGCAAGGCCCTAACCCCACTACATGCTTTCTACGTAGAAACGCTGCACTGCAACTGTGTGTATGAGATGTGTCCTATCTGAGGGAGTTGAGCAATCAGAGGACAAATGTTCACTGTAACACGAACAATAAAGTTGCATTGTATGTGTAATCAATCACAGCATAGACCCACCATTTCATTTAATGTGTAAAAGAACAATGTACGGTTTGATATGAACAGCTGACGTGACACTCATAATATTACCAATAAAAGTACTTCAATTAAATAAACCAGTTATTTTGCATACTTTACTCCAATATCTGATGTCCATGGTGCAACAAAACAACACAATTACAAGTCCATATACAGTGCATTGCAAAGTATTCAGACCACTTGGATTGACACATTTTAATGTTAATATTTTATCAATGTATTTTACCTTTTTTTTTTTACACCGACAGATTGTTGACTAAAAAAATAAAAAAAGACAAATCTATTTTAAGTCCACTTTGTAACACAATGTGATGAAATCAAAGGGGTCTGAATACTTTTGCACGGCACTGCATCATGCATGAATCTGTGCGAGAAACAAAAATATAGCAAATGATAACAGAATAATTATGATCAAATGAAAGTAAAGACAGTCAGTGTCCAAACATCCTCCTGACAGAACAATTAAATATTACTCCAAGAACTTCCTGCCACCAAAGAGTACACATGAACATGTATTTGGGTTCAATCACTTCAACAGAAAACATTGGCATCCGCAGATGGTGTTAGTGTATTTGTCTGAAAGAGACATTTAGTATGCTAGCTAGTAACTACACTACAGCATAGTACAATAAGTACAATATAATATGATCTGCCTAGGTAGGGTCAGGAGTGCTTCAAACATGTGGTTTGACCAGAGGAGTATATTACAAAGTAGGATCAAAGCCAGCTAACTTTGATAAAACCAGAAATAACTATTTTATCATTCATAAAAGAACTTAGATATGCATTTTTGGTTGTCGAGTTAAGTAGACCATGCTCATCTTTCAATTTTTGTTTTGTTATTTCAGAATATTTAGGCAAGTTAGCAGGTTTACTCCTTGAGCCTGTATTGTAGTATAGCCCTCTGGACATCTAGGGCCCAGAATGTTTTCCTGGTCAGGGGAAACTGCCACAGTACCTAGGGGAATATAAATGTCATACTCCGAGTACTCTGTAACAAAACCAATTGTAGGAGAAGGTCAGAGTGGAGGGACCTCTGGCTTTCTCAACCAATGGAATTGAGAATCTCACATGGTGTTCTATAACATTATCAGTGTGAGTACAACGAGGTGTGTTATCCATTGTTGTAAGGACCATAGTGTTCATAGTTATAGGTCAGCCATCTTAGGAAGATGCATGCAAAACACTAGTTTCTAATTCAAGACAACTGGGAACAAGGTGAAATCATGACATCAGTGATCTTAAAGGTCGGTTCTAAAAAGAACACCGGGATCCCGACTTGGAATACCGTAAAAAAAAAAAAACTGACATGGAAAATTTGTTTTGATCACAATTTCACAGTTGTCTTGAACGCACTGATGTCTGACATTTCCGATCTCCCAATCGGCATAAGGCTTGGAGTATGCAACAGCCAGGCAGGAAAGACCTTTTCTCAACATCCTGGCTCATCATTCACTGTGTCAACATCATCCAGCTCTAACCTTTCTCTCACATACACACTTTGTTTTCAAAGTCTGTCAGCAAGTGGTTTTCCTGTGTACAATATGAAACATCTAAATGGATCTAACATGTTTTGAAGGATGGATCTACAACATATTGAAGGACTTTACACATGGTCATAGCTTTACAGTTGAAGTCGGAAGTTTACATACACTTAGGTTGGAATCATTAAAACTTGTTTTTAAACCACTCCACAAATTTCTTGTTAACAAACTAGCTTTGGCAAGTTAGTTAGGACATCTACTTTTGTGCAAGTAATTTTTCCAACAATTGTTTACAAACATATAATTCACTGTATCACAATTCCAGTGGGTCAGAAGTTAACATACACTAAGTTGACTGTGCATTTAAAAAGCTTGGAAAATTCAAGAAAATGACATTATGGCTTTAGAAGCTTCTGCTAGGCTAATTGACACCATTTGAGTCAATTGGAGGTGCACCTGTGGATGTATTTCAAGGCCTACCTTCAAACAACTCAGGGCCTCTTTGCTTGACATCATGGGAAATTCAAAAGAAAATCGGCCAAGACCTCAGGACATTTTTTTTTTTTTTTAGATCTTCACAAGTCTGGTTCATTCTTGGGAGCAATTTCCAAACGCCTGACGGTACCACGTTTATCTGTACAAACAACAGTACGCAAGTATAAACACCATAGGACCACGCAGCCATCATACTGCTCAGGAAGGAGATGCTTTCTGTCTCCTAGAGATGAACGTGCTTTGTTGAAAAAAGTGCAAATCAATCCCAGAACAACAGCAAAGGACCCTGTGAAGATGCTGGAGGAAACCGGTGCAAAAGCATCTATATTCACAGTAAAATGAGTCCTATATTGACATAACCTGAAAGGCCGTTCAGGAAGGAAAAAGTCACTGCTCCAAAACTGCCATGTAAAAAAGCCAGACTGCGGTTTGCAACTGCACATGGTGACAAAGATCGTACACTTTGGAGAAATGTCCTCTGGACTGATGAAACAAAAATAGAACTGTTTGAACATAATGACCATTGTTATGTTTGGAGGAAAAAGGGAGGCTGGCAAGTCGTAGAGCACCATTCCAACCGTGAAGCACAGGGGGTGACAGCATCATGTTGAGGGGGTGCTTTGCAGCAGCAGGGACTGGTGCACTTCACAAAATAGATAGCATCATGAGGCAGGAACAGTATGTGGATATATTGAAGCAACAGCAAGACAGTCAGGAAGTTAAAGCTTGGCTGCAAATGGGTCTTCTAAATGGACAGTGACCCCAAGCATACTTACAAAGTTGAGGCAAAATGGCTTAAGATAAAGTCAAGGTATTGGAGTGGCCATCACAAAGCCCTGACCTCAATCCTATAGAAAATGTGTGGGCAGAACTGAAAATGTGTGTGTGAGCAAGGAGGCCTCCAAACCTGACTCAGTTACACCAGCTCTTTCAAGAGGAATGGGCCAAAATTCACCCAACTTATTGTGGGAAGCTAGTGGAAGGCTACCCGAAAGGTTTGACCCAAGTTAAACCATTTAAAAAGGCAATGCTACCAAATACTAATTGAGTGTATTTAAACTTCTGACCCACTGGGATTGTGATGAAATAAACAGCTGAAATATATCACTCTACTATTATTGACATTTCACATTCTTAAAATAAAGTGGTGATCCTAACTGACCTAAGACAGGGACTTTTTTTTACTAGGATTCAATCTCAGGAATTGTGAAAAACTGAGTTGAAATTCATTTGGTTAAGGTGTATGTAAACTTCCGACTTCAACCGTAGTTGTAGATCTCTAGATAACATGAAGGCCGCCTACACTGCATCCCACTCAAGTATTCTATCCAGAATACTCTACTATTCAGTCTTTCACTGTATTGGGGTGGTCTTTCACCTCAATGTCTTTATGTCTGGATATCATGTGTCAAGTTCTTCCGCCCCTTGTTCCCAGAGGGAGCAATATAAGACAAAAGTAGTGTACTACAAAAGGGAATAAGGGTACAATTTTGGACTTGTTCTAACGGTTAAGACATCGGCCAGGGTGTGGGTGTGCGGTGGCCATGTGTGTCTTTAAGTTCTTTAGCACCCTGTATTTTTTCCTACAGAGGGTGCAGCCGAAGGGTTTCTCCCCTGTGTGAAACCTCATGTGGGTCGTCAGTTTCCCGTTGCACCGGAACTGCTTCCCGCAGTCTTTACAGTGGTACGGTTTCTCCCCTGTGTGGGCCCTCTGGTGGTGCTTCAGATTCTTCCGGAGCGAGAACGCCCGGTGACACTGGGAGCAGCAGTACGGTTTCTCTCCGGTGTGGATTAAACGGCGGTGCCACCTCAGCTTCCGTTTCCGGTAGAAGATCTTGCCACAGTCCCAGCAGATGCGCAGACGACGGTGGCAGTGTCCCACCAGCCGCAAGTCCTCAAGCTTCACTGGGGAGAATGAGATAAAATAGGATAAAATACAGTGCCTTGCGAAAGTATTCGGCCCCTTGAACTTTGCGACCTTTTGCCACATTTCAGGCTTCAAACATAAAGATATAAAACTGTATTTTTTTGTGAAGAATCAAAAACAAGTGGGACACAATCATGAAGTGGAACGACATTTATTGGATATTTCAAACTTTTTTAACAAATCAAAAACTGAAAAATTGGGCATGCAAAATTATTCAGCCCCTTTACTTTCAGTGCAGCAAACTCTCTCCAGAAGTTCAGTGAGGATCTCTGAATGATCCAATGTTGACCTAAATGACTAATGATGATAAATACAATCCACCTGTGTTAATCAAGTCTCCGTATAAATGCACCTGCACTGTGATAGTCTCAGAGGTCCGTTAAAAGCGCAGAGAGCATCATGAAGAACAAGGAACACACCAGGCAGGTCCGAGATACTGTTGTGAAGAAGTTTAAAGCCGGATTTGGATACAAAAAGATTTCCCAAGCTTTAAACATCCCAAGGAGCACTGTGCAAGCGATAATATTGAAATGGAAGGAGTATCAGACCACTGCAAATCTACCAAGACCTGGCCGTCCCTCTAAACTTTCAGCTCATACAAGGAGAAGACTGATCAGAGATGCAGCCAAGAGGCCCATGATCACTCTGGATGAACTGCAGAGATCTACAGCTGAGGTGGGAGACTCTGTCCATAGGACAACAATCAGTCGTCTTTTTGCACAAATCTGGCCTTCATGGAAGAGTGGCAAGAAGAAAGCCATTTCTTAAAGATATATAAAAAAAAGTGTTGTTTAAAGTTTGCCACAAGACACCTGGGAGACACACCAAACATGTGGAAGAAGGTGCTCTGGTCAGATGAAACCAAAATTGAACTTTTTGGCAACAATGCAAAACGTTATGTTTGGCGTAAAAGCAACACAGCTGAACACACCATCCCCACTGTCAAACATGGTGGTGGCAGCATCATGGTTTGGGCCTGCTTTTCTTCAGCAGGGACAGGGAAGATGGTTAAAATTGATGGGAAGATGGATGGAGCCAAATACAGGACCATTCTGGAAGAAAACCTGATGGAATCTGCAAAAGACCTGAGACTGGGACGGAGATTTGTCTTCCAACAAGACAATGATCCAAAACATAAAGCAAAATCTACAATGGAATGGTTCAAAAATAAACATATCCAGGTGTTAGAATGGCCAAGTCAAAGTCCAGACCTGAATCCAATCGAGAATCTGTGGAAAGAACTGAAAACTGCTGTTCACAAATGCTCTCCATCCAACCTCACTGAGCTCAGGCTGTTTTGCAAGGAGGAATGGGAAAAAATTTCAGTCTCTCGATGTGCAAAGCTGATAGAGACATACCCCAAGCGACTTACAGCTGTAATCGCAGCAAAAGGTGGCGCTACAAAGTATTAACTTAAGGGGGCTGAATAATTTTGCACGCCCAATTTTTCAGATTTTGATTTGTTAAAAAAGGTTTGAAATATCCAATAAATGTCGTTCCACCTCATGATTGTGTCCCACTTGTTGTTGATTCTTCACAAAAAAATACAGTTTTATATCTTTATGTTTGAAGCCTGAAATGTGGCAAAAGGTCGCAAAGTTCAAGGGGGCCGAATACTTTCGCAAGGCACTGTAGGATTATGAATGCAAGACTCCCAGTAATTTTCCACAACTCCCAGAAAAGTGGGAAAAGTGGGAAACCTGGCAAATTTGGGAAAGTTACCAGAATTTTGCGCCCCTGGATAAGATAAAACAGGACAAACTATCCACTGGGGTAAAACTGGGGCGGCAGGTAGCTTTGTGGTTAGAGCGTAGGGCCAGTAAGGTTTGCTGATTCGAATCCCCAAGCTAACAAGGTAAAAACAATCTATGTCATTCTGCCCCTGAACAAGGCAATTAACCCACTGTTCCCCAGGTAGGATCATTGTAAATAAGAATTTGTTCCTAACCGACTTGCCTAGCTAAATAAAATAAAAACTATACATTGAACACAACACATACAGGTCCTTCAGAAAGTATTTATATCCCATTTTGTTGTGTTTCAGTCTTCATTAGATTAAGTCAAAACTGTATCTCGGTCACTCAGGAACATTCACTGTGTTAATGGTAAGCAGCTCCAGTGAAGATTTGGCCTTGTGTTTAAGGTTATCGTGCTGAAAGATTAACTCATCTCCTGTTGTCTGGTGTAAAGCTAACAACCAGTTTTTCCCTCTAGTCTTTTGTCTGTGCTTAGCGCTATTACATTTATTATTTTAACCCTTTCACACGTACCATCACACGGGTGTGATCGTTCTACAGTGGTCCCTGAAGCGTACGATCACACCCGTGTGATTAGAACACTCATTTAGAATGCTCCTTTAGAACGGCAGTTTCGAATGAGGCAACCATCAGCGTTTGAGCTGGCCACACTTTTTTCAGAAACTATTTACACAAACACAGTCTTTACAAAGTTATGTCCAGAGTGTCAGCAGTTTATTTTTGGATGCATTGTTCAGATATTCACAGAAGTAAATATAGCATAACACAATCAACCTAACCGGAAAAATGTAGGCTACATTTGTCCTAGCGCTGAGGAAAGATTGACCCAACACAAGCAGTCATCATGAAACAAGCCCAAGTACTTAAATTACAAGCACACCCAAGTATTACTTTAGTGCCTTGTTGCAAACAGGATGCATCTTTTGAAATATTTTTGTTCTGTACAGGCTTCCTTTTCACTCTGTCAAATAGATTAGTATTGTGTAGTAACTACAATGTTGTTGATCCATCCTCAGTTCTCATATCCAAACTATTAAACTTGGTTTTAACCTGTTATGGCTGCGATCCCCGTACAGGGATCATCATCAGGGGAAATTTCAGAGTGACAACTAAAAATACGTCGTAACATTAGACATTCTTGAAAATGCAAGTGTCTTACACCCTTCAAAAGATTAGAATATTGGTAATCAAACTACTAAACTACACATTCGCATCTGAAGGTAAAATTATGACTTACATTCTGATATCTTGCTCTTATTTCTCTTCCTGAGGGTCCCAGTGATCAAATTAAGTGCCGTTTTCTTTGATAAAATCCATTTTTATAGTCTAAATCGAAACATTTTGTGAACCGTTTGTGCCGTGAATTCCATCTATACATTTTTTACGGAGCATTAGATGTAATTACACACCGTAAACAATCATTTATCTAGTCATGGTTGGTTTCAGTGCATTCCTCTGGATGTTTGCAACACAGCCAAACGTCATTGTTTTTTGCGGGGAGTATTGACCGAAGTGAACTGATTTGAAGACAACGAGCAATTACTACCTTGCGCACCAATAATTTTAGCTAAACTTCATTGATTGACTATATTTCTGCCCAATGACCACTGATCTTCTTGAAATCTAGCTGGGCAGATAGCCAATGAGCTGAGGTAAACGCCAGTATGTAATGGTTTTGGGTTGGACCACCATTCCTTGTTTGTAATCGCACGCGTAACGAACTCCATTCTCGTCTTGATGATCAGAGGAGTTGCTGTGAGGTTTGTTACGCGCAGCTGTATTTCGGAAAGTTGTATTTTCAACGATTTCATTGAAGATATCACGGCGAATAAATCAGGAAAAGCGAAGTTAAAATCTAAAGTGAAAGTGAGACAGATTTTGTTTGAGGAATCTTTGAGTGTTATGATTCAAACAGGAACTGGAAGAGCTGTTTCTGCAAAACTCCTGGACAGTCTGTGGTGCAACGTGGCGTTGGTGGATGGAGCGAGACATGATGTCCCAGATGTGCTCAATTGGATTCAGGTCTGGGGAACATGCAGGCCAGTCCATAGCATCAATGCCTTCCTCTTGTAGGAACTGCTGACACACTCCAGCCACATAAGGTCTAGCATTGTCTTGCATTAGGAGGAACCCAGGGCCAACCGCACCAGCATATGGTCTCACAAGGGGTCTGAGGATCTCATCTCGGTACCTAATGGTAGTCAGGCTACCTCTGGCGAGCACATGGAGGGCTGTGCGGCCCCCCAAAGAAATGCCACCCCACACCATGACTGACCCACCGCCAAACCAGTCATGCTGGAGGATGTTGCAGGCAGCAGAACATTCTCCACGGCATCTCCAGACTCTGTCACATGTGCTCAGTGTGAACCTGCTTTAATCTGTAAAGAGCACAGGACGCCAGTGGCGAATTTGCCAATCTTTGTGTTTTCTGGCAAATGCCAAGCGTCCTGCACGGTGTTGGGCTGTAAGCACAACCCCCACCTGTGGACGTCGGGCCCTCATACCACCCTCATGGAGTCTGTTTCTGACCGTTTGAGCAGACACATGCACATTTGTGGCCTGCTGGAGGTCATTTTGCAGGGCTCTGGCAGTGCTCCTCCTGCTCCTCCTTGCACAAAGGCGGAGGTAGCGGTCCTGCTGCTGGGTTGTTGCCCTCCTACGGCCTCCTCCACGTCTCCTGATGTACTGGCCAGTCTCCTGGTAGCGCCTCCATGCTCTGGACACTACGCTGACAGACACAGCAAACCTTCTTGCCACAGCTCGCATTGATCTTCCATCCTGGATGAGCTGCACTACCTGAGCCACTTGTGTGGGTTGTAGACTCCGTCTCATGCTACCACTAGAGTGAAAGCAGCATTCAAGTGACCAAAACATCAGCCAGGAAGCATAGGAACTGAGAAGTGGTCTGTGGTCACCACCTGCATAACCACTCCTTTATTGGGGGTGTCTTGCTAATTGCCTATAATTTCCACCTGTTGTCTATTCCATTTGCACAACAGCATGTGAAATGTATTGTCAATCAGTGTTGCTTCCTAAGTGGACAGTTTGATTTCACAGAAGTGTGATTGACTTGGTGTTACATTGTTTAAGTGTTCCCTTCATTTTTTGAGCAGTATGTATGTATATATATATATATATATTTTTTTTTCATGTCAGATTACATTTATTTTTTTTATTCAAATGGAATGGAGTAGAACAGCAAACACACACATGGCCACTGCGCCTGCTACTCCTCTCCATTTCCATATGAAATATCCATTGGCTGCTGTTCAGGGGAGGGCAGGACCACAACATTGGCCGGAGTTGAATGGAACAGCACTTCACCTTAGTGACTGTTCCCTCTGCTCTATACAATACATATGTTTATTTTATGTGATGATAAAAGGCTCATACAATATTTTTTTTTAAATGTTTTCTTTCACAGTGATAGCGACTCCGACTGGGAGCCCCCGGTGCCAAGCTGCCCGCTCTACCTGTGCCCCCAGTGGTGTTCATATGCCACAGTTCATTACTGCAGGCATGACTGTGCCTCAGGGCCAAAAGAGCACAGCAGAGGCATCGTTGTGTTCTGTGTCGCATGAACTGCACCACTTGTTCAGTTTCTCTGCGCTTTACATCAGAAAGAGACTGCTATGGGACATGGCACAGGCAGCAAAATATTGTGACGAGGACTTCCAAAGGGTGTACTGTTTTAAAAAAATTAAAAAGTAAAACATTTGTGTGTGTGTTAGAATTGCTTTTTGATATGTTGTATATAGTTATAGGTCATTTCACCAATTTGGCCACTTGGGTACATTTGGGCAACTTGTGTGGGACACCTGGGTGACTTCATGCTAAATGTCATGTAGCTCACCCATTCCTGAAGTTATCAGTCTGAAACTTTGCACACCTACAGTTGCCCTCTTGTGTTATCCATCACAATTCTCCAGCATCCTATCTGACTGTGTGGCTATTCTAGTACATGTGAAAGATGATACTACAACAATAAAAGACAGAAAACGTATGCTCTTTCTTTCTCTTTTCTTCCACCAGATCTACTGTGTTATATTCTCCTACATTCAATTAACATTTCCACAAACTTCAGAATGTTTCCATTCAAATGATACCAAGAATATGCATATCCTTGCCTCTGGGGCTGAGCTACAGGCAGTTAGATTTGGGTACGTCTTCAGGCGGAAATTGAGAACAAAGGGATATAGCCATAACAGGTTAACAGCTCCTTGCAGAGTTGTGCGTTTCTCTCCAATTGTTTTATCCATTTCAATAAAATCATTTTCCAGCTGGTCAACAATTTGTTATTAAACCAATAGAACATGTATTCAAGGTTTGCAGTTCTTGACACAAACCTGTGCACCTGGCACCTACTACCATATCCTGTTCAAACACACTGAAGTCTCGTCTTGCCCATTCACCCTCTGAACGACACACATGCACAATACATGTTAACTAATTATTTTAAAGTGTCTAGACCTCTCCTCCCCTTTATCTACACTGACTTTAAGTGGATTTAACAAATGACATCAATAAGGGATCATAGTATTCCCCTGGTTAGTCTGTCATGGAAAGAGCAGTTGTTTTTAATGGTTTGTATGCTCCGTGCCATAAAAGTATTCACACCCATTCACTTATTCCACATTTTGTTATAGCATGAATTTTATTAAATAGATTAAAAAAATAAAGTCAAAGTGAACTCCAAAAGACAAGCTGAAATATCTTGAGTCAAGTATTTAAGGGAATACCCTAGCTCCCCTAATTTCTACTGAATGTGTAAGCTGCTCACCTGTACATTCTCTGACTCCTTTTAGAAGCAAGAATTACTTTGTACCTCCAGCCAATCACAAGCACTATTGAGACATTGCAGACTGGTTAAAAAAAGATGTTGGTAATCTCCTTAACATGTCCTTCCATAATTTACCTAAGGATGAACAATCTTTGCTTTACAATCTGATACCTCAAGTCCTTATTCGTCCTGCTGATAAGGGTGGGTCGGTTGTACTCATGGACTGGACATCTTATGTAAATTACTGTCATAGACAACTGCTTGACAACACCTTTTACAAGAAATGCAGAAGTGACCCCACTTCCCAATTTCAGAACATGATCTACCACTGTCCTAGATAGGCAAGTTCTGGTCAAATCACCAAAATAAGAACAACCTTTTGGCCATTCAACACCCTAAAATTGCCACATTCTATACTTTGTCAAAATTACACAAATTTTACAAAAACCTCCAGGGCGCCTTATTGTACGGGCTTTGATGCAGTAACGGCTCCCTTATCAACTTTATTTTATAGACCACTCGCAGAACAGCTCCCCCCCTTTGTAAAGGACACTAGTAGTATGATCTATATTATTGAATCTCTTGATCCTCTCTATGATAACACTTTGTTAGTAGTTACTTTTTGATGTGGGGTCGTTATACACAAATATTCCACACGAGGGCGGTATTGAAGCGATAAATTTTCTTCTGCAACGTGACCCTAATGAAATACCTTCCAGTGAATGCACTGTAACATTGGCTGAAATAGTACACACACACACACGCTTCTAAAGGATTTCTTTATTCAGACGAAGGGTACTGCTATGGGACCCCATATGGCTCCTAACTACGCTAATTTGTCTGTGGGTTGGTTACATGGAAACAGTCCATTTTCAATCCCTTCAAAAATTTCAATGTACCGTTTCCAAATAATAATGTTAGAAATTAGAACACTTTTTGTTCTATGGAGGGGTGATGCAAAATAGAGCCAGGCATTCCATGCTTCTCATCTCTTGTTCTGAGCACCTGATATTTACTATGCAACCTGACACACGTGAAATCAGTTTCCTTGATCTTATGATTGTGTGATAATGTTCCATACACTGATCTTTACAGGAAACCTACTGACCGTAACAGTTTGTTGAGGGCTGATCGTTGTCACCCGCTTCCCTTGAAAAAACGTTTGACCTATAGCCAATTGTTGAATCAAAAGAATTTGCAATAGAACTGGCAGATTGAGACAGAAATATGGCTGAGACGCAAAGAACACTCAAGGAGAGGGGGTACAAAAACCGTTAGCTTAATACGGACATTGAGAAAATTCTAAACAAGGAGACATCTTTCAAGGATAGTATCGCAAAAATAAGCATTCTAACTACCCCGCTATTCAATGTGTGCTCTGAACAAATTAAGGGAATTGTTCAAACATTGGCACATTCTAAGATCCGATGACAGTATCCGTAATGTGTTTTTGGACCCTCCATTGGTTGGAATCTCACAGGGCAGAAATCTCAGATCAATTGGTAAACTGATTGACCACCTCAAAATATCCCTTCGCAACATCTATTTGCACCTCTACCAGATGGAAACTAAAAGTGTAATAGCTGCACTCAATGCAATGGCACTTGCAAATGTAGATCCTGCAAACACCCAAACAGGAAAATAGATCCCAATGAAAGGTGTCATGTGCTCCACTAAGGCAGTATTTTTGTACATAATGCTTCTGCAACCGTCTCTTACGGCAGAAAAGAGCTTCTGGATATCAGGACAGCGATCACTCACCTCGGATTAGACAAAGATTTTTCTACAACAACCAAGACGCACAGGACATTCTCCAAACACCCGGCAGGGTCGACATCCCCGTTATTTGCAAGAGGAAACGACGCAGGTACAGAGGACAAAGAGCCGGATGCCTCGTCAGGACCCGCAGAAGGCGAGTGGGAAAGCTGCACCACATCAGTCACTGGCTTTATAAATAAGGGCACCGAGGACGTCATCTCCACAGTGACTGTACGTACATACCCCAACCAGAAGCCATGGATTACAGGCAACACTCGCACTGAGCTAAAGGGTAGAGATACTGCTTTCAAGGTGCTGGACTCTAACCCGGAAGCTTACAAGAAATACTGCTATGCCCTGTGACGAACCGTCAAACAGGCAAAGCGTCAATACAGGGCTAAGATTGAATCATACTACACTGGCTCCGACACTCGTCTTGTGGCAGGGCTCACTAACTATTACAGAATACAAAAAGGGAAGCACAGCCACGAGCTGCCCAGTGACACGAGCCTAACAGACTAGCTAAATCACTTCTATGTTTGCTTCGAGGCAAGCAACACTGCGGCATGCATGAGAGCATCAGCTGTTCCGGACGACTGATCACGCTCTCCGTAGCAGACGTGAAAAATACCTTTAAATAGGTCAACATACACAAGGCTGTGGGACCAGACGGATGACCAGGACGTGTGCTCCAGGCATGTGCTGACCAACTGGCAAGTGTCTTCACTGACATTTTCAACATGTCCCTGATTGAGTCTGTAATACTAACATGTTTCAAGCAGACCACCCTAGTCCCTGTGCCCAAGAACACAAAGGCAACCTGCCTAAATTACCACAGATCCGTAGCACTCAAGTCCTTAGCCATGAAGTGCTTTGAAAGGTTGGTAATGGCTTACATCAACACCATTATCCCAGAAACCCTAGACCCACTCCAATTTGCATACCACCCAACAGATCCACAGATGATGCAATCTGTTGCACTCCACTGCCCTTTCCCACCTGGACAAAAGGGACACTTATGCGAGAATGCTATTCATTGACTCCAGCTCAGCGTTCAACACCATAGTACCCTCAAAGCTCATCGCCGGTGGTGAGGGTAGGTAGCAACACATCTGCCATGCTGATCCTCAACACTGGAGCTCCCAAGGGACAGCCTATAGGGAAGGAGGTCAGAGACCTGACCAGGTGGTGCCAGAATAACAACCTATCCCTTAACGTAACCAAGACTAAGGAGATGATTGTGGACTACAGGAAAAGGAGGACAGCGCACACCGCCATTCTCATCGACAGGGCTGTAGTGAAGCAGGTTGAGAGCTTCAAATTCCTTGGTGTCCACATCAACAAATTAGAATGGTCCAAACACAACAAGACAGTCGTGAAGAGGGCACGACAAAGAGTATTCCCCCTTAGGAAACTAAAAAGATTTCGCATGGGTCCTGAGATCCTCAAAAGGTTCAACAGCTGCACCATCGAGAGCAACCTGACCGGTTGCGTTACTGCCTGGTACGGCAATTGCTCGGCCTCCGACCGCTAGGCACTACAGAGGGTAGTGCGTATGGCCCAGGCTAAGCTGCCTGCCATAAAGGACCTCTACACCAGGAGGAAGTCCCTAAAAATTGTCAAAGACCCCAACCATAGACTGTTCTCTCTACTACCGCATGGCAAGCAGTACCAGAGTGCCAAGTCTAGGAAAAAAGTATTCTCAACAGTTTTTACCTCCAAGCAATAAGACTCCTGAACAGGTAATCAAATGGCTACCCGGACTATTTGCATTGTGCACTTTGACACTTCACAAACTAGTGACCCACAGCGTTTGTCATGATACCCTGATGAAGACAGCTTCTGTTGAAACGTTGGTTATTACATTATTGCATCTAGGCTCCTAGAATGTACAGCTCTGTTTCTTTTTCAAAAACTGCAAACACAGTAGCGTTCATGCTCAGTTTCCTGTGTGTATCAAGAATGGTCCACCATCCAAAAAACATCCAGACAACTGTGGGAAACAAGAATCAACATGGGTCAGCATCACTGTGGACCGCTTTCGACACCTTGTAGAGTCCATGCCCCAACAAATTGAGGCTGTTGAGGGCAAAAGGGGGTGCAACTCAATATTAGGATTGTGTTTCTAACGTTTGGTATACTCAGTGTATATTGCACAAATGAGAAAGGAGTATCCTTCTCAATTCCTTGCATCCTCACCGCCTTCTCAAAACGCATTGGAAAAGGTCAGAGGAGGCTTGGACTTCCTCCTCCAATATGGTTGAGGAGGCGAGGAGATTAGATTCAAGGAATTGAGAGTTACAGCATGGGTAAATACCTGAACAGGTTCTCATCTGCTTCTCCAGCTCATGGGGTAGTGGTGGGGGAGTGGAGGGGGGGAGGGGAGAGCGGTGAGGTGATATGGAGGAGGTGGCTTGAAGTGCTGTGGAAGTGGTGTCACAGCCTTTTCTGCTTCTGGTCCCGCTCAACACTGGTCCACCTCGGTCTCGCTGCTCTTCCTTTGCTGCTGGGTTTAGTATAATGCTTGCTTGTGTGGCCACATGTACATTGGGGTTTACTTGGGTGAGAATCGGCTCTTGTAGCATGCTTAGTTGTGTTGTTGCTGTAATGTCATTGTACCGTTGTGTACTTGGTTGTGCAGTATGCCGGACCAGCTCAATCTCCTCCTTGACTTCCGGTTGTCCCAAGCTTCCTAGTGGCTCTTCTTTGAGAGCAGCACCACTGATGTCATAGTCAGTGAGTGCTTCCAGGTGTCCCACAGGTGTTCTAAGCATGGGTTCTGTATCTATAATCCTAAGGGTGTTGGCTGGCTGTTGTTCCGAATCCACCGGCGTGCTGATGGCAATGGGAACAGGCTCCAGTTTCCCCCTTTCTAATTCCACTTTTTTTTCTGGGCTGACTGAGATAGGAAGAGGAAATAGAAGCCATTTCAGGGGCACTGGAGGTGGGGCCTGGGAAGAACCCACCTGCACCTCCTGTTCAGTCAGTCTGTCTGTCGGGGAGTTAAACAATACGGTGTCATTTGAACACAATGACAGGGTGGTGGTGGCGGTGGCACTGTTTTCAGTGTGTATGCAGTGGGGGTCCGAGACCTCTGAGGATGTCGATGGTTCAAACGTCAATTCAGAGACAAGACATTCATACTCTTGACTCTCTGGAACAAAGAAAGAAACATACTGTTGGCCTCGTAACATTCATCTTTTTCATATCAGTGAGAAACAAAGCACAAATATTGCCCTCCAAATGCACTTAATACAGAAACCTATACAGTGCATTCAGAAAGTATTCAGACCCCTTGACTTTTCCCACATTTTGTTACGTTACAGCCTTATTTCAAGATTAATTACATTTATTAAAAAAATATATTAAAAAAGATTACATTTACAAAAGTATGACGCTACAAGCTTGGCACACCTGTATTTAGGAAGTTTCTCCCATTCTTCTCTGCAGGTCTCTCAAGCTGACGGGTTGGACGAGGTGAGTTGCAGTACATGTTCAATTGGGTTTGAGTCCGGGCTCTGGCTGTGCCACTCAAGGATATTCAGAGACATGTCCCGAAGCCACTCCTGCTTTGTCTTGGCTGTGTGGTTAGGGTCATTGTCCTGTTGGAAGGTGAACTTTTGCCCCAGTCTGCTCTGGAGCAGATTCATCAAGGATCTCCGTACTTTGCTCCATTCATCTTTCCCTAGATCCTGGCTGGTCTCCCAGTCTCTGCCACTTAAAAAAGAAAAGGGCATGATGCTGCCACCACCAAAGCTTTACCGTAGGGATGGTGGGAGGGTTCCTCCAGACGTACTGCTTGTCATTCAGGAAAAATAATTCAATCTTGGCTTCAGACCTGAGAATCTTGTTTCTCATGGTCTGACAGTCCTGTAACTCCAAGCAGGCTGTCATATGCATTTTACTGAGGAGTGGCTTCAGTCTGGCCACTTTCATAAAGGACTGATTGGTGGAGTGGTGCAGAGGTTGTTGTCCTTCTGGACGATTCTCCCAGAACTCTGGAGCTCTGTCAGAGTGACCATCAGGTTATTGGTCACCTTCCTGGCCAAGGCCCTTCTCTCTTCCCCCCCCCCCCGATTGGCCAGCTCTAGGAATAGTCTTGGTGGTTCCAAACTTCTTCCATTTAAAAATGGTGGGGGCCACTGCGTTCTTGGGCACCCTTCCCCAGATCTGTGCCTCGACACAATCCTGTCTCAGACGATTCCTTCGTCCCCATGGCTTGGTTTTTGCTCTGACATGCAATGTCAACTGTGGGACCTTATATAGACAGGTGTGTGCCTTTCCAAATCATGTCCAGTCAATTTAATTTACCACAGGTGGACTGCGATCGAGTTGTAGAAACAGCTTGAGGATGAGGAATGGAATCAGGATGCACTGGAGCGCAATTTCAAGTCTCATAGCAAAGGATCAGGATACTTATGTAAATAAGGTTTTTCATTTATGAGAAATAGATTGAGGAAAAATATTAATTTAATACATTTTAGAAAAAGGCTGTAACGTAACAAAATGTGGGGAAAGGGGTCTGAATTCTTTCCGAATGCACTGTAGATGATTGTTGTTTCACACTGACTGCACTATGAATGTCCCAATGGCAAACATGCATAAAGATGGAAGAATTCAGATATGTCGTCATCGTTTTAGCACTATCCAGTGAGTTGGTAAACTACGTTGCGTGACATGGTTTGATAAATATCTGAATAATCTACCTTTTGCGGCAATTAGGAAAAAACCTCAAGATAGAATTGGGATCATGTATACGGTGCTAATGAACATACAAATAAATTATAAGGAGTGTGATGTATACTACGGCAAACTTAGCCAAACGAGTCATTTGTGGTAAGTGCATGAGGGCCATCATCTTTATGCATCTCTACTACTGGGACAATAAAGGCATGACTTAAATTCTCTTTCCATCCACTACTCCGTCATTTCAATAACTCAAATCCAACGCATTTGAGCAGTTGTCACAAAGTGCTTTACGGTTACCCAGCCTAAACCCCCAAATAGCAAGCAATCCACTTGTCTGGTCCACTTACTTTGCATGCTTTTCCCAATACTGTCACCCTCCTTGAAGACACCAACCTTCACCACCTCCCAGTCCATGTCCAATCTCTACAGGCATAACAATGAATATACTGTTTACTTACATTAGCATTTAGATACTGCTACAGAAGGAAACAACTGACACTGAACATTATAGGGGCCATTAAGTCAAATGGTCCACTAAAAGAGAGGCTGTGTTTCACACACACAATCCAGAGCATTCTTAACACAGAACTAGAATGTGCAGAACGGGATTCCCCATTCAAGTCAATGATGCTGTTCCGTTTCATTCATTCTCTCTTTTATTTTAACCATCTCACCTCATATTTAAGATTAACGTGCATGTCTTCACCATCATCACGCCTTGGCATAGCAACAGAGCCACTGGGGACCTCACCACTATCATGTCGAGTTGCTAGGGTCAACACAACAGAGGATGAACCACAGAGATTTTTTTTATTTTATTTAAAAAAAATAAAAAAAAACATACTTTTCCATTAAAGAAAGGTCTGGAATACTAAGGAGGCAACAAATAATTAGTCTACATACTGGAATACAAAGGGAGCAGAAGTTCGAACTAGCTAGAGATGTAACACCTGTTGTAGCTGCAGGGCCAGTCCTTGCTGTTCTGCCACCCTAGCTGAGACCCCCCAAAAATGCGAAACTAGCATAGTCCCAGTAAGCAAAATTACGTTGAAAAGACACTTAAAAAAACATATTCCCCGGACATTAACGTTATGTTAAATTTAGGTTCTGAGTGGCATTTTCCAGGATGTTGCAATCAGGCTCATTTTTGGTTCTTAATGAAAGTGTGTCAAAGTGTTACTTGAAATTGCATTTTATGAACGCCCATCTATGTGTTAAGCCCAGTGTTGCCAACTCCCCAGTAAGGACTAGAGGTCGACCGATTATGATTTTTTTCAACGCCGATACCGATTATTGGAGGACCAAAAAAGCAGATACCGATTAAATCGGACGACTTTTATTAATTTATAATAATGACAATTACAACAATACTGAATGAACACTTAATATAATAAAGCAATAAAAACCAATGTAGCCTCAAGTAAATAATGAAACATGTTCAACTTGGTTTAAATAATGCAAAAACATGTGTTGGAGAAGTAAAAGTGCAATATGTGCTATGTAAGAAAGCTAACATTTCAGTTCCTTGCTCAGAACATGAGAACATGAAAGTGGGTGGTTCCTTTTAACATGAGTCTTCAATATTCCCAGGTAAGAAGTTTTAGGTTGTAGTTATAGGACTATTTCCCCATATACCATTTGTATTTCATTAACCTTTGACTATTGGCACTTTAGTATTGATTTAATATAGCTTCCGTTCCCCTCCTCACTCCTCCCTGGGCTCGAACCAGGAACACAGCCACCCTCGAAGCAGCGTTACCCATGCAGAGCAAGGGAAACAACCACTAGTTAACTGTAAGGTTGCAAGATTGTATCCCCCGAGCTGACAAGGTGAAAATCTCTCTTTCTGCTCCTGAACGAGGCAGTTAACCCACCGTTCCTAGGCCGTCATTGAAAATAAGAATGTGTTCTTAACCGACGTGCAGTTAAATAAAGGTATATTAAAAATAAAAATGTCAAATCGGCACCTAGAAATAGCAATTGTTATGAAAACTTGAAATCAGCCCTAATTAATCAGCCATTCCGATTAATAGGCCGGCCTCTAAGGACAGTCCTAAATGACCTAATCACCCAATTTTCATAATTGGCCATGTGCATGTAATTGTGATGGACACTGTAGGAGAGAGAAAGAGTAAAAAAAAATATATAAAAAAAACACACCCTAAATATATGTTTAGAACTACAATTCCAACCCTCCTTTATCTGGGCTTGGGACCGGCAAAAGTGACCCAAGAGAGACTTCGTTTTTTATTTTATTTTATTAATTTTAACCTTATGGTCCACTTAGGAGCCTACAACAACTCACAATAAAACATGATTTTTTTTGTATAGAAACTACATTAACAATCTAAATAGACTAAAAAGAGAAAATAGAAAAAAGTAAATGGCAATGTGAGAAAATGATGGTAACTTGTCTGGCCCTAATTCAGGATAAAAACAATTCTCTTTTTTTAAATGTAAACCAGGGCGGGATAAACCAGGGGCTGTTTCCCGCATTCGCAATTCATTTGCAGTCTGGACGTGGAGGAGTGAATATCTCCTGTTCTGACTACAGCTGGGAGGGACTGCTGCGCGAGGACTGGGCCGCCGGTGAGTGCTTTGGGACGGGGGTGGGGACGGGGGTGGGGACGGGGGTGGGGTCCACAACAGCACCAGCTGCTCGTTGAGAAGAGTAAGAACGATACGTGCTTTCACGTCAGTCTCAAAGTCTCCAATAACACCAGAAAAAGTCCCTAGATTTGTCGCTAGTCACTTTTTTAAACATTTTTCGCTAGAGGGGTCTGAATACTCGCTAAATATAGCGACAATGTCGCTAAATTGGCAACACCGGTTAAGCCTACCGTTTGGAAACCACACAAAAAAACGTATATGGTCTGTACCATGTGCAGCCTTATTCTACAGCCCATTAATTCAACTAACGCTGAGACTTCCTGGCAATGTTACATTAGGCCTACTTTAAAATAACGTATGTTAAAGTTACTCACCACGTGGTGTCACTTCAGTGGTTTCCCGTGTGTATGTGCATATTGCCATTTCCAATGCATTCTTCAGTCTGCATGCCTGCACGGCCTCTATGGTGTGGTCTCCGGCGCGAAGAGCAACGGGTAATACTGTATTCTGGATAGTTGCGTTACCCGAAGTGCCTTGGAAAACATGCGTTATCTCCGATACGGCGACATTTAACAGAATATCCAAAACCATTTTAACCTGTGTTTTAAAAGTGTTCACGAAGTCTTCGCGTTCCTCCATAACTGACCAGTTAGTGGAGTTTGGATTACAAATGGGAAGAAATTCTGCGCGCGCATTTCATTGACGTCGTCACAGGTGTCACGTGCCCCAGGTGTCACGAGGTTACGGATTGAGCCCACCTGCTGTTCCCCGGCAGGAATGGTCAAACAACAATTGTTAGTGCCTGAATCGTGTTCGCCTGAGATTTCGCTGACCAGGAACGAGAGACTAAATAAGAAGTTGTAAAATACGGTGTCTTCTGAGATCTAGGTAAGCGACCAATATTTGTAAATAAGTTACCGTTAGTTGTCAACTGTAGCTAGTTAGCTCCACAAGGTGCGCTCGGGCTGCTATTATGCCACAGACTTGGCTAGAAGGGATCCAGCTTTTGTCAAGTTAACGTCAGACTTTACATTTCATAGTAGGTTAGAATAATTTACGCAGCAGGTTAGTATAATTATGTTAAGGTTAGGAAAAGGGTTGGCGTTAGCTAAAATGCAAAAAAAATAACTTTTGAATTCAATTTGACAAAAGATGGATCCCGTCTAGCCATGACCTTATCCCACCTTCTAAACTAGAGCAGCTAGTTAATTAATTCGATTCTCAGCCCTCTAAACTGGAACATGCCATCCATGTAGGTCAGCGTAATCTATTTAAAATATAAATACGTTTCAATTCAACTACGGTTATTTAGAAGCATTGCACTTGCATACAACACATACCCTAAACCCACGGCTATATTTGCAGTGTCTTGAAAGATATATATATATATATATATATATATATATATATATATGTGTATATATATATATATGTGTATGTATGTGTGTGTTATTATGGTGATTTACAGTGGTGTAAAAATACTGCATTTTTGGGGGTATCTGTACTTTACTATTTATATTTTTGACTACTTTTACTTCACTACATTCCTAAAGAAAATACTCGATACATTTCCCCTGACATCCAAAAGTACTCGTTACATTTGAATGCTTAGCAGGACCGGAAAATGGTCTAATTCACACTTATCAAGAGAACATCACTGGTCATCCCTACTGTCTCTGATCTGGGGGATCATTGGCGGAGGTGCCCCTGGCTATCTATAAATGTTTGCTTAATATAAGGAATTTGAAATTATTTATACTTTTACCTTTGATACTTAAGTATATTTTAGCACTTACATTTAATGTGGATACTTAAGCTTATTTAAACTCTTAGACTTTTACTCAAGTAGTATTTTACTGGGTGACTTTCACTTTTAATTGAGTCATTTTCTAATAAGGTATCTTTACTTTTACCCAAGTATGACCATTTGGTACTTTTTTCCCCTACTGGTGATTTATGAGGCTACTATTGAAATTTAAATGGTCCTATTAGCAGTCATGCAACTATGGCCACACATTACCTTTTGAACTAGGTTTACGTCAGCAAGTTCAGAGCTGGTCCAACATCAACATTGTTGATAGGAAAGGGGAAGTGAAAAGTTTAAAAATAGTTTTGTTTTAAACTGCCACATTGGTTACTTCTTAGATGATTACCTTATTATTTAGGCTTTTAGGTTTGTCATTGTTTTACTACTCTGCATATATATCCCCCCCTCCAACATCAGCTTTCCCCTTCCCCCTTCCCATCATCAGCTCTCCCCTTCCCCCGTCCCATCATGGCTACCTCTATGGACCAGTCCACTCTTCTAGAAGACGAGCTCACCTGTCCCGTGTGCTTGGACCTGTTCCGGGACCCCCACCTGCTGCCCTGCGGCCACAATTTCTGCCTGCTGTGCGTCCGCCGGCTCAAACGCCAAGCGGAGCGAGGCCGCTTCCGTTGCCCCGAGTGCCGAGAGAGCCACCGCTGCTCCACGGCCTCCCAGAAGAACTTTAAGCTCGCCAACATCGCAGACGACTTCCGCTACAGGGGACGGGTATGTGCTGTCTGGGGGCTGTATTCATGAAGTGTCTCAGTGGAGGAGTACTGATTTAGGATACATTTAGCCTTTTACATGGACAGGAGGGCCCTGATCCGAGATCAGCACTCCTACTCTGATATGCTTGATACACACGGTCCCTGGTCACATTAGCTGTGTAGCGGTAGCTAAAAACACCAACGAAAAGTTTACATGAATTTTAAGGCCTATCACTCTGATGACCTTAGTTTAAGGAGTATTCATCTTTTTGTTTTGTTTTTTGTTTTTACCTTTATTTAACTAGGCAAGTCAGTTAAGAACAAAATCTTATTTTCAATGACGGCCTAGGAACAGTTGGTTAACTGCCTGTTCAGGGGCAGAACGACAGATTTGTACCTTGTCAGCTCGGGGATTTGAACTTGCAACCTTCCGGTTACTAGTCCAACGCTCTAACCACTAGGCTACCCTGCCACTCCTTTACAATAGCCTGCTCTACTGATTCATAGCCTATAGGCCCCACCCAACAAACACGCTACCTCTCTTCCTCTTCCTTTCTCTATGATGTCCAGGCAGTATCGTCAAGACAACAACAACCAGACGGCAGCCCGACAACAGCCAAGACCCACGTGTCCGTGCCGTGTGACTACTGCTCTCCAGGGGACACTAGCGAGGCGGGGAAAGGGGAACCTGGGGCTGGAGTGGTGGTAGAGGTAGCGGTCAAGACGTGTCTGAAATGCGAGGTGTCCATGTGTCAGGTAAAGATCTGAGAGGCATCCATCATTTTAGCATCCATAATTCCAAATTCACCCATGGTAAAGCACTGTGAAGCAGAAATATTCCAATATTCTTATTCTGTTATCTAAGCACTCTTTTTTTGCACAGCACCAGTATTCTCAACACATTCAAGTGTTGGATGTGCATAACACTTTTTTTTTCTTCTTTTTTTTCTTAAAGCTTTGTTTTATTTTACATTTTCAATCAGCAGGTAAGTCAAGACAAACATTAACTTTTTCTTCATTTTGTCCATTTCAGGAGCACGTGAAGCCCCACCTGGAGCTGCCTGCGTTTAGGGAGCACCCCCTGACTGAACCCCTGGGGGACCTGAGGAAGAGGAAGTGTCCTGAACACGATGAGATGTACCGTTACTACTGCATGGACGACCGGGTGTGTGTCTGCAACGCCTGTACCATCGAGGGGGGCCACGCGGGACACACCATCAAGACCCTGAAGAACACTATGAAGGATCTGAAGGTAACAGGTCTAAAGTTATAAAACCTCTAAAACAGTGAATAGGTTAATCACTGTGTGTTTAAGTCACGGGCACAACTTTCACAGGGGACAGGGGTGACATGCCCCCACCCCACACATTCTGAAATTGCATTTTTGTCCGAGGCAAATGTGTGCTTTAGGACCATGCGGACGCCTCTGAGCGTGTTGGAGTGTTTATCTGACTGGATACCCCCACTTCTAAAACCAAAATTGCACCCCTGGTTTAGGTTACATATCGTTATGGAGGAGTGGTAGAGTTAAGAGGTCTCTGTTTGTTGGTCTACTGGTCAGGAGGGGGATGTACAGGACTAAATGAAGCACTCTAAAAATGAAAGACCCTCACTTAGAACACACTCGCACACAATAAGTATGTACTCCCTATCACTTTCGATCAAACAAAAGGTACACACACAAAGAACACACCTCTATACTCTAGACGAGGCCTCCACAGAATGGCAATTGATGAGTCTAGAACACAGGTGAATGTTATTGTCACTGCTGTTGTCTGACATGGTTGAGCGAATGAGAGACAATGAGTGAGTCCCAAATGTCACCCGAAACCTAAATAGTGGGAAGAGCGCGATCCCATAGGGCTCTGGTCAAAAGCAATGCACTATAACAGGAATAGGGTGCCATTCGGGACTATGACAAAACATAATGTGATCTCACTGTTTGAATGAATTGTTCAAGCTGCTTCCTGAAGTGACTTGTCTGAACCAATGTGAAAAAGGGAGACATTTCCAGTTGAGTTCACCATTTACCCTCACTATAGTCTTGTTGTCATAGTGAATGTAATCTCTTTCCCCTCCCTCAAACCCACTCTCTCCCTCTGTTTCTCTCTCTCCCAAACTCCCTCTCTGTTCTCAGGGTTCTCTGGAGAACCAGCTACAGAAGGTGGACAGGAAGCTGAACAAAGCAGAGAAAAATCTCCAGGAGCAAAAGGAACAAGAACGACTGAACAAGGTGATATTGCTGATCTAAGCTGAGGGCAGCCGGTGATTGTCACGCAAATAACTGCCGGTCTCACGGTAATTGACCGTTAATTAACATAAACACATTTCCCATCTCTTGGCTTCCACGCATAGCCTATAAGCCAATGATGCAGAACTTTGGAACGTCTACATAAAAAGTTAATATAGCCTACACCATCACAATAAATCCATTATTTATTTTAGTCTAAAGAAAAATGATATGAAGAAAATGAAGTCTTATTTCAGAAGAACAGAAGAGCATAATCTGAGTTGTCTTTATGTTAGGCCGTGATCTGGCTATGGCTGTGGGCTACACTAGTTCATTTAGCAGACGAGATTTGTTTAGAATTCCGTGGCATTATTTTATAGTGTGAAAAATACAGCTGAACATAGCTGAATAAAATAGGAGTGCGCACATGGTCCCATTCTGTTTTGAGCGGTTAACAAAGAAACCGTTCCTCCTATATGCTTCATTTAGAGTTATTTATGCAACTTTAGTTGTTCTACAAATGTTGGGCTATATGTTTTGATTTTTTATATATTCTAAGTCGCATCAAAGGCATGAGCTCTGCGTTGTTTATTGCTCGGGCTGTACACACTTAATCAGTCTCTCATTCACAATTTAACAAGCACTTGATAATGCCCCGAATTTCCCGGCAGCATCTACTTTGTGTGGCCGTAATGCCCCCTAAAAAAATGTAATGCCCCCCATGCATTTTTTTGGCTGTTGTGCCCTTGTGCTGCATATAATATTTATAATTCCCTTCTCCCGGCTTCATGCTCCAAAGCACCTCACTCACATGGCTCTCTCAGATTACTCAATTCTTATTGGCCAATGCTCGTCACGTGATCGGGTCTTTCTCACAGGCTAGGTGCATATTGAAGACATTATTATAACTTTCCACATTTACTTTTTGGCATACGATTCTTGATTTAATATTGTCTTTACATATTTTTTTTGGCATTACATATACTAAATCATATAAGTATGAAATTAGTTTTGATTTAGAATGGACCATTATCATGCACCTGTCTCGAAACAGGGGCAGCGGGAAAAAATACATGTCATCTAGCATCATAGCAAAGGGAAGACTCTTTTCACGTGGTTCATTTTCATGCCAGCCAGTGTGTTTGATTAGATTTTCGATTACATTTGCATTGATGTCAGAGTGATTAGAAGGACAGTAGAGTGCTGAGTATCAGGCTGTTGGCAAGTTTGGTAGGCTACTAATGACCATCAGCAACAACAGAGTTTGGAGAAGCCTAATTACAGTGACTAAACTGTCACATGAAATTTGACTGCCATCATGACTTGTGACCACCCGTGTGGCGGTAATATGCTCACCGCAACAGACCTATCTAGGATCAGTTTTGCATTTAAGATTGTAATGAACAAGATTATGGACAGGTGTTCGTTCGCACCTTAAAATTTGTTGTATTAAAAAATATATATATATTTAATCTATTTTCATGTCTGAAGATGGGGAAACTTTTGATCACTGATTAGTTTGTTTTTGGTTAAACACACACCTACCTCTCAACCCTCTCCCTCTCTCTGTGCAGAGGTTCCTGGAGGACTCAGACCAGGGGGTCACAGCCTTGGGAGAGGTGTTACAGGTCCACCTGGAGGGCTTCCTCACCTCCCTCAGGGACTGTTCCTGCTCCCACGGGGTCGAGTGTGGCCCCAGCATCCAGCGGAACATAGCCAAGGCGGTCCAGGACCAGTCCCGTCTGCAGGATGTCCACAGTGGCATCCAGACCCTCGCCCAGGAGAACGACCCCTTCCGCTTCCTAGAGGTCAGTGTGCGGATTAATTGATATACATGGACGTGCCTTTAACATTCTTTTTAAAACCGTCCTGCTGTTCCTAAGTAGCTTTATTGTTTTATTTTCATTAACTAAATGTTGTTGTTTTTTTGATGGGGATTGGAAAAGATGCAGACAATTACATTGATGGAAGCCACAATCCCTGCAATAGTAAAGCTGATCTACCCCCCCCCCCCCAAAAAATAAAAAATAATGAATGATGTTATTCTTTGCTTCTCTGATTTGCTGTTTAGGCATACAAGTCATCAAGCAAAAAGTAAGTGGGTTGTGTGTATGTCTCCAACTGTCTATGGGTGTTGCGCCATTTGCAGTGTGTGTGTGTGAGCTATGTCTATGGGTGAGCTATGTCTATGGGTGACATTTCATTTGTAATGCATGTCTTTCTCTCTCCACCTGTCTATGGGCGACATGCCATTGCTAATGCGAGTGTGTTTGTGTGTGTTTGTCCCAGTTTCTGCAGGCAGTTGAAGAAGCCTCTGTTCCACGCAGAATGCGCTTGCGTGGACTCAGACGGCCTGGCGGAGTCTATGGAGGCTAAACAGGAAGACTTCCTCACTGAAGTACACTCTCACGTCTCTCACCTCATCAACGAGCTCTGTAAGTAACAGACTGGTGTGTGTGTGAAAGGGTAGAGGGAACAACGCTGTCACACGCTCCTCTTCTCTGTTTCATCAACAAAACCAATAACAAAAGGCGCTGAGGCGAACAGTGGCACAGTTTCACCAAATGTGGATTCTACCTTTAACAGTTTTGTCTTCTACCAGGTCCCGTAGTCCGGGAAGAGGAGGACAGCGGAGGAGAGGAGGAGGATGAAGATGATGACGACAGCAGTGATGGCGATGAGCAAGAAGAAGCTGAGGAGGAGATGAGGAGTGAGGAAGAGGAGGCTGTACACGACCAGAGTGAGTCAGCAGACGAACTTTACAGTCCCGAAGGGCAGGAAGAAGACGAGGAGGAGGAAGAGGAGGAGGAAGAAGAGGAGATTCATTCAGACTGATGAAATGACTTCCATTTAAGTCTGATTTTCAGTCAGAAAGTCATGCATTGATGTCAGTGGGAGAATGTGTGAAAAGGCTACTTTGGATTTTTCCATAAATTACCAAAAGAACCATTTTGGGAAACCTTTTAAATATTATACATCAATCTTTAGAAGATGAGCTGTTTGAGTGCATCCCAAATGGCACCCTATTTCTTATATAGGGCACTACTTTCGACCAGGGCCCTATATAGGCAATAGGGTGTCATTTGGAACAGAGACTTTTTTTTTTTTCAAGATTATACTGTAATAACTGAACACTTGAAACTGGGCTTCTCATTCTAACCTCATACGTTCTTTTTTTGACTAAAGCACTTTGTGCCCAACCTCTCTTTTGTAGACCTGGGTTCAAATAGTATTTGATATATTATTATTTATTTATTTTTTCGAATACTATTCTGCGTTTGCTTTGTAATGTAATATAGTTTTGGATCTATTCTATTGCTTCCATTAAGCCAGGCAAGCTTGATCAAGCACTGCTAGAAGTATTTGTAATAATTTCACCTAGTATTTGAACCCAGGTGCGGGCTGTATTATACATCCAGTGAAAGCCACATCTTAAGTATTTTTTTTGATTCTCAGGAAGATGTATTACAAGGTGTTTATTATTTGATGGCACTTTGATAAATAATTATACATAATATAAATAATTGAAAGGTATTGCACTGACCACTTGCAGAAATGTATGTCTTCATAAACTACAATGGGCTACCTGACTAATTATACACCATTAGTGCATTTAGTTAGCATGGTACCAGATCTGTTTGTGCTATCTTGCCAGCTCCAATATGAATGACCATCAGAGTTGGCAAGACAGCAGAAATAGATCTGGGACCAGGCTAGCATTTAGGTGTTCATGTGTAACCAGACAAATGTGAGTGCATGTCCTGACTGAATTCTGATTGATGTGAATTTTATACCAATGAAAGTTAGATGATAGAAGACTTGTGGATGAGTGTGTGAAGCGTGGGTGTGTTTTTCAAAAGCTGTTTGAAAGTTATGTAAAAGTTGGTGAGCTATATGTTTATCAGTCTATCATTTAATAATGAATTGTTCTTATGGTATTATGTTTCATTAGTTGCATACCTGGGTTGTATTCATTAGGCACCAAATGGGGGGGGACAGACTGAAACAGAGAGAGCTCTACCAGCACTGGTCCAATAAGTAGCCCTTGTTGTCCTTTTCCGTTTGGAAAAGGTGTGCACTAATGAACACAACCCATATCTCATGACTTGTAGTTCTGAGAAATATTTGAAGGCCTACTTCTAGTGGTTGTAGCAATCGATAACTTGTTACTTTAGACATGTTTTGTATCGTTATCAATTTGCACAGTTCTGCAAAGAACATAGTGAAAATTGCTTTTTTGTCCTGCAAGGGATTTAAAAAATGTGATCTGAAAAATCAATAATATTTTGGGGGGATTTTCATACTGGTGATTTTGAATGTGGTAAAATTGTCATTCTATCCAGCTAATAAACTCAGCATGAATGTTATTATAATAGCACATTGCATTGATATTTATATTTCATTGGCTTCTTTCAGACCCCCACATTCTTTTACATTAGACTGTCAAATTGCATTTGGATTGTTAATTATTTTCTTCCTTTCACTTTTATGAACACTTGAAACTGTAATTCCAAGAAATGTATAATATGTCAGCCTGACCTCAAAGATGTAACATAGTAACTGCAAATCTGTGACACAAAGGTTAAATAAAAAAATAATACCCATTAAACCTAGCGGTTAAACAGGGAAACAGTTTTTCCACCGTCCTTTTTTCCCATAAGGGATTTTAGAAACACAATAAGGGCTGTATTTCATGTAGGCTTACCTTGGTGTAACGTTTTGATAACAATGTAAATCTTTTGAGGACCAGATTAATTTTATCAATATATTTGGCTCTATTTACTCTCAGATTCGAAAATGCTAATTCACACCGGAGTAGACTTCATGTAAAACAACAAATCCCTGCAAGCTCCTGCATGTCATCTCTAGCTGACACCTTTGCTAACAGGTATTGTGTCAATTTAAAACTTGCACAAGACAGTTCACAGAATTGTTCATTAAAGAAATGTAGCCAAATGATCCATTACTACATTTAACTAACATTAGATAGTTAATCCAGAGATTCTTACTTTTGCCTCAAATAGGCTCTTCCAGATCATCATGGCATTTGTAGTTCTTTATGATAGCCACATTAGCAGCTAAATAGCGGTTCGTTTTTTTTTGGGGGGGGGGGGGGGGTACAGAAAATTAACATCACCTTGTCCTAGAGAGATTTACATGGTTATCAAAACATCACACCAGGCTAAGCCTACATGAAACACAGCCCTTGCTTAAGTGTTTCTAAAATCCCCAATGGGAAAAATGAATGGTGGAAATACGATTGGAACAATCTCCCTGTTTGACCGCTGGGTATTATGACTCATACTGTGGTAGTCTATTTGTATGATATGTTTGGTATGGTTACATAAGACAGAAGGTTACTTAAAACATCTTAAGGTTCTGACCCTTTTTTTTCTCAATTTGCTGCATTCGACCATTAAGCCAAAAACAAAAGGAGGGAGGTTGGCCAGGGAGTATGGGTGGGTGTATAAAGTGAATGTTCGAATCACATCACAGACAATTTTAGCAACATTGCAACTACTTAGCATGTTAGCTAACCCTAACTCCTAAATTGAACCCTAAACTTAACCCAGCTAATGCAACAGCTGGAGGCAGGGCTTTCTTCTATAGAGCAAAATTTTTATGGAATGGTCTGCCTACCCATGTGAGAGACGCAAACTCGGTCTCAACCTTTAAGTCTTTACTGAAGACTCATCTCTTCAGTGGGTCATATGATTGAGTGTAGTCTGGCCCAGGAGTGTGAAGGTGAACGGAAAGGCTCTGGAGCAACAAACCGCCCTTGCTGTCTCTGCCTGGCCGGTTCCCCTCTTTCCACTGGGATTCTCTGCCTCTAACCCTATTACAGGGGCTGAGTCACTGGCTTACTGGTGCTCTTTCATGCCATCCCTAGGAGGGGTGCGTCACTTGAGTGGGTTGAGTCACCCTGGGTTGTGCCGTGGCGGAGATCTTTGTGGGCTATACTCGGCCTTGTCTCAGGATGGTAAGTTGGTGGTTGAAGATATCCCTCTAGTGGTGAGGCGGCTGTGCTTTGGCAAAGTGGGTGGGGTTATATCCTTCCTATTTGTCCCTGTCTGGGGGTATCATCGGACAGGGCCACAGTGTCTCCTGACCCCTCCTGTCTCAGCCTCCAGTATTTATGCTGCAGTAGTTTATGTGTCGGGGGACTAGGGTCAGTTTGTTATATCTGGAGTACTTCTCCTGTCCTATCCGGTGTCCTGTGTGAATTTAAGTATGCTCTCTCTAATTCTCTCTTTCTCTCTATATTTCTCTCTCTCGGAGGACCTGAGCCCTAGGACCATGCCTCAGGACTACCTGGCATGATGACTCCTTGTTGTCCCCAGTCCACCTGGCCGTGCTGCTGCTCCAGTTTCAACTGTTCTGCCTGTGATTATTATTATTTAACCATGCTGGTCATTTATGAACATTTGAACATCTTGGCCATGTTCTGTTATAATCTCCACCCGGCACAGCCAGAAGAGGACTGGCCACCCCACATAGCCTGGTTCCTCTCTAGGTTTCTTCCTAAGTTTTGGCCTTTCTAGGGAGTTTTTCCTAGCCACCGTGCTTCTACACCTGCATTGCTTTCTGTTTGGGGTTTTAGGCTGGGTTTCTGTACAGCACTTTGAGATATTAGCTGATGTACGACGGGCTATATAAATACATTTGATTTGATTTTGATTTACTGTTAGCTGCAACTGCTAAAACCGGTTAAAACAGTGTAGCCTACAGTAATTGTTGCGTTTGTGAAATTATTTTTGATGTGATGTGAAAGTGTAGTGATTTCTGTTTCCAGAACCGTACCGCATTTGATAATGGATTCACGTTTAGATCAGGGGTGAAAATCTGATATCAAATTTCGAGGGGACAATTACAGGAAATTTTTCTCAAGAGCAATTCCTGAGGGACACACCAAAAGTAGTGCTGTAACACATAGCCTACGTTGTAATATGTTAAATGTGTATTGAGGAACCATAATTACTACTACTGGATAATTGATAGGTACCGCAGTTAACTGAAGGGTTGTCCCAACTTGTTCAAATGTTTAAATTATTATAAGACTGGATAATAGTTATAGCAGTGTTCCTTATCAGTCCAGCATGTATGCAGGTATTTGTATTTACAACCAGCAATATGAAAAAAGGCCAGTAGGTGGCAATAGTACTGTACACTGTATGGGTGCAGTTTTTGTTAATACAATGAACATGTTGTGATCTCATCTAATAGAATCTCCATTGAGAACCATCACAAAGTTGGCCTTTTAATTGAACCTTTTCTGATATTTATATAGTCTTATATAGTCATTAAATATGTCTACTACAATATTTTTACAAGAGCAAAAAGCTCAAAATAAGTAGTTCTAAAAGTGAAAGAATACTTCAATGAATAACAAAAATAAATCAACCAAAATATCCTTCAAAAATACTTATTTATTGTTCAGTCAGTGTCTCAACTCTTCAAACAACAACTATGGACATGTATGTCACACAAAGTATGTAATTTTAAATAAAATAACAAAATAAATAATTAGTAAGTGTACTGTCATGTAGTAAAAACTGAAAACTACTAAACAAAATAACAAATATCATACTATACACCAGGGGTTCTCAAACAGGGGTCAGTGGACCCCTAGGGGTCCCTGGTGTAATTTCAAGGGGACCGTGAAATAAAAAACTGTAAAGAACATATTCAGCACCACAAGGTTTCCAGTAACTTTATATATACATAGTACTGAACATAAGAACCAAGCATGTTTGTGGGTTTCAATGGATCCAACAAATTGCTGGCAGATATATTCCCTACAGCATGTCTTTATGTACATTACAGACAACTACGCTGTTCCGTCTCTTTTCGCCCATGCTAGCCCGTAGCCAAGTCTTTAACCTACGGAGTGCACTGAAACTCCTCTAAGCCTCACATGAAGACACTGGCACCACAAACAAAATCCTGATCAGCACCTCAACTTGGTCAAACAACCCCCGCACCTCCACTGGAAGCTTCCTGAGGACCTCCGCTGCCTCTCCACTGCTGCTACAGGGGTATTTGTTGTGAAATAGAGGCAACTGCACTGAAAGAGAATCTATGTTCAGCTCAGGGTACTGATCTAGAGACACATCCAACTCCCCCGTGAGAAGTGCTCTTTCCAACTTGTGCAGGACGTTTAGACTGTCCTGGTCAAAACGTCCGAAAACTGTACCTCCATAGCATCCAACAAACACTTAAAACAATTATGGGAAGATGGATGGAGCCAAATACAGGACCATACTGGAAGAAAACCTGATGGAGTCTGCAAAAGACCTGAGACTGGGACAGAGATTTGTCTTCCAACAAGACAATGATCCAAAACATAAAGCAAAATCTACAATGGAATGGTTCAAAAAGAAACATATCCAGGTGTTAGAATGGCCAAGTCAAAGTCCAGACCTGAATCCAATCGAGAATCTGTGGAAAGAACTGAAAACTGCTGTTCACAAATGCTCTCCATCCAACCTCACTGAGCTCGAGCTGTTTTGCAAGGAGGAATGGGAAAAAATGTCAGTCTCTCGATGTGCAAAACTGATAGAGACATACCCCAAGCGACTTACAGCTGTAATCGCAGCAAAAGGTGGCGCTACAAAGTATTAACTTAAGGGGGCTGAATAATTTAGCACGCCCAATTTTTCAGTTTTTGATTTGTTAAAAAAGTTTGAAATATCCAATAAATGTCGTTCCACTTCATGATTGTGTCCCACTTGTTGTTGATTCTTCACAAAAAAATACAGTTTTATATCTTTATGTTTGAAGCCTGAAATGTGGCAAAAGGTCGCAAAGTTCAAGGGGGCCGAATACTTTCGCAAGGCACTGTATCTTTGGACGTGGCAATTGATTCCAACATGCTCTTAAACTTTCCTGACTGGCCATAGAGGACACCTAACTGATGGACCCAAGAAAGGGAATCCCGGATCAGTGGGGAGGCTGAGCAGACAGCCTGTGTAATCAGATTAACACAGTGTGCTCCACAATGCACACAGAGCGCTAATGGCTGCTGCCTCCTCACAATTGCCTGTGCACCTCTGTATGTTCCTGCCATGTTTGAAGCACTATCGTTACTCTGCCCACGTAAGTCAGACATGGGCAAATTGAGCTTCAACAACACATAATTTGCCACTTTCGCAATGCCCTCGCCTGTTGTCTCCGACACCTTGTATAGCCCAATAAACTCCTCGTTAGGGACACGGTCATGGTCAACATAATGCAGGCAGACACTCTCCTGTTCAGCACCAGAAACATCTTCAGTACCATCAACAATTACTGAAAATTGTACAATCGGAAGATACCTAATCTCAGCTGCAATGCCTCGAATGACTGTATTGGCCATGATGTACAGAACTTTATTCTGTGCTTTGGGGCCTGTGTACATTGTGGTATGCTCTGTTAACCACTTCAGTAAAATGGGATCATCCTCTTCTGCCCTAAGTTTCAAAAGCTGGTATAAATTCCTACTGTCATCCATGTGGCCTCTAAAGGCTTGTCCCTGTCTTACTACATGCCACACCTATTGGAGATGCTCCAGTACATGTTATGCATCTTAGGGTAAGCAGAATCCATGTGAATGTGCAAAGCTGGTACGCAGAATCAATATAAGGGTTAACCATTAGACATGCGTAAGCAGAATCCATGTGAATGTGCAAAGCTGTATCAACACAGGCCTAACGATTCTGGGTCATGCCTGGTCTTGTGCAGGCCATTGTACATACACATTAGTTAATAATTTACAAGCACCATAAGACATGTACGTGCATGAAGAGCATGGGTTTGTATTGCTTAAGAACCATTAGACATGCACCAGCATTAGGAGTGTGCATGTCTGTTTATTTCTGTCATTGCTATGGTTACGCCACGAATAGAATCTATGCCCTAATGTCTGTGCCAATAAGAATGAGGAAACTAAGCTAAAATGAGTGCAAGTCAAAAAGATAATGGTGGCCAGTACCAGAGGTGATGAATTATTAACATAAAGAGGACATAATGTGTGTGATGTAAGGATGAGAACTGTATAAAAAGTGTGTGCCGAAGCTGGGAAGACAGTTGATCCATGGACCAGCTCGGCTTGTTACTTTGTAATAAAGTCTATTTGAATTCACAAGTTCCGGTATCTGAGAAATATTATTAAGCAAATATTTCTATGACACACCGAACTAACAATTTTCATCAAGCAATGCCTTGCGTCCTCCTGCTGTTTACCCCACGCGCTGGATAACTGGACACTGATTGGATTTAGCTGGTGTGCTGATACAGTTACAAAGTGGCGGTGGGTTGGTCAGTTTTGATGTGCTATGAATTTTACAAATGGCTTTTCTCCAGTTCCTAAATCCTGCACTAATGAAAGCAGCATCATCTCTTTGGCCAAAAGATGGCTGGCTTAAAAACAATTGGCTACAGGGAAAACACAACACTCATTTTATTGATGGATTATAATGTAGATTATAATGTAGATTATAATGTAAAACCATTTCTATTGAAACATCAACACTCTGTTGGCAAGAGTTTGCGGTTCTATAAATTGATATGGTTTTGTGCCATAACTGAGGTAACTGGACAATGCTGTGCCACTGTTCCATATACTGGTGCTGCTGGCAACAAGGTTGACACCTGGTTCTGCCGTGGCTGTGACACTGTCCTCTGAAGTCTCTCTCACTGGCTCTTTCACCATCCTCATTGCCTCACAGTCTGTCTCCTAGAAAATAAAAAATGTGTTTGCCATACTCCTAACAACATATATCCAAAACTACACAATTAATCACAATAGCAATACCATTGCCTTAAACAAATCTTAGTTCAGTCACCAGTTTAAGTTGAGTGGGGGTATCCATGGTATTTTCCAATTATGTCCCTATTTTACAGGTCTAAAAAAGAGAGAACCTTTCATTATGTTGCCAAACAAAGACTCAACAAACTTACCTGAGACTCCCTGTCTCTGCCAGTCTGTCTCTGCCAGTCTGTGCCTGCCAGTCTGTGCCTGCCAGTCTGTCTCTGCCAGTCTGTGCCCAGCTCTGTTGCCTGCTCTGCCTAATGACATCATTGTGAAACATTTCCATTATCATTTCACTTCTTATTATGGCTAGACTGTAAACTCTCCTCCCAGACTCACATTAAGCATCTCCAATCAAAAATTAAATCTAATCTATCTACCTATTTCGCAACAAAGCTTCCTTCACTCATGCTGCCAAACATACCCTCGTAAAACTGACCATCCTACCGATCCTCTACTTCGGCGATGTCATCTATAAAATAGCCTCAAACACTCTACTCAGCAAACTGGATGTAGTCTATCGCAGTGCCATCCGTTTTGTCACCAAAGCCCCATATACTACCCACCACTGCGACCTGTAAGCTCTCGTTGGTTGGCCCTCGCTTCATACTCGTCGCCAAACCCACTGGCTACAGGTTATCTACAAGTCTCTGCTAGGTAAAGCCCCGCCCTATCTCAGCTCGCTGGTCACCATAGCAGCACACACTCATAGCACACCCTCCAGCAGGTATATCTCACTGGTCACCCCCAAAGCCAATTCCTCCTTTGGTCGCCTTTCCTTCCAGTTCTCTGCTACCACTGACTGGAACGAACTGCAAAAATCACTGAAGCTAGAGATTCCCATCTCCCTCACTAGCTTTAAGAACCAGCTGTCAGAGCAGCTCACAGATCACTGCACCTGTTCATAGCCCATCTGTATAAAGCCCATCTATCTACCTCATTCCCATACTGTATTTATTTATTTAGCTCCTTTTGCACCACAGTATCTCTACTTGCACATCCATCTTTTGCACATCTACCATTTCAGTGTTTAATTGCCATATTGTAATTACTTCGCCACCATGGCCTATTTATTGCCTTAACTCCCTTATTTGACCTTATTTGCACTCACTGTATATAGACTTTTTTTCTACTGTATTATCGACTGTATGTTTTGTTCATTCCATGTGTAACTCTGTGTTGTTGTATGTGTCAAACTGCTACGCTTTATCTTGGCCAGGTCGCAGTTGCAAATGAGAACTTGTTCTCAACTAGCTTACCTGGTTAAATAAAGGTGAAATAAAAAAATAAATAAACATTTTATCAACTAGTCTTTGTGATATTAGGCTACTAGGGTTCTTACCTTGCGTTTTGGTGTACTGAAAAATGCTCTGATGTCCGTCTTTTTACTGTCATTTTTCTACCTGGCTGGCTGGCTGGATACACACATAGTGTGTAGGTTATTTACAGTAGGAGATGGGCTTCTATCATCTATTAGCTTCTATCATTCTATAATGGGCTTCGATCTACAAGGAAGCTAGCTGGTCAGCTAGCAAATGTGAACGGATTGCAGTGACAAGGGTTGACAGCTGTATGTATGAGTTCACCATTTACACAACGTAAGCTGCAACATTTTGTAATTTTAATATAGTTTATGTTGTCATTTTATATTTGCTGGCTTCCCACAATAGCTGCATTTGCAGAGCTAGCGAGCACCAATTCCGTTTCTGTGGTGTTTGTTATAATCTTTGCTATCTTCGGTTTACTCCAAGATCGGCACACAGGTGCTTCAAAGTCCCCCAGTGACAATTTAGCTTTTGCAACGAGACCATTTAAAGACATTTAAGACAATGGTAGAAGAGAGTGTAGTTATGTTCAGTTTATCGCTAACCTTATCACAGGGATTTAGAAGCACTACAGCTGCATGCTGATCTTGGATCCAACCATTGTGAGGCAAAGGGCGGGGGTCGCAATTTGTGAAACGTAAAAACGCGCTATTAAGTGTCTATAATCAGCACAAGTGCTTTCATTGCGTATTATTAATAGTATTGAAATGAAATAGTTATGTTAACAGTGATATATATGGGGGGAACAAATCAAATTTTTCCGCAGGGTGGGGAGAGTCGGGCCCCCCGTTAAGCTCCTTCATTCCGGACTGAAACCACACTGCTGCTCCGAGTGCGGGAAAAGCTTCCGACTTCAATCACATCTGAAAGATCACCAACGGGTTCACACAGGCGCCAAACCCTTCTCCTGCAATGTATGTGGCAGCAAGTTCTCCAACTACACCACCTGGTCCAGACACAAACAGATCCACACGGGCAACAAACTGCAGGAATGCTCGCAATGCGGGCTGAGGTTCCGATGTCTGGCCACCTTGAAGACGCACCAGCGAACTCACACCAAGGAGAAACCATACACTTGCAGTTTACCCGACTGTGGTAAACGGTTCAGTCATGCGTTGAGTTTGCAAATACATGTTCGTACTCATACAGGAGAGAAACCATTTGCTTGTTCCACATGTGATTACAGAGCCGCGGACAAATCGTCGCTCAGAACCCACGAGAAGAGACACACTGGGGTGAAACCTTACTACTGTGATGAGTGTGGGAAGTCCTTTTTATTACCATATGAGCTTAATATCCATCAGATAATCCACACAGGGGAGAAGCCATACCATTGTGACATATGCGGGAAAGATTTCGCCCAGCTAAGTAACATGAAAACACATCAGAAAACACACATCAAGGAGAAGCCGTACGCTTGCAGTTTCCCTGACCGCAGTTAGTTAACAGTTCAGTCAAGAGTTGAGTTTGGGAAGACATGTTCCCGACACACACGGAAGAGAAATCGTTTGCGTGTTGAACGTGTGATTGCAGATCCGTGGACAAATTGTCACTCAGAACCCACGAGAAGAGACACGGGTGAAGCTTCACTACTGTGACGAGTGTTGGAAGTCCTTTTATTTTTTTGAAGTGGAGCTGGAAGTCCATCCGAGAATCCACACAGGGGAGAAGCCATACCATTGTGACATATGCAGGAAATATTTCGCCCAGCTAGGTAACATTAAAGGACATCAGAAAACGCATCAGAAATAAATGAAGTTTGTATGCAGCAGGTGTGGCAGAGGGTTTGCTTTAATGCAATACTTTACAAGACACAAACAAAGCCACTCGTAAGAGTTTGTCATATTGATGCTTGGGAGGACACGCCTGCCCAGTACAGATGATAGAAACAGCTGTTATAAGCTGTTGAATAAAGCTTTACAATGTTATATATTTGTATTTTGATTGACATGCTGATATTCCTTACCATCACTGACTTGTCATTCACATAGTTGCCTAAATTAAGTCATTACATTTTTCTTTAAAATCTTTCCTTTATATATTTTCTTGTCTCTAAATAAATAAATACAATTCTAATCAAACTCCAACCCTCCATAAAAAAAGTGTTTTATTTTAAACATTTGTGATTATTTTCACAAAGTCATTAACACACAAAGAAACAAAGTGCAACTGCCATCAGATTTCTGCCCTTTTTTTAAGAAACATTTCACCACTCCTTCATTCACCTATCAATGATTATAGGTGGTTTGTCAATGAATAGTTCATCGATCAGGGATGATACAAGCTCCTCCAGGATGACATAGAAGGTGTCTTTGGTGCCACTTAACGTTGTTGGTCCTGAGTAGAGCGTCCTCATCTGGTCCTGGGTGGTGCATTTAGCCATCAACTTATCATAGCTCTCGTCAGCGATAACCCCTGTCTAGGAGTCTTGTCATCCGTGTCCTTTCCCCTAAAATTAAACTTCAAATGTATACAGCTTCTCATTCACCTTTCAATTCTCTGATTAGAAATGGCTCCTGCTCTTTCAGGATCTCTAAGAAAATATCTTTGCCTTTGGGGCCACATCCTGTCAGGGGCCCATCAAAGAGCTCCCTCATCTTCTTCTGTTTGGTTCTTTCAGATCTCACGTCACTGTAGCCATTGTCAGTGATGACTCCTCTCTTCAGGAGTCTGTCCAAGATGGGGCCTTGGCCTGGTAGAGCAGCAAGTCACAGTGTACTTTCAGTGGAAAGCCAGATCTCACGAGAACTCCTTTTGCAGAGAAGGTTGGATGGAGGATCTTGACGTGGAAGCGGGTGACTTCATCCACTTGTTCTACGGACACACCACAGTCTTCTACATGTAGAACTCTCACTTTCTCTTTGAAGGAGGGATCATCACCTGCAGAGATAAAAACAGGTACATTTGCATAAGCATCAGGTTGACATCAACAACAAGGCTTTTTAAAAGTAGTTTGCATCAGTTATATTTTAGTTTAAAAAAATCTACGCCCATACCGAAACAGGCAAAATGTGGCAGATGCACTTCTTCCAGTTCTCCTGCAATGATTGTGACGTCCAATAGGGGGCCTCCTTGCTTGTACCCCAAGCTTTTCATCATTGCACTGTGAGGTTCCCAGGAGCTGAATTGATACTGCAGACTGACGTGGTCTTTACACACCCATCGGAGCCCTGATACTCTGCACTCGTAGCGCCCCGGGGGAGACATGCTAGGTACGGCATGAAAAGAAGACAGAATGGATTTAGTAAGTAAGTCATGTATTTAATTGTTTATCAGCAGTTGACAAACATAATAATAGTTACTTTACTTTGTTAAACTTTTCTGTAGATCCTCACATACTTGTATTTCTTACGTTTTTACAAGTAGTTCAACAAATGCTATAAAGTCAGACTTTCTTTAAATAATGGATAGGAGGTTTATTCCATCTAGTTACTGTTATCTTAAAACAGAATTGTTGGATAGCAAAACTGAAAGCTTTTATCATTCTGTATATGGTGAGGGACTAATACATTCCAGGAGTGTACCTGAACATTGGGGCTTCTTCAGTGATGACCACAGGTTCAACCTGAACCCAGTTGGTAGACTCCTGAATAAGAGAACATTGATCTCTGATTATCACAGATGATCAAACTGTATTTACAACATCATTTTTAAAACATTGCAGTGTTAAATATGTACTTTGAATGGTTTCTTTTCCTTCACTTTTGTAAACCTTATTCTATACATTTATTTTTTACTTGAATGAAGAATGGTTTCTGATTTGAACAATACACTCTTAGAAAAAAAGTAGTTAAATTAAACAATATAGGGTTCTTTGGTTGGTCCCCATAGGGGAACCCTTTTTTGTGCTAGGTAGAACCCTTTGCAGAGGTTTCTACCTAGAACCCTCTATGTAGGGTTCGTCATAGAACCCCCTGTAAATGGTTCTACCTAGAACCCTCTATGAATGGATCTACTTAGAACCTGTTTATTTTTGAAGGGTTCTTCCTTAGAACCCTCTATGAATGGTTCCACCAACCTTAACCAATGAAACTTTTTATGACAATACATAACATATCATAAGGCCTTTCTTTGAATGCATAATTATACAATAACACAGTGGTGGTAGGAAACTCCTGGTTTACAGGCCACAGCAGGCCTGCAAGTCACATTATGCTCACTTGCAAAGTGATGTGTAATTCTAATTGGAATTCTAATTGGAATCCAGCCAGAGTGAGGATATCCAACAATTTTTTATTCACAAATTTGTATCACTCACAACCTGCATTCAGAATAACTGTCAGGGTAGGGAATATTGATAAATGAGACTAAATCTAAACTTGAACAACCATCCCAGTAACGGGTGCAATAAGTCCAAGGACTAACAGACTGTATTAGTTTAGGAAAATGTATGTTATTTATCTTTTTGTAGCACAAGATTAATCAACCAGTCAATGTACATGCAATAACACAGGTTTTGAAACAAACAATTCTTAAAATCAACCGGCAATAGAATATGCTGGGAAATACACTGCTCAAAAAAATAAAGGGAACACTAAAATAACACATCCTAGATCTGAATGAATGAAATAATCTTATTAAATACTTTTTTCTTTACATAGTTGAATGTGCTGACAACAAAATCACACAAAAATTATCAATGGAAATCAAATTTATCAACCCATGGAGGCCTGGATTTGGAGTCACACTCAAAATTAAAGTGGAAAACCACACTACAGGCTGATCCAACTTTGATGTAATGTCCTTAAAACAAGTCAAAATGAGGCTCAGTAGTGTGTGTGGCCTCCGCGTGCCTGTATGACCCCCCTACAACGCCTGGGCATGCTCCTGATGAGATGGCGGATGGTCTCCTGAGGGATCTCCTCCCAGACCTGGACTAAAGCATCCGCCAACTCCTGGACAGTCTGTGGTGCAACGTGACGTTGGTGGATGGAGCGAGACATGATGTCCCAGATGTCCAGACCAGTCCATAGCATCAATGCCTTCCTCTTGCAGGAACTGCTGACACACTCCAGCCACATAAGGTCTAGCATTGCCTTGCATTAGGAGGAACCCAGGGCCAACCACACCAGCATATGGTCTCACAAGGGGTCTGAGGATCTCATCTCGGTACCTAATGGCAGTCAGGCTACCTCTGGCTGGCAGAAATGCCACCCCACACCATGACTGATCCACCGCCAAACCGGTCATGCTGGAGGATGTTGCAGAACGTTCTCCACGGCGTCTCCAGACTGTCACATGTGCTCAGTGTGAACCTGATTTCATCTGTGAAGAGCACAGGGCGCCAGTGGCGAATTTGCCAATCTTGGTGTTCTCTGGCAAATGCCAAACGTCCTGCACGGTGTTGGGCTGTAAGCACAACCCCCACCTGTGTACGCCGGGCCCTCATACCACCCTCATGGAGTCTGTTTCTGACAGTTTGAGCAGACACATGCACATTTGTGGCCTGCTGGAGGTCATTTTGCAGGGCTCTGGCAGTGCTCCTCCTTGCACAAAGGCGGAGGTAGCGGTCCTGCTGCTGGGTTGTTGCCCTCCTACGGCCTCCTCCACGTCTCTTGATGTACTGGCCTGTCTCCTGGTAGCGCCTCCATGCTCTGGACACTACGCTGACAGACACAGCAAACCTTCTTGCCACAGCTCGCATTGATGTGCCATCCTGGATGAGCTGCACTACCTGAGCCACTTGTGTGGGTTGTAGACTCCGTCTCATGCTACCACAAGAGTGAAAGCACCGCCAGCATTCAAAAGTGACCAAAACATCAGCCAAGAAGCATAGAAACTGAGAAGTGGTCTGTGGTTATCACCTGCAGAACCACTCCTTTATTGGGGGTGTCTTGCTAATTGCCTATAATTTCCACCTGTTGTCGATTCCATTTGCACAACAGCATGTGACATTTATTGTCAATCAGTGTTGCTTCCTAAGTGGACAGTTTGATTTCACAGAAGTGTGATTGACTTGGAGTTACATTGTGTTGTTTAAATGTTCCCTTTATTTTTTTGAGCAGTGTATGATATTGATGGGTGTGGTTTTTAATGTTATACTCTACATAGAGGAAAAATGACAACCACTCAACTGGTTATTAATATCAACACTGGGGTTATTTTACACCACTATGTCAGTCACATGTCAAATGATAAAAGGGAATACCAGATATATGCACAAATATTCCCATATAGGTTTACTCACACCTATCTTTTTAAACTCCTGAAGTTAAAGTTTAAACACAAATAAAAATGTACAATAAATAAACTCATTCAGATTCAGAAGGAGTTATGTGTAGAAGGTTTCTTGCCTTCCAAAGAAACCTTCTTGCCTTAACAAAAATCTAAATATACTTTTCTTCCAAAAATGGTTCTTTGCATGTTAATGGTTTTACGTAGAACCCTTTGCCTTACAAATATCCATTGTCTCCCAAAAAGGGTTCTTCAGATGACAAGGATTGTTGGTAGAACCGTACCCCTCCACAAATAACTCTTTTATAATCCTGCTGTCAATTGGGTAATTCCATCTGAAAATGGAGCTAAATGTTTTGGATATTTTCTTATTTTTCCTGAAAACAATTTACATTCATGAATTCCGAGCACAGTCAACATAGGTGGTGGTAAAGAATTTGGATTTGTCAAACACTTATCTACTACTATTGTACTCACCATGACATTGGCACATGTTGTGCAGCTTCTCACGGGCTCTGGGGACAGACATATCAATCAGAAAATCAAGTACACAAAGTACTAACCACGGTGTTAATACAGTCGTGGCCAAAAGTTTTGAGAATGACACAAATATAAATTTTCACAAAGTCTGCTGCCTCAGTTTGTATGATGGCAATTTACATATACTCCAGAATGTTATGAAGAGTGATGAGATGAATTGCAATTAATTGCAAAGTCCCTCTTTGCCATGCAAATGAACTGAATCCCCCAAAAAGATTTCCACTGCATTTCAGCCCTGCCACAAAAGGACCAGCTGACATCACGTCAGTGATTCTCTCGTTAACACAGGTGTGAGTGTTGATGATGACAAGGCTGGAAATCACTCTGTCATGCTGATTGAGTTCGAATAACAGACTGGAAGCTTCAAAAGGAGGGTGGTGCTTGGAATCATTGTTCTTCCTCTGTCAGCCATGGTTACCTGCAAGGAAACACGTGCCGTCATCATTGCTTTGCACTAAAAGGGCTTCACAGGCAAGGATATTGGTGCCAGTAAGATTGCACCTAAATCAACCATTTATCGGACCATCAAGAACTTCAAGGAGAGTGGTTCAAATGTTGTGAAGAAGGCTTCAGGGCGCCCAAGAAAGTCCAGCAAGCGCCAGTACCATCTCCTAAAGTTGATTCAGCTGCGGGATCGGGGCATCACCAGTACAGAGCTTGCTCAGGAATGGCAGCAGGCAGGTGTGAGTATATCTGCCGACACAGTGAGGCAAAGACTTTTGGAGGATGGCCTGGTGTCAAGAAGGGCAGCAAAGAAGCCACTTCTCTCCAGGAAAAACATCAGGAACAGATTCCAAGAACACAGGATGAGATGTTACTATCCTTTGTGCAAGCACTTCCAAGAGTTAATGAACAGTGAGCCTGGTGAACAGACTGATATTCTGCAAAAGGTACAGGGATTGGACTGCTGAGGACTGGGTTAAAGTCATTTTCTCTGATGAATCCCCTTTCCGATTGTTTGGGGCATCCGGGAGAAGGCAAGGTGAACGCTACCATTAGTCCTGTGTCATGCCAACAGTAAAGTATCCTGAGACCATTCATGTGTGGGGATGCTTCTCAGCCAAGGGAGTGGGCTCACTCACAATTTTGCCTGAGAACACAGCCATGAATAAAGAACGGTACCACCACATCCCCCTAGAGAAACTTCTCCTAACCATCCAGGAACCGTTTGGTGATGAACAATGCCTTTCCCAACATGATGGAGCACCTTGCCATAAGGCAAAAGTGATAACTAAGTGGCTCGGGGAACAAAACATCGATATTTTGGGTCCATGGCCAGGAAACTCCCCAGACCTTAATCCCATTGAGAACTTGTGGTCAATCCTCAAGAGGCGGGTGGACAAACAAAAACCCACAACTTCTGACAAACTCCAAGCATTGATTATGCAAGAATGGGCTGCCATCAGTCAGGATGTGGCCCAGAAGTTAATTGACAGCATGCTTGGGCGGATTGCAGAGGTCTTGAAAAATAAGAGTCAACACTGCAAATATTGACTCTTTGCATCAACTTCATGTAATTGTCAATAAAAGCCTTTGACACTTATGAAATGCTTGTAATTATACTTCAGTATTCCATAGTAACATCTGACAAAACTATCTAAAGACACTGAAGCAGCAAACTTTGTGTAAATGACTATTTGTGTCATTCTCAAATCTTTTGGCAACGACTGTACAGTCTTAATTTCCTGGTACTCAAAGCAATGTAAAATCAATGATATGACAAATATCATAAGAATTATATTTAGTGCTAACTATAATCTCCATGAGATGAGTCACAAATACTCCCAGCGTCACTGTTTCCCCCGTGTAGATTGGTGGTGATGGGTTCTGAGTTCTAAACTTGAAAATATGAAGTATCTGTATTCATTTCACTGAGGGAGAGAGGGGAATGTAGAACGTTTACATTCTGTCAGAATATGTTATTGTTAGACATGAGGGATCCTATGGGAAGAAGAATGGCCACAGTCTGGTACATGTCAACATGACAGTTGTGACTTGAGGAGAAGTGAGGAATTTGAGCAGAGGTAAGGTTAGGTCAGATGAAGTGAGGAAGAACAGATATCACAAAAATTCTGTCTAGCAACAGAGGCGTATTGGATGTTCAGAGGTGTAAGGGTAGGAGCATAGGAGGAAGGGTTAAATACCAGTGACTGTGTGAAGATGTCTTATCCTTTGGGTGATTAAACTTGGTTTGAGCTTTACTAATCGTCAGTGGGTTTGGAAGTCTCTTGTGTCACTCGTGTCAAAAACGTAAATGAAAATGAGAAATATATGACTATACAGTAACTGCCTTACCGTCTTTGATCGATTTGATGTCAGGTACTTCCAACATTTTACGAGGTACCTCCCCTGTCATCCTATCTGAATGGAAGAAATGTCCGTGATGGGATGGGTACTGTATGCCATAGGCCACAGGACCTCTAATGGTGAAGCCAAGGTAGAAGCAGACGTCTCCAGACTTCCAAACTTTGCTTTGTTGGTCGGCACAGACTTCAATCTCCTTGCCATCAACACACGCAAACACCCTGTGCTGTCTAACCACTCCATTGACTGGAAGAAGAAGGTCCTGGACACTGGGTTCTCTCCACACCTCACCACTGCTCCACTTTTGATCTATAGTGTCTGTCCTTGCCTCTGGCCGTGCCATTTGATTCTCCTCTACGAATAGGTTGTCTATTTTTGATCTATGAACCAATCTGCTCAAACCCTCACCCTTTCCCAGGAAAATAAGGGGGCGAAGGTACCTTGAGCGAAGATGCTTCTTGTATGTGTCGTTGTAGGAGTCTTGCATCTCAATAATACGTTTATTGAGGTCAATATTGAATCCTATTTTCTTATGCTCCTCGGGCCAAAACAGCAAAAGGACTAAGAGGTAAAACTCTGGGGTTTGGTTACCGTAATTGGCCAATAGATGTCTCTCCAGAGTTCTTCTTAGGATTGGCAAAGGGGTAAGCATTGGAGATGCTGCTTCAACTTTGCTTAAGATGATGTTGGCAAGGATGAAGTTTTGGGAAGCTTGATTCTCACCACCACCGTCTTTATTTTTTTCACATTCTTGTATTTCCTCCCACCATTTTGTTATTCGGCTCAAGTTAGATTCATCATAGCCCTTATCAAGACAGCAAAGCAGTCCAGGGAAGGCAATGGCCATTGCTTCTTTGAGCTTCTGGAGGGGTACATCTATTGCAGACTCTGAGTGTATAGGTGTGCATGTCCCCACGTATTTGCAGTAACAGTTCTTGACATCAGTCTGAAAGTAATGTGGTTCATTTCTTTTCATGCTGGGCTTGGAGTACGTCAGGTAACCATCAAAAAACTCACATTTCCTCTCCACCTCATCCCTGAGGCTGATGATGAGTGGCTTGTACTTGAAGAGCTTTTTCTGTCTGATTGATATGAAAAAGGAGTCAGCAGATATTTCCATGGTAAGGACCTTTTGCCAGTTTCTATCAAGAGAGACAAGTGAGTCAAAAACGATGTTGGCAACCTCTAGATATCCAAATAGTCCTCTGTTGTTAAAGATGTGTGAGACTTTTGTCATACCATCATCTTGCATGTCTGCTCCTTGCTCATTTTCAGCAGCCCATTCCACATCTTTGAAAGCCTCAAAGGCCTTTACTGCCAGTTGCAAGATGTCTTGTGCAGCGATGGAAGGAACATGGACCCTGCTATTTAAATGGTTCTTGTATACTTGCCCCAGAGTGTCAGCAACAAAAGAATTCTTAGGATCTCTGTCTTTTGCTATTTTTGCCCACTGCTCTGATTCACCATATTCCCCCATCCTAAGGTAAAAGAAACGAGCAAGAGCTTGAGGAAAAAATGGGTTTTGCGTGATTTTCTCTGAAGCTAATCGCAAAACAGATACACAATTGCTTTTGGATTCATTGGCTTCAATATCGTGAATCAACCTGGAAAACGTGTCTTTCCTCTCTTCTCCCATTTCCCTTTTTGTTGGCTTGTTTTGTAAAACACATACAAGTCCTGTCTTCTGCTGATGGTCCACTGTGATTTCCCTCTTAGTTAGCATGTCTTTGATGATAGGCATCAAATGTTGCTGCACCTCTTCTCTACAAAAGTCTGTCAGAAAGTTCCTTGCTGTATCACTCCTGGGCACACCTGCCATAGCCAATACCTTAACACACTGCTGTGCAATCAGTGGGTGAGCCATGCGGACGTGTTTGTCTTGTCCCTGTTGTGAAGGGAATGTCACTATCAGATGAGTGAAAGGCTCCATTCGCTGCTCAAAGGAAGGACCTCCATAAATGGGATCTGGAGGCCCCAGGAATGCCTGACATTGAGACTGCAGAAGGTGGGAGCCAGGAACGTAGGCATTCACCAGTGATAAGAATGCAAGAAGCTGGTCATTTTTAGGTCTTCTATTTTTCCTGACATCTCCTGAAAGGGCACACGTTTCTTTAACATAATCTCCACTGAAATTTTCTCGCATTATGTTAAAGCCATGAAACTGTTTGTGTTCATTACTGTAGCTTCGACTGATCTCAATCTGTTTCTCCTCAAACTGTTGTTTCTCTGCTTCAGAAAGTTCCATCCTGAGAATAACATGTCTTGATTTGTTATGGTCCTCTTGTTTGATAACTTCCTTACGCACACAGTTTAAAATGATGACCACAGGCCTGTGGGTTGTAATGTTTCGGTCTGTAATCTCTTTGATGATGGCATCCTGCAGATTCTCCAGAATACGCTCATCTTCCAGCAGTAAGAGCACAGTGTTCTGCTGGCCTTGACCGCCTGCAGTGAAAAGGTGAATCACCTGCTTGGCGATAGCTGTGATGTCTGAGGTAGCACCTGTTAGAACAGCACATCTGAATGTTTTCCTCATATCCCAGAGCACCTGCTTGGCCAGAGTGGTTCCTCCGCTGCCTGGCTGATGCAGCAGATTCATGGTAGGTGTCAGGTCGCCCTTACGCCGTTTCTTAATATTTTCGATCAGCTCCGTGAACCCGTCTCTTTTGATAAAGGGGGTTATTTTATCAGCTGACGTTGCCCTTTCAGCCCAGTAGAAGTTAAGCCATTGAGGTGGGGCTCCTCTGTAAAAATCTACCTCAGTCTTCTTAGCTACTGCGGAGTCTATGTCCTCTTCTTCAAATTCATTTGCGTACAAAACATCCAGAAGTGAAATGGAATCCCTGATTTGACTTCCAACATAAATTTCACGACCACGGGCATTGGATAGGGATGAGCCCTTGTTGTGTGCCATCTTTGTTGTCTCCGGTCCCAAGCTTAACCAGTGTTCTGAATATTAGTTGTACTTCATGTGGTGGTATGGACTCTGAGAAAGGAGACAATAATGCTTCAGTAAGAATGTTGAAGGTCATTAATGGTTATAAACAAAAGGCTGATTACAGTATATTTTTGACTTTTTTGGAGTTTCATTTATATAGCTGATGAGTTGGACATTGGTTTGATTTATCTACTGACACTGCATGGAGCTGACAAATACAGACTGTGTTTTGCTTCTTGTTGCTACCCTCTAATAAATAGGCATCTATTGTAGCAACCCAACACCTAGCGACCTTGTGAAGAGGTTTGGATCTCCTCATGTAATGGCTAAGGTGTTGGGTTGAAAGTCGTGGGACCCGGAGTCATGTCCCAGGCAGGGCTACCCCTGAATTCGGTGCATTGGTGTCAGAAGTTGGATGGCACCTGAGGCCATCGGAGGGGCGTGTACACATGAGGGACGTGGTATAGGGAAGCATGGGGACACACTCTCCCAAGGAACGGGGAAGTGTTGTGAACTTAAACCGACATCTAACGATGGCTGGGTTGACAATCATGCGACTGTCCGGAAATCCAGACATGTTTTGTGCGGAAGTTCCACTCCTTGAGCTCCGTGTCATACAGTGGCAAGAAAAAGTATGTGAACTATTTGGAATTACCAGGATTTCTGCATAAATTGGTCATACAATTTGATCTGACCTTCATCTAAGTCACAACAATAGACACACACAGTCTGCTTAAACTAATAGCACACTAACAATTTTAAGTTTTCATGTCTTTATAGAACACAACATGTAAACATTCACAGTGCAGGGTGGAAAAAAGTATGCGAACCTTTGGATTTAATAGCTGTTTGACCTTCCTTTGGAAGCAATAACCTCAACCAAACATTTTCTGTTGTTGTGGATCAGACCTGCACAACGATCAGGAGTAAATTTGGACCATTACACTTTACAAAACTGTTTCAGTTCAGCAATATTCTTGTGATGTCTGGTGTGAACCTCTCTCTTGAGGTCATGTCACTCCATCTTAAAACCTGTTGAGGTCAGGACTCTGACTGGGCCACTCCAGAAGGTGTATTTTTGTTTTGGGTTGTTGTCCTGTTGCAACACCCAACTTCTGTTGACCTTCAACTGGCAGACAGGTAGCCTTACATTCTCCTGCCAAAAGTCTTGATAAACTTGGGCCCATAAACTGTTCAGGCCCTGTTGTAGCAAAGCAGACCCAAATCATGATGCTCCCTCCCACCATACTTTACAGTTGGGATGAGGTTTTGATGTTGGTGTGCTGTGCCTTTTTCTCTCCACACATAGTGTTATGTGTTCCTTCCTTCCAAACAACTCAACTTTAGTTTAATCTGTCCACAGAATATTTTGGAACATCTAGGTGCTCTTTTGCGAACATCAGACGTGTAGCATTGTTTTTTTTGGACAGCAGTGGCTTCTTCCGTGGTGTCCTCCCATGAACACCATTCTTGTTTGGTGTTTTACGTATCGTAGACTCGTCGACAGAGATGTTAGCATGTTCCAGAGATTTCTGTAAGTCTTTAGCTGATACTCTAGGATTCTTCTTTACCTCATTGAGCATTCTGAGCTGTGCACTTGCAGTCATCTTTGCAGGACGGCCAGTCCTAGGGAGAGTAGCAACAGTGCGGAACTCTCTCCATTTATAGACAATTGTTTTACAGTGGACTGATGAACATCAAGGCTTTTAGAGATACTTTTGTAACCAATTCCAGCTTTATGCAAGTCAACAATTCTTAATCTTAGGTCTTCTGCGATCGTTTTTGTTTGAGGTATGGTTCACATCAGACAATGCTTCTTGTGAAAAGCAAACTCAAATTTTGTGAGTGTTTTGTAAAGAGCAGGGCAACTCTAACCAACATCTCCAATCTCATCCCATTGATTGGACTCCAGGTTAGCTGACTCCTGACTCCAATTAGGTTTTGGAGAAGTCATTAGCCTTGGGGTTTCCAACCTACACTGTGAACTTTTAAATGATGTATTCAAAATAGACAAGAGGAATACAATCATTTGTGTGTTATTAGTTTTAGCACACTGTGTGCGTCAATAGTTGTGACTTAGATGGTCAGATCAAAACTAGGGTGTAGATCAGCTTTAAAATTGCAGATAGATTGTAAATTCCATCAATGTAATTGTCTGCATCATTTCCAATCCCCTATATCTTTTTTTGGTAAATATATATACAGTATATCACAAAAGTGAGTCCTCCCCTCACATTTTTGTAAATATTTGAGTATATCTTTTCATGTGACAACACTGAAGAAATGACACTTTGCTACAATGTAAAGTAGTGAGTGTACAGCTTGTATAACAGTGTAAATTTGCTGTCCCCTCAAAATAACTCAACACACAGCCATTAATGTCTAAACCGCTGGCAACAAAAGTGAGTACACCCCTAAGTAAAAATGTCCAAATTGGGCCCAATTAGCCATTTTTCCTCCCCGGTGTCATGTGACTCGTTAGTGTTACAAGGTCTCAGGTGTGAATGGGGAGCAGGTGTGTTACATTTGGTGTCATTGCTCTCACACACCCTCATACTGACTGGTCACTGGAAGTTCAACCAGGCACCTCATGGCAAAGAATTCTCTGAGGATCTGAAAAAAATAATTGTTGCTCAACATAAAGATGGCCTGGGCTACAAGAAGATTGCCAAGACCCTGAAACTGAGCTGCAGCACGGTGGCCAAGACCATACAGCAGTTTAACTGGACAGGTTCCACTCAGAACAGGCCTCGCCATGGTCGACCAAAGAAGTTGAGTGCACGTGCTCAGCGTCGTATCCAGAGTTTGTCTTTGGGAAATAGATGTATGAGTGCTGCCAGCATTGCTGCAGAGGTTGAAGGGGTGGGGGGTCAGCCTGTCAGTGCTCAGACCATACGCCGTACACTGCATCAAATTGGTCTGCATGGCTGTCGTCCCAGAAGGAAGCCTCTTCTAAAGATGATGCACAAGAAAGCCCGCAAACAGTTTGCTGAAGACAAGCAGACTAAGGACATGGATTACTGGAACCATGCCCTGTGGTCTGATGAGACCAAGATAAACTTATTTGGTTCAGATGGTGTCAAGCGTGTTTGGCGGCAACCAGGTGAGGAGTACAAAGACAAGTGTGTCTTGCCTACAGTCAAGCATGATGGTGGGAGTGTCATGGTCTGGGGCTGCATGAGTGCTGCCGGCACTGGGGAGCTACAGTTCATTGAGGGAACCATGAATGCCAACATGTACTGTGACATACTGAAGCAGAGCATGATGCCCTCCTTTCGGAGACTGGGCCGCAGGGCAGTATTCCAACATGATAACGACCCCAAACACACCTCCAAGACGACCACTGCCTTGCTAAAGAAGCTGAGGGTAAAGGTGATGGACTGGCCAAGCATGACTCCAGACCTACACCTATTGAGCATCTGTGGGGCATCCTCAATCGGAAGGTGGAGGAGTGCAAGGTCTCTAACATCCACCAGCTCCGTGATGTCGTCATGGAGGAGTGGAAGAGGACTCAAGTGGCATCCTGTGAAGCTCTGGTGAACTCCATGCCCAAGAGGGTTAAGGCAGTGCTGGAAAATGATGGTGGCCACAAAATATTGACACTTTGGGCCCAATTTGGACATTTTCACTTCTGTTGCCAGCGGTTTAGACATTAATGGCTGTGTGTTATTTTGAGGGGACAGCAAATTTACACTGTTATACAAGCTGTACACTCACTACTTTACATATTTCTGATCAATTTTATGTTATTTTATGGACCAAGAATGTGCTTTTCTTTCAAAAACAAGGACATTTCTAAGTGACCCCAAACTTTTGAACAATGTATTTTACAATAGTTATATTTTGTTTGTTTTTAGTCCTGTCCTTCCTAACTTCCACCTTTCCCATCTATTGCTAATGTCCATCCAGTTTGATTTCTATTTGCCATATATTTGCTATTTCACAAAAGCTCTGAACCTATATACATTTTACAGACACGGTATATCTTACATTTGTTATCTTGTTGTTATTAGTCCGACCCTTCAGCTCAATTCAACCCCTCCCATCTATCTCTTAACACCATCCATATTTGCCATATATTTTTTCAACTTGCTCTGATACTTCACAAATGTTCTGAACCTTTCTATTCTCATAGTTTCTACAGATTGTAAATTAATAAAGATATAATACTTTTAGCAAAAAGGTGTATAACAATGTCTTGGTTGCAAGAATTTTGTATAATTTAAATTGAACAATTCTAAGTTTTGAATCCGGCATCCTTTTTCGTGTCAGTTCATAAATCATGTGTCATGTAATCGGTACATCGAAAATATCTTCCCAACTATTTTGCAATCTATCTGGCACAGCTGTCCATTTTTTGGTTCTTAAATGAAACTGGTATATTTATCACAACCAATTTTGGTCGTTAATTCAGGGCCGACAGATAAGTTCCTCACTTTTCCTCCTTCCACTTGCCTCTTCCATTTTTGCAGTAATGCTGCAATTAGTTCGTTGTAATTTCGGGTAGAGCAGACATTTCCATATATGTGTGTTAGATGCATGTGTGACATAACTCCACCAGTTCTATTTATGATATAATTTACAAAGATTACACTTTGTAATAAAAATGTTATCGAAAAATAAAGTTTTTTTTAATCAATTAGTATATTTGAGTTTAACCACCATATTTGTTGTATTATTTGTTCTGTCTTTTCTGGTGGATTAAACTGAAATTGAAAACAACTTTCTATGGCGTGTTTAAAAAATAACGCCCTGATCTGTTTCACCTGTTCCTGTGATTGTCTCCACCCCCTCCAGGTGTCGCTTATTATCCCTGGTGAATTTATCCCTGTGTTTCCTGTCTCTCTGTGCCAGTTCGTCTTGTATGTTTAGTCAAGTCAACCAGCGTGGTTTTCCCGTACTCCTTTTGCTATTCTCCTTTTTCTAGTTCTCCCGGTTTTGACCCTTACCTGTTTCTGGACTCTGTACCTGTCTGCCTGACCATTCTGCCTGCCATGACCACAAGCCTGTCTGCCACTCTGTACCTCCTGGACTCTGATCTGGTTTTGACCTTTAGCCCTGTCAATGACCATTCTCTTGCCTACTCCTTTGGATTATTAAACATTGCAAGACTCCAACCATCTGCCTCCTGTGTCTGCATTTGGGTCTCGCCTTGCATCTTGATACATTGTAACTAATTTGCCAGAGAAGCAGTTCGGATTTAAGTATAACTTTTGTATGACTGATGCCTTAAGTGAGAGGTCTAATGCTTTAATAATTTCTGCCCCCCCGAATTCATATTCATTATATAAATAGGCCCTTTTAATTTTATCTGGCAATGTATTATTCTTTACTCATTAATTTAAAAAACAGGACAGGCAGAGGTTCATAAACGGGTCAGAGTCAGGCAGGTACAGTACGGCAGGCAGGCTCGAGGTCAGGGCAGGCAGAATGGTCAGAACCGGAGAAACTAGGAAACAGAACAGCAAGGAGACAGGAAAACACGCTGGTAAGACCTAAACATATCCAGGTGTTAGAATGGCCAAGTCAAAGTCCAGACCTGAATCCAATCGAGAATCTGTGGAAAGAACTGAAAACTGCTGTTCACAAATGCTCTCCATCCAACCTCACTGAGCTCGAGCTGTTTTGCAAGGAGGAATGGGAAAAAATTTCAGTCTCTCGATGTGCAAAACTGATAGAGACATACCCCAAGCGACTTACAGCTGGAATCGCAGCAAAAGGTGGCGCTACAAAGTATTAACTTAAGGGGGCTGAATCATTTTGCACGCCCAATTTTTCAGTTTTTGAGCAGAGAAATACAAGGGAAGGCAGCCAAAGGAGGAATTGGCTTTGGGGGTGACCAGTGAAATATACCTGCTGGAGTGCGTGCTATGGGTGGGTGCTGCTATGCTGACTAGTGAGCTGAGATTTGGCGGGTCTTTACCTAGCAAAGACTTATAGATGACCTGGAGCCAGTGGGTTTGGCAACGAATATGAATCGAGGGCCAGCCAACAAGAGCACACAGGTCACAGTGGTGGGTACTATATGGGGCTTTGGTGGCACTGTGATAGACTGCATCCAATTTGCTGATTAGGGTATTGGAGGCTATTTTGTAAATGATATTGCCGAAGTCAAGGATCGGTAGGATGTCTGGCAGCGTGAGTGAAGGATGCTTTGTTGTGAAATAGGAAGCCGATTCTAGATTTAAATTTGGATTGGAGATGCTTAATGTGAGTCTGGAAGGAGAGTTTACAGTCTAACTAGACACCTAGGTATTTGTAGTTGTCCACATATTCTAAGTCAGAACTGTCCAGAGTAGTGATGCTAGTCGGGCGAGCGGGTGCCGTTGAAGAGTATGCATTTAACAGCAGTTGGAGGCCACGGGAGTGCTGTATGGCATTGAAGCTCGTCTGGAGGTTAGTTAAGACGGTGTCCAATGAAAGGCCAGAAGTATACAGAATGGTGTTGTCTGCGTAGAGGTGGATCAGGGAATCACCAGCAGCAAGAGCGACATCATTGATGTATACAGAGAAAAGAGTCAGCCCGAGAATTGAACCCTGTGGCAACCCCATAGACAGCCAGAGATCTGGAAAACAGGCCCTCCGATTTGACACACTGAACGCGATCTGAGAAGTAGTTGGTGAACCAGGCGAGGCAGTCATTTGAGAAACCAAGGCTGTTGAGTCTGCCGGTGAGAATGCGGTGATTGACAGAGTCAAAAGCCTTTGCCAGGTCGATGAAGACGGCTGCACAGTATTGTCTTTTATCGATGGAAGTTATGATATCGTTTAGGACCTTGAGCGTGGTCGAGGTGGACCCATGACCCGCTCGGAAACCAGATTTCATAGCGGAGAAGGTACGGTGGGATTCGAAATGATCAGTCATCTGTTTGTTATCTTGGCTTCCGAAGACTTCAGAAAGGCAGGGTAGGATATATATAGATCTGTAACAGTTTGGGTCTAGAAAGTCTCCCCCTTTGAAGAGAGGGAGGACGGTAGTAGCTTTCCAATCTTTGGGGATCTCTGAGAGGGTGAACAGGCTAGTAATAGGGTTTGGAACAATTGCAGCGGATAATTTTAGAAATAGAGGGTCCAGATTGTCTAGCCCAGCTGATTTGTAGGGGTCCAGATTGTCTAGCCCAGCTGATTTGTAGGGGTCCAGATTTTGCAACTCTTTCAGAACATCAGCTGTATTGGGGTGAAGGAGAAATGAGGGAGGCTTGGGCAAGTTTCTGTGGGGGGTGCAGAGCTGTTGACTGGGGTATGAGTAGCAAGGTGGAAAGCATGGCCAGTCGTGGAAAAATGCTTAAGGAAATTCTCGATTATCGTAGATTTATCGTGGTGACAGTGTTTCCTAGCCTCAGTGCAGTGAGGCAGCTGGGAGGAGTTGCTCTTATTCTCCATGGACTTTACCGTGTCCAAGAGTGTTTTGGAGTTTGTGCTACAGGATGCAAATTTCTTTTTGAAAAAGCTAGCCTTTACTTTCCTAACTGCCTGTGTATATTGGTTCCTAACTTCCCTAAAGAGTTGCATATCGCGGGGGCTATTCGATGCTAATGCAGTATGCCACAGGATGTTTTTGTGCTGGTCAAGGGCAGTCAGGTCTGGAGTGAACCAAGGGCTATACAGGTATCTGTTCTTAGTTCTAAAAAATTTTAACAGGCATGTTCATTTAAGATGGTGACGGAAACACTTTTAAAGAATAACCAGGCATCCTCTACTGACGGGATGAGGTCCATATCCTTCCAGGATACCCCGGCCAGGTCGATTAGAAAGGCCTGCTCGCTGAAGTGTTTTAGGAAGCATTTGACAGTGATACGGGGTGGTTGTTTGACCGCGGACCCATTACGGACACATGCAATGATGCAGTAATCGCTGAGATCTTGGTTGAAAACAGCAGAGGTGTATTTGGAGGGCAGGATGGTCAGGATGATATCTGTGAGGGTGCATGTGTTTATGGATTTAGGGTTGTACCTGGTAGGTTCCTTGATAATTTGTGTGAGATTGAGGGCATCTAGCTTAGATTGTAGGACAGCTGGGGTGTTAAGCATATCCTAGTTTAGGTTACCTAACAGTATAAACTCTGAAGATAAATGGGGGGTAATTAATCCACATATGGTGTCCAGGGCACAGCTGGGGGCTGAGGGGGTCTATAACAAGTGGCAACAGCAAGAGATTTATTTCTGGAAAGGTGGATTTTTAAAGGTTGAAGCTTGAACTGTTTGGGCACAGATCTGGATAACATGACAGGCTCTCTCTGCAGTAGATTGCAACTCCACCCCATTTGGCAGTTCTATCTTGGTGGAAAATGTTGTAGTTGGGGATGGAAATCTCAGAATATTTGGTGGCCTTCCTAAGCCAGGATTCAGACATGGCTAGGACATCAGGGTTTGCGGAGTGTGCTAAAGCAGTGAATAAAACAAACTTAGGGAGGAGGCTTCTGATGTTAACATGCATGAAACCAAGGCTTTTACGGTTACAGAAGTCAACAAAAGATAGCACCTGGGGAATAGGAGTGGAACTGGGGGCTACATGGCCTGGGTTAACCTCTACATCACCAGAGGAACAGAGTAGGAGTAGGATAAGGGTAGGGCTAAAGGCTATAAAAAGATCAGAGAATAAAAATATGAGATTTCTGGGCATGGTAGAGTAGATTCAGGGCATAATGTACAGACAATGGTATGGTAGGATGTGAGTACAGTGGAGGTAAACCTAGGCATTGAGTGACGATGAGAGAGGTTTCGTCTCTGGAGGCACCAGTTAAGCCAGGTGAGGTCTCCGCATGTGTGTGGGGTGGGACAAAAGAGCTATCTAAGGCATTTTGAGTGGGACTGAGGGCTCTACAGTGAAATAAAACAATTAGAACTTTATTAGACAAGGCATATTGACATTAGAGAGAGGCATAAAGCAAACACAGGTGTGGATCAGGAGAGCTAAGACAACAACGGGTAAATGGCGATGAATGGGCAGAGCAGGTTAGTTAGGTACGTACTTGACCTGAGTTCAAGGCTGGGGCCGACAGGTAAACAAAATGAGGTGCTGTGTTATTGAAACAGGGGGCATCAGCTGTGTAGCCGAGTGATCATAGGGTCGAAAAAGTAGCAATAGGTGAGTCAGGGTGCTGTTTGGTAGTCACTACTAAGCTAGGCGAGCAGGGAACACAGCGTTCAGAAAAGCTAGCGGGCCGCTGATAGTAGGTGGTTCTTCGGTGACATCGTAACAGAATAGCCTGTTGAGACCCACTCGGACGGTTACGTCGGTAGACCAGTCGTGATTGGTCGGCAGGGATCCGTGTCGGCAGTAAAAGGGTCCAGGCCAATTGGCAAAATAGGTTTTGTAGTCCAATAATTGGCTGGAGATGGGCCTAGCTCTAGGCTAGCTCCAGGCTAACTAGTACTTGCTTTGGACAGAGACGTTAGCCAGAAGTAGCCACTTGAATTAGCAGCTAGCCAGCTGCGACAATCCGGTGTAAAGGTTCATTGCTTGCGGTAGGAATCCGGAGATGTGGTAGAGAAAAAGCAGTCCAATATGCTCTGGGTTGATATCGAGCTGTGCAACTGTCAGGAATTGACCGGGCTGAGGCTAGCTGATGTCCGAGTTAACGTGATGACCGCTCGCAGTGGCTAACTGACTACTAGCTAGTAGCTAGTTAGCTGGCTAGCTCATGATGGGGGTTCCGGTTCTAAAGTGTAAAAAAAAATAGCAGATCCGTGCCACATTGGGTGAGGTGGGTTGCAGGAGACTATGTTCAGTCCGTAGATGGAAATTGAAATTAAAAATATAAAAAGTCTATATGAAATATACACAAAGACGATATATACAGTGGGGCAAAAAAGTATTTAGTCAGCCACCAATTGTGCAAGTTCTCCCACTTAAAAAGATGAGAGAGGCCTGTAATTTTCATCATAGGTACACTTCAACTATGACAGACAAAATGCGAAAAATAAATCCAGAAAACCACATTGTAGGATTTTTTATGAATTTATTTGCTAATTGTTCCAGCAGTGGAAGGTGACAGAGCTACAGCAGTGTTTGTCAGACCAGGAGACATCTGAAAATCGTTCTTCGAAATAATCTGTAGTGTCCGAATAGTTTGATAATAATATGACCACACCATCGAAAGGTGAGACTCTCATGAACACGTACGTCAGTTGTTTTCCTCTAGGATGCCCTAAAGCCTCATAAGACTTGTCTGAAAGTAGCCCGGTACCAGTACATTGCCTTCGGAAAGTATTCAGACCACTTAACGTTTTCCACACTTTGCTACATTACAGACTTATTCTAAAATGGATTAAATAAATAAAGTTCCTCATCAATCGACACACAATACCCCATAATGACAAAGTGAAAACAGTTTTAAGAAATATTTGCAAATTGATTAAAAATAAAACTGAAATACCTTATTTACATAAGTATTAAGACCCTTTGCCATGAGACACGAAAATGAGCTCAGGTGCATCCTGTTTCCATTGATCATCCTTGAGATGTTTCTACAACTAGATTGGACTCCTCAGTCCCCCCAAAAATATTTATGCTTTGCCATTATGGGGTAATGTGTGTAGATTGAGGAGGGGAAAAAACAATTGAATCCATTTTAGAACAAGGCTGCAACCTAACAAAATGTGGAAAAAGTCAAGGGGTCTGAATACTTTCCAAATGCGCTCTATATATGTAGTATGTAGTTTAGTGCCCAAAAAATGATTAAATATGGGTCACAAAATGTTTTCTGATCTTTCTTGTATCACTCAGACACTTCAAAACACATTTCCTGTTTGTTTTTTGACTATCTGGTCACGCCTCCAATGGAGGGGCCTCTGCACACACGCCTACAGTAAATCATTCAGACCAGCGCCATAGACAAAGAATACAGGGAAGAAACCACGATTTAGGCTACCTACCTTTAGGCTGCCAAAGCCCACATATACAGTATATCACGTTTGTCATTCTATCGTTTTCATGGAATTTTAATGGTAATTAGGCCTAAATACACTGAACAAATATATAAACACAACATGTAAAGTGTTTGTCCCATGTTTCATGAGATTAAATACAAAATCCCAGAAAATGTTCCATATGCAGAAAAAGTGCATTGCTCTCAAATTTTGTGAACAAATTCGTTTACATCCTTGTTAGTGAGCATTTCTTCTTTGCCAAGATATTACATCCACCTGACAGGTGTGGCATATCAAGAAGCGGATGAAACAGCACGATCATTACACAGGTGCACCTTGTGCTGGGGACACGAAAAGACCACTCTAAATGTGCAGTTATTTATTTATCCGTTATTTTACCAGGTAAGTTGACTGAGAACACGTTCTCATTTGCAGCAATGACCTGGGGAATAGTTACAGGGGAGAGGAGGGGGATGAATGAGACAATTGTAAACTGGGGCTTATTAGGTGACCGTGATGGTATGAGGGCCAGATTGGGAATTTAGCCAGGACACCGTGGTTAACACCCCTACTCTTACGATAAGTGCCATGGGATCTTTAAGGACCTCAGAGACTCAGGACACCCGTTTAACATCACACCCGAAAGACGGCACACAGGGCAGTGTCCTGGGGCATTGGGATATTTTTTTAGACCAGAGGAAAGAGTTTCTCCTACTGGCCCTCCAACACCACTTCCAGCAGCATCTGGTCTCCAATCCAGGAACTGACCAGGACCAGCCCTGCTTAGCTTCAGAAGCAAGCCAGCAGTGGTATGCAGGGTGGTATGCTGCTGGCTGTTTTGTCACACAACACAATGCCACAGATGTCTGAAGTTTTGAGGGAGTGTGCAATTGGCATGCTGACTGCAGGAAAGTCCAGCAGAGAATTAATGTTTATTTATCTAACACAGACTGACTCCAACATCAATTTAGAGAAATTAGCAATACGTCCAACAGGCCTCACAACCACAGAGCATGTGTAACCAGGACAGCCCAGGACCTCCACATCCGGCTTCTTCACCGGCAGGACCGCCTGACAACTGATGAAACTGAGGAGTATTTCTGTCTGTAAAGCCCTTTACAGACAGAAATAAAGCCCTTTTGTGGGGGAAAACTCATTCTGAAAGTCCTTTCAATTGACTGATTTCGTTATACAAACTGTAAAATTGTTGAAATTGTTGCATATTGCGTTTCAATTTTTGTTTAGTATAATTTGTCATCTATGAACATGTTATTCAATGCGTTTCTATGGACTGAGGCCAAATTCAATATTTAATCAAATAATTGTTGTTTATATATTGTTTTTTTCCCCTTCCCTACAGGGGTCCTAGAATTCTAAATCAAATTGCAAAATGATCCATGGAATGACCATCTTAAAACAATTCCATATGTTAAGCTTAGCAGAACCCCCCTTAGACTTGTAGGGGTTAATTGCATTGTCCATGTCAAATAAATAAATACATTGATTCTGTTAGAAATTTGGCCCTGTCCATATAGGCCAATTCCCTCAAGTGTAAAGTTCAATCATTTTATAATTCTTCATGTTGTCGACTAATGGCTCAATTCAATCCGTAATGCTGAAGTTCTGTGTTACAGCATGATTTGAATTTAAAGGCAATGTTCCCGTGTTCGTGGAGACTACATTAACTGTAAAGGCTGCATGAGTCGGCTCAACCACAAATTACCTTTATATTTCAAGTGCTCTATAGCGCTGAACTTCAGCAATACAAATGTATACCAATACAAAATGGAAAATATTGGCATTGTCGTTACCTTTGTTTGTTTGAAGACGGTTCTATCTTTTTGTGGGAATCACAGCCGAATCTGCAAAGGAACGCATGATATCACAGTTACATTATCTGTAAAACTTCAGAGAATCAATGACTTTTTTTCTGAAATAAGGATAATCTAAAGGTACGACCTTTGTATTGCATGCATTTTCTGGTTAATACTCGTAGGTTGCTAAGTTATTACCTGTCTTGGCTCTTGAAATGCGATGACTGACCCTGGATGATGTGTCCTTTTATAGTCAAATTTGAGTTGAGCCACCCACATTCAAACCGGTTCAGGTTGATGTTTCCCCCTGTGTAGTTGGTCTCTATGCATCAGTCTGTGCCAAGTTTCCAAGGTAAACTGGATGACCTGGACAAATTAGATGCCAGTGAGGATTAAATGTCATTGATGACTGTAGTTGCATTTCACTGTAAATGAAACCGAGTTGGATGGTTGTAAATGGTGCTTTGTTTCTGTACAGCAGTATCACAGGAGATGCATGAAGGTATACATGTATTTCCAACGAAAATATGAAAGTTCCTGACTGTATAGCTTACTGGAGCCACATCAAGGGTAGAAAATATGGTTCCCTGATCAATTTGTTATAATACTGTATTTATGTTTTTCCGGGGACTTATCCCCCACTGTGACATATTCAAAGCAAACAAATTATTCTGTTGGATAAACTACACATACATACACATTTTAGACCTGAGGGGTTTACAACAAAGCAGGATCAGTGGGTTAGCCATCTAATTTGACTACTTATCTTGTGGCAGATGTACATGTTACTTTTCCAGGAATTGGTGTGACAGAACACTGCAGTATGTGCCAAGTTCGCATTCCCAACCCACCTCTCTTAATCATCACTTCCGCAATAGTGGAAACTTATAAATCAAAGTCATTATGATGTAATAGGAATGTTAAGCGCACATTTTAACATTATGGGCAAGAATTGTATTAGTCATCATTGTATTCTCTACAAGAAAGTTGTTGGCCTTTGATGTCATATAGGTTGATACATTGCTATGTTTTCATTTATAAAGCCTTTTAACAAAAAGTCCCACTGTAGGCTACTAACCTCTTTGCTAAACTTTAGACAGGAGTTACCACAGGGATGATTAACTCTGGAAATTCCTTTGGTCTCTAATGAGTTAGCTAGGTAAATCAGCTATTCGTTTTCTTGAACCATATTTGTGGAACAGTCTTTGAAATGTTCTTACATTTGATGTTTTGGTGCCTCTGGGATATTCAGAAAGCTGATTGAGGACCTTATTACTCACAAATGTGTTTTTTTTTTTTATGACCCTGTTTTTCTTTCTGCTGTCACGAACCGGCTCAAAGCCCGTAACAAAAGGAGACAACGTGGAGATAAGGAGTAACAAAATATATATTTATTAACTAAAGCAATTAAAGAAAAGCAAACAAACGGCCACCAAGAACCACAACACAATCTACAAATGTGTCTGCATGGAGAGAGTCTCCTCCATGAACGTGGAAGAGTTATTTTTATCCTGGGAGACACCTGGCCCAGGTGTTTCCCATGAAGCTGACGACCCTCTCAACTCCGCCCACCGGCGTCCTAATAAGGAAACAAGAACAAAGACAGAATACGGCAGACAGAGTGGGAGGGTCGTCACATTCCCCCCCATAAAACCGGGGACCAACAAGGACCCCGGAACAATGACACAACCCCTCATCAATTTGGGACGCGGAGGCTATGTGTTCACACCTCCACCAACCAACCTCCTCCCCAGACCTCAGCAACCTTTGCGCATAGGAAGCAATATTTAAGAGGAAAGAACACAAGACCAGGAGGGAACAGACAGGAAAGATAGAACATGACAACCCAAAACAATGGTCAGTCACGTAAACATTCAGGAACATGGCACAAAAGACCAACAGCAAAAAACTCCAACAAAAAGAACATCAGGGTCCTTAATTTTTACAACTCCCAACGATTCATAGTCACTTCGAACGATTCATAGTCACTTCGAACGATTCATAGTCACTTCGAATGAAACAGAATTTCAATCATTTAACCTTGTAGTGTTCAGCGTTCTTCAACAGCTGTTCTTTAGTACATAATTCTAACAGTTCCTCTGATGGAAAGCAAATGAACTTGTCTACATGAGACACCATAGTCATAAGTAAATAATCTTGCTCAACCCCTCTGCTGAGCACATCAGACCACAACCAGAGAAATGGCAATCACCCTGAGCACCACAGAAGAGAGATGATACATAGCTTCCCCAAAACCTACAATGACTCAACCCTAGTCTTCGTGCAGATTTGCGGTGGGTATTTACGCACTGTTGCCCGCTGGCAAGGAAATAGAATTCCCCAGCATGCTGGCAAATTCCACCAAGCCACGGATGTGCCCCGAGACAACTGCTCAGTCCACAGACGCCACAAAAAAATAACAAACATTTAACCATGCCCAACATGTCCAAAATTGAAACAAGTCACTAAGCCTATCAGGGGAAAAAGGCTATAGCTCCGGGTAGCAAGTTCCACTACCCTACACAAATCTCCTACCGAGGTACACAGCCGATTTACTCACCTCCTCAGACTGTCTTCCCAACAGAAAGTAGAACAAGAGAGTTTCCAGGCTAGGCAGGGCCTGGAAACTAACCATTATATCCCTCCAACGCAGCACACAAACCAAACAACAAAGGCAACCAATACTGGGCCTATCAAACTCAAACACAATATGCAAACCAAACACGTACCTCCACGGTCTCCCAAACCAATAGTTCAAAGATCCCGGATGAGCCCCCACTTGTCACAAACCGGCTCAAAGCCTGTAAAAAAGGGAGACAACGTGGAGATAAGGAGTAACAAAATACATATTTTATTAACTAAAGCAACTAAGAAAAATATACAATGATGTGTGTAATCAGTAATCAGTAGCGTAAGTGAGTGTTTTGCATGCATGAATGTGATAATGCAGGGTGTTGAAAGGTGCCAAAGCAAACAAACAAACAAACAAACAAACAAACAAACAAACAAACAAACAAACAAACAAACAAACAAACAAACAAAAGGCCACCAAGAACCACAACACAATCTACAAAGGTGTCTGCATGGAGAGAGTCTCCTCCATGAATGTGGAAGAGGTCTATTTATCCTGGGAGACACCTGGCCCAGGTGTTTCCCATGAAGCTGACGACCCTCTCAACTCCGCCCACCGGCGTCCTAATAAGGAAACAAGAACAAAGACAGAATACGGCAGACAGAGTGGGAGGGTCGTCACACTGCTTACATTTTGTATTTACATTTTGATGTGTGTATTTTCTATACTTGATGTAATTCAGGGCTCATCTCTAAAAGAGACCTTGGTCTCAGTATGACTCGCTATAAAAAAAATGCCTTAATGAATTACTAAATATCAGTTGAAATAGAGTAGTTATGGTCTACCCTGGCACTTATGAATGAGTGAATATCAGTTGAAATACAGTAATGAATGAGTGAATATCCATTGTAATACAGCAGGTATATTCCAAGAGCAGACGATACACTGTGATATTTCTAAGGTTATTTCATTTATTCATATTAAATGGGGGGGCGGGGGGGGGGGGGACTACTAAGCTAACATATGGAATTGTTTTTAAGACGGTCATACCAAGGATCATTTAGCTATTTGATTTTTAATTTTAAGACGCTTTAAGGTATCAAAATATATATTTGATGACACATTGAATTTGGCATTAATCCTGTTACCCAATAGAAACACATTAAATAGCAGATTGAAAAAATATAAAGGGATTTTGTTCTGAAGTTTCTATCCCATATCTGAGAGATATAAGAAAGATCAGGAAACAATTAAAATTATACTTCCATTCATTTTGTTTACTGATACTGGGGACCTTCAGACGAGTCTTGTGAGGCTTGTGAGGCGTCCTAGAGTAAACACCATGGTCTCAGCTTTCCACAGAGGGGTCATATTAGTGTGTAGCCCAAACCGTTAGTATGCTATAGATGTTTTGTGAGATGAGGAAGGGCGATATTGGTGGATATGGTGGATTGAGACGTAGCCCATGAAAAAAACCCCAGATATCTCTGATTTTGATGGGGATTTTTTTATTATGTTAACTACATTTCTGCGTGGCAACTTTGACTGTGCATTTTAGTCAATTATTGCGATTTCCGTGGGTCTGTACTCCCGAAGTTGTTGACTGGTTTCGTGCTTGCCAGTTAGCTAGCGGTCCATCTGGTTGAGGCCTCCAGCGCAGTTGAACGTAAGACACACCCTGCTTCAGAAACTCTACATGCAGCTAGATGAAAGCACTAGCATTTCAATTTTATTTTCTCACTCTCTCTTTTGCACAAATGTTCATAAACAAAGACACATTCTATTTTTCTCTTTCTCTCTCCCTCCCCCTTCCCTCTCCCTCTCTTTCACCTGCTGTAGGAGCTGATCACCGACCGCCTGGTCTGTCAGATCAGCATCCGATTGGATCTTCATCCTCACCACCGTTCTCTTTGACTTGGAGGATGTGTCATGACTTCCACCGAAGTCGGCTCCTCTCCTAGTTCGGCGTTCGGTGGTTGACTTCACCGGCTTTCTAGCCATCGCCGCTCCATTTTTCATTGATCCATTTATTTGTCTTGTTCCCTGCACAGCTGGTTTTCATCCCCCAATCACACTGCATGTATTTATTCCTCTGTTCCCCCTCATGTCTTTTTGTGGAATTGTTTGTGTTACGTGTTAATTGCTGACGCACCAGACTGGTTTGCTTATACAGTGTTGTTTACGAAGATGTTATTGTGACTGTTTTGCGCGTTTTTCACTTTTGCCTATGGGCTGGAGGTTTTGACGCAGTTGCGTCCGTCTGTTGGTTTCTTCTGCCTTAATAAAGTGTGCGCCTGTTCACAGCTCTCTGTTCTCCTGCACCTGACTCCGCTCCCAGTACACACACACCTGACAGAATTCCACACCACCCATGGAGTCAGCAGGAGCAGGTACCCCGGTCAGAGGAGTCGAGGAGCGCGTCCGAGGAACATTCGGCAATGCTACAACATCTTGGTGTTACGATGGATCGCGTTGCCCAGACCATGGACCGCTGGGAGAGACAGGAAGTCTCTCCAGCGCCTCGACCAGCGCAACCGGGGGTACCTCTACCCGTCCCTCCTGGATCCAGTCCCAGTGGGATGCGTCTCTCCCTTCCCAGGGAGTATGATGAGATTGCAGCACGGTGCCATGGGTTCCTATTACAACTGGACCTATTCCTGGCCACCGTTCACCCAGCTCCCTCGGGAAGGGAGAGGGTGTCCGCCCTCGTCTCATGCCTGTCGGGGAGTGGGCATACGGGGTGAGGGAGACGCGCCGTTGGACCACTTCGAGGAGTTCACCCGCTGAGTTCCAGGAGTCTGAGGTGTGGGAGGTTCCTCCACCCCTCTGGACATCGAGGGTGCCCCCGGCGTACTCTGTCCTTTCCATCCTGGATTCGAGGCGTCGGGCTAGGGCCCTTCAGTAAGTGGAAGGGGTACGGTCCGGAGGAGAGGTGCTGGGTTCCGGTGGCGGATGTGTTGGACCCTGAACTGCTGCGGGAGTTCCACCGTCGCGGATTGCCCTGCGCCTCGCCCTCCGGGTCGTCCCTGAGGCCGGTGTCGGCGCACAGCTGGAGTTGCGTTTCAAGGGGGGCGGGGGTAGGGTACTGTCACGACTTCTTCCGAAGTCGGCTCCTCTCCTTGTTCGGGCAGCGTTCGGCGGTCGACGTCTCAGGCTTTCTAGCCATCGCCGCTCCATTTTTCATTGATCCATTTGTTTTGTCTTGTTCCCTACACACCTGGTTTTCATTCCCCAATCACACTGCATGTATTTATTCCTCTGTTCCCCCTCATGTCTTTGTGTGGAATTGTTTGTGTTACGTGTTAATTGTTGACGCACCAGACTGGTTTGCTTTACCGTGTTGTTAAATAAACTCTCTCACTCTTTTATTGTTAAAGAGTGAGGGGGGATGGGTAGGGGGAGAGAGAGAAAAGTGGGTAGTGAGTGAGAGAAGGGTGGGGAGAGAGACCACAGCAAAATCACAGTCTACTTAAACAGAGCAATACTCAATCATGAGGCATCAAAGCCAAAGGAACTGAGTAACATTAAGAAATGCTATAGATGGAAGGAATGCAGTTTGGAAACCCACCAAAAAACAATTAGGCAACAACAAATTCAATCCCTTTTAGACAATTTCCTGGGTAAAACGTTCCACTGTAATAGTGAATGTGTAAACTTGGCAGTAGAAAATCTCACCAGTATATTTGACCTCTCAGCTTCCCTATCAAATCTAAAAATCTCAAATAGAAAACCGAAGAAAATGAACAATAATGACAAATGGTTTGATGAAGAATGCAAAAATCTAAGAAAGAAATTGAGAAACCTGTCCAACCAAAAACATAGAGACCCGGAAAACCTGAGTCTACGCCTTCACTATGGTGAATCACTAAAACAATACAGAAATACACTACGGAAAAAGAAGGAACAGCATGTCAGAAATCAGCTCAATGCAATTGAAGAATCCATAGACTCTAACCACTTCTGGGAAAATTGGAAAACACTAAACAAACAACAACACGAAGAATTATCTATCCAAAATGGAGATGTATGGGTAAACCACTTCTCCAATCTTTTTGGCTCTATAACAAAGAATAAAGAGCAAAAACATATACATGATCAAATACAGATCTTAGAATCAACTATTAAAGACTACCAGAACCCACTGGATTCTCCAATTACATTGAATGAGTTACAGGACAAAATAAAAACCCTCCAACCCAAAAAGGCCTGTGGTGTTGATGGTATCCTCAATGAAATGATCAAATATACAGACAACAAATTCCAATTGGCTATACTAAAACTCTTTAACATCATACTTAGCTCTGGCATCTTCCCAATATTTGGAACCAAGGACTGATCACCCCAATCCACAAAAGTGGAGACAAATTTGACCCCAATAACTACCGTGGAATATGTGTCAACAGTAACCTTGGGAAAATCCTCTGCATTATTATTAACAGCAGACTCGTACATTTCCTCAATTAAAAAAATGTACTGAGCAAATGTCAAATTGGCTTTTTACCAAATTACCGTACAACAGACCATGTATTCACCCTGCACACCCTAATTGACAACCAAACAAACCAAAACAAAGGCAAAGTCTTCTCATGCTTTGTTGATTTCAAAAAAGCCTTCGACTCAATCTGGCATGAGGGTCTGCTATACAAACTGATGGAAAGTGGTGTTGGGGGTAAAACATACGACATTATAAAATCCATGTACACAAACAACAAGTGTGCGGTTAAAATTGGCAAAAAACACACACATTTCTTCACACAGGGTCGTGGGGTTAGACAGGGATGCAGCTTAAGCCCCACCCTCTTCAACATACAGTGCCTTGCGAAAGTATTCGGCCCCCTTGAACTTTGCGACCTTTTGCCACATTTCAGGCTTCAAACATAAAGATATAAAACTGTATTTTTTTGTGAAGAATCAACAACAAGTGGGACACAATCATGAAGTGGAACGACATTTATTGGATATTTCAAACTTTTTTAACAAATCAAAAACTGAAAAATTGGGCGTGCAAAATTATTCAGCCCCCTTAAGTTAATACTTTGTAGCGCCACCTTTTGCTGCGATTACAGCTGTAAGTCGCTTGGGGTAAGTCTCTATCAGTTTTGCACATCGAAAGATGTGGGTCTGTGTTTTTTCCCATTCCTCCTTGCAAAACAGCTCGAGCTCAGTGAGGTTGGATGGAGAGCATTTGTGAACAGCAGTTTTCAGTTCTTTCCACAGATTCTCGATTGGATTCAGGTCTGGACTTTGACTTGGCCATTCTAACACCTGGATATGTTTATTTTTGAACCATTCCATTGTAGATTTTGCTTTATGTTTTGGATCATTGTCTTGTTGGAAGACAAATCTCCGTCCCAGTCTCAGGTCTTTTGCAGATTCCATCAGGTTTTCTTCCAGAATGGTCCTGTATTTGGCTCCATCCATCTTCCCATCAATTTTAACCATCTTCCCTGTCCCTGCTGAAGAAAAGCAGGCCCAAACCATGATGCTGCCACCACCATGCTTGACAGTGGGTATGGTGTGTTCAGGGTGATGAGCTGTGTTGCTTTTACGCCAAACATAACGTTTTGCATTGTTGCCAAAAAGTTCAATTTTGGTTTCATCTGACCAGAGCACCTTCTTCCACATGTTTGGTGTGTCTCCCAGGTGGCTTGTGGCAAACTTTAAACAACACTTTTTATGGATATCTTTAAGAAATGGCTTTCTTCTTGCCACTCTTCCATAAAGGCCAGATTTGTGCAATATACGACTGATTGTTGTCCTATGGACAGAGTCTCCCACCTCAGCTGTAGATCTCTGCAGTTCATCCAGAGTGATCATGGGCCTCTTGGCTGCATCTCTGATCAGTCTTCTCCTTGTATGAGCTGAAAGTTTAGAGGGATGGCCAGGTCTTGGTAGATTTGCAGTGGTCTGATACTCCTTACATTTCAATATTATCGCTTGCACAGTGCTCCTTGGGATGTTTAAAGCTTGGGAAATCTTTTTGTATCCAAATCCGGCTTTAAACTTCTTCACAACAGTATCTCGGACCTGCCTGGTGTGTTCCTTGTTCTTCATGATGCTCTCTGCGCTTTTAACGGACCTGTGAGACTATCACAGTGCAGGTGCATTTATACGGGGACTTGATTACACACAGGTGGATTGTATTTATCATCATTAGTCATTTAGGTCAACATTGGATCATTCAGAGATCCTCACTGAACTTCTGGAGAGAGTTTCCTGCATTGAAAGTAAATGTATATAAATGTCGTTCCACTTCATGATTGTGTCCCACTTGTTGTTGATTCTTCCCAAAAAAATACAGTTTTATATCTTTATATTTGAAGCCTGAAATTTGGCAAAAGGTCGCAAAGTTCAAGGGGGCCGAATACTTTCGCAAGGCACTGTATAACTACTGAATAGCTACAGAAGCATGGATCAAGACCAATGTATCCAAATATCTTCAAGACAGGACATAAAAATGTATTGATGTCTATTTCTCCCCTGGAGTTGTTGATGCCGTTGTTCTCCAGTGAGTTACCGATGCGGATCTCAGCACCATAAGGACAGCATTGTCCTCTGTTGGTGATGGTGATTGCTGTCACTCTGTACACATCCAGCAGGTCCACTCTCCACCAGGGGTTGTTGATGCCGTTGTTCTCCAGTGAGTTACCGATGCGGATCTCAGCACCATAAGGACAGGACAGCATTGTCCTCTGTTGGTGATGGTGACAGCTGTCACTCTGTACACATCCAGCAGGTCCACTCTCCACCAGGGGTTGTTGATGCCGTTGTTCTCCAGTGAGTCACCGATGCGGATCTCAGCACCATAAGGACAGGACAGCATTGTCCTCTGTTGGTGATGGTGATTGCTGTCACTCTGTACACATCCAGCAGGTCCACTCTCCACCAGGGGTTGTTGATGCCGTTGTTCTCCAGTGAGTTACCGATGCGGATCTCAGCACCATAAGGACAGCATTGTCCTCTGTTGGTGATGTTGACAGCTGTCACTCTGTACACATCCAGCAGGTCCACCCTCCACCAGGGGTTGTTGATGCCGTTGTTCTCCAGTGAGTTACCGATGCGGATCTCAGCACCATAAGGACAGGACAGCATTGTCCTCTGTTGGTGATGGTGACAGCTGTCACTCTGTACACATCCAGCAGGTCCACTCTCCACCAGGGGTTGTTGATGCCGTTGTTCTCCAGTGAGTTACCGATGCGGATCTCAGCACCATAAGGACAGCATTGTCCTCTGTTGGTGATGGTGACAGCTGTCACTCTGTACACATCCAGCAGGTCCACTCTCCACCAGGGGTTGGTGTTAAATGCAGTGCTGCAGTGCAGCGGTTTCCATCGATGACTTTGCTTGGACTACACCACGAATCCCAAAGGGAAGATTGAGCGGCCACTCCTCTCAATGCCAAGTTTTCTATTTGAGTGGCAGAGACAGATTTAATAGACAGGTTTATTCATTAGTGCACACTGTAGTAATATGTTTTGCAACTGAAACCGTTTGGCAGGTTAGTTTAGGTTAGTCACTCCCCATTTTGGACATTTTGTTCCTTTTGATTTCTTAGTGAATACACCTCAGATATACACATCTCCATCAAATTTCCATCTAAACTGCCCGCGTACACTTCACTCAACTTTCTGGAGCAGTGGTCACCTGACAGACGATCGCGACCGACTGGTCGATCTCCAAGGCATTACTAGTCGATCACTAAACATTTATGTAAAAACCCAACGATAAAGCCTTGTGCTCCTATTTTGATTTATTTGTAATGGGCTGTTGGCGGCAGGTGCACATGATTCAGTTGCCCTGCGCACCGGGTAGGCCAACTGTTGCTATTTTCAACCATTGCATGTGCCTGAAGGTACTAACTCTGCTTTCCCGGCGGGCCCAGAGAGCAAATCAAGTGCACTCTAACGTCAACCACTGGCCAATCCGATGGCTCAGATTATCTTGTCTGCAGTAACATAGCAGGCATAAAATAAATCTACAGCCAAGTTGATACTGTGAGATTTCAAAACGTTGAAAACCACGACTAGAGAGAGACTGTCAATGAATACAGCAAAGAGATGCTGTGTTTGACTGAGTTTATGTTTAAGTTCTTACTCAGCAATGTCAACAATTTCAATTCAACACTTTTACAAGCCATAAATGTGTGTTCTTCCTATTTCCACTCAGCGCTACAACAAGCACTGCATCAGTAATGAATGAGTAGGAAAGTGTATCTATAGGTTTGCGTTGTTGTTATTGTTAGCGGCTTGGGTCATTTTTAATATCGAGGAATATTTAACTTTCTCTGTTCCTAGGAGTAACAACATGAATTTGTGCATGAGGCAGAAATAACACAGTACGACTCGAGTTTTGCCATCAGCTGTAAGATAGTGTCCCTTTTTGGTCAGTGTCAGCGGAGGAAAGGGAGATGGGTCTTCACTTTCCATCACAGCCATGTGCCTTCACCATCCATCATAGTCATGCTCCTCACCATCCATCACAGCCATGGGTCTTCACCATCCATCACAGCCATGGGTCTTCACCATGCATCACAGCAATGGGTGTTCAGCATCCATCACAGTCATGGGTCTGTGTTTTGGCAATCTTCACCGCTAAATCAGCTTTGCAATTGCTTTGGCTGTGATACAGTGATGACGTCACATATTTAAAGTCCCACTTATCAGAACATTTTTGAAAGTCATTCCAGAGAAGGTGGGGCCACTATCAGAAACAACAGTGTGGGCAACGCCATGTCTGCTGAACTGCTTTTTACAGCATTCAATGATGTGGTGTCAGTCAGCTCGTTGAGCTCTCAGTAGTCCGAGTATTAATCAAGTAATAATTGATTAGGTGAGATGTCGACATCACTGGTGTGATCCACCTGTTCCAGGTCAGTTGTGGCTAGACCCCTAGAGTAGACCGTGGCTGGTGTTTGTATTTGTCTGTGCTCGTGGTTGATAGAGCTGTTCTGGACAGGAAGTCAGCTACATGTAGTCATTTGCATTGTTTGTATTGCACGCAGAGTTGGTATCTTTGTAGCCTTAGCAACATTCTCTGCAGTCGCTTGGGTGCTGTGAGTAGGGATTTCTTGGAAATCATCTCAAGCGGTTTGTTTTCGCTGTGTCTTGTGTTGAACTCTCTGCCAGATACTGATCAAACTTGTCCCATGCAAAAACAATGGAGAGACATTCTTTCTCAATCTGTGCATATCTTTGTTCTGTCTGAGTAAATGCTTGGGAGGCAAATGCAACAGGTTGACCTTTCTGTAGAAGGGCTGTGCCCAAACCTGTCTCACTGGCAACACACTGCCATGTGACTTCCTCATTCAGTTTATAGTATTTGAGCACTGGGTGTTGTGTGACTAACTGTTTGATATTCTCAACTGCTCTATCATGCTGTGGTAGCCATGTCCATTCAATGTCCTTGTCAGTCAGTCTTCTGAGTGGCTCACACCCATCAGATAGGCGGGGCATGAATTTTGCAACGTAGTTCACAAACCCCAAAAGCTGCTGTAGTGACTTGATGTCGGTCGGTGTACCCGTGTTCTAAATGGCTGTTATTTTCGCTGGTTCAGTACGAAGGCCCTCTGTGGTGAGAAGATGACCCATGTATGTCACACTAGGTAGCTTTAACCAGAGTTTATTTTTGTTCAGCTTCAGGTTGACATCTCTTGCTCTCTGCAAGAGAGCTGTAAGGTATCTGTCATGATCTGCCATCGCCTCTTCGTGTGTGTCACCACATCCATAATGTAGAATGTCATCTGCGATCACACACACTCCTTTTTGTCCCTGTAGGGCTTGTCTGCACTGGTGTTCTTCAGCTGCTGTCTTGATTCGAAATGGCACTCAGCCATCTACAGTTGAAGTCGGAAGTTTACATACACTTAGGTTGGAGTCATTTAAACTCGTTTTTCAACCACTCCACAAATTTCTTGTTAACAAACTATAGTTTTGCAAAGTTGGTTGGGTCATCTACTTTGTGCATGACACAAGTAATTTCAACAATTGTTTACAGACAGATTATTTCACTTATAATTCACTGTATCACAATTCCAGTGGGTCATAAGTTTACATACACTAAGTTGACTGTGCCTTCAAACAGTTTGGAAAATTCCAGAAAATTATGTTATGGCTTTAGAAGCTTCTGATAGGCTAATTGACATCATTTTAATCAATTGGAGGTATACCTGTGGATGTACTTCAAGGCCTACCTTCAAACTCAGTGCCTCTTTGCTTGACATCATGGGAAAATCAAAAGAAATCAGCCAAGACCTATGAAAATAAATTGTAGACCTCCACAAGTCTGGATCATCATTGGGAGTGTCACGTTCTGACCTTTATTTCCTTTGTTTTGTATTTAGTTAGTATGGTCAGGGCGTGAGTTGGGTGGGCAGTCTATGTTTGTTTTTCTAGGTTTTGGGTATTTCTATGTTTCGGCCTAGTATGGTTCTCAATCAGAGGTAGGTGTCAGTAGTTGTCTCTGATTGAGAATCATACTTAGGTAGCCTGGGTTTCACTGTGTGTTGGTGGGTGATTGTTCCTGTCTCTGTGTTTGCACCAGATAGGACTGTTTAGGTTTTCACTTTTCTTGTTTTGTTTAGTCTGTTCATGTATAGTCGTCTTTATTAAAAACATGAATAACCACCACGCTGCTTTTTGGTCCGCCTCTCATTCACCACAGGAAAACCCTTACAGGGAGCAATTTCAAAACGCCTCTGAAGGTACCACGTTCATCTTTACAAACAATAATACACAAGTATAAACACCATGGGACCACGCAGCCGTCATACTGCTCAGGAAGGAGACGCGTTCTGTCTCTTACAGATGAACGTACTTTGATGCGAAAAGTGAAAATCAATCCCAGAATAACAGCGAAGGACCTTGTGAAGATGCTGGAGGAAACGGATACAAAAGTATCTATGTCCACAGTAAAACGTGTCCTATATCGAAATAACCTGAAAGGCCGCTCAGCAAGGAAGAAGCCACTGCTCAAAACCGCCATAAATAACCCAGACTACGGTTTGCAACTGCACATGGGGACAAATATCATACTTTTTGGAGAAATGGCCTCTGGTTTGATGAAACAAAAATATAACTGTTTGGCCATAATACCATCGTTATGTTTGGAGGAAAAAGGGGGAGGCTTGCAAGGCAAAGAACACCATCCCAATCATGAAGCACGGGGTGGCAGCATTATATTGTGGGGGTGCTTTGCTACAGGAGGGACTGGTGCACTTCACAAAATAGATGGAAAATTACGTGGATATATTGAAGCAAAATCTCAAGACATCCGTCAGGAAGTGAAAGCCTGGTCATAAATGGGTCTTCCAAATGGACAATGACTCCAAGCATACTTCCAAAGTTGTGGCAAAATGGTTTAAGGACAACAAAGTCAAGGTATTGGTGAGGCCATCACAAAGCCTCCAGCTCTGTCAGGAGGAATGGGCCAAAATTCACCCAACTTAGTGTGGGAATCTTGTGGAAGGCTACCTGAAACATTTGACCTAAGTTAAGCAATTTAAAGGCAATGCTACCAAATATTGAGTGTATGTAAACTTCTGACCCACTGGGAAAGTGATGAAAGAAATTAAGCCTGAAATAAATCATTCTCTCTACTATTAATCTGACATTTCACATTCTTAAAATAAAAGTGGTGATCCTAACTGACCTAAAACAGGGAATTGTTACAAGGATTAATTGAAAAACTGAGTTGAAATGTGTTTGGCTAAGGTGTATGTAAACTTCGGACTTCAACTGTATACCTACCTACAGCTGTCTAGAAAGTTGTTAGATAGCTGCTCACTTCATCAGCTTCGACTTGCCAATATCCATCTTTGCCATTGAGTACTGAGAATACCTTTGCATTGGATATCTCTGGTAGAATCTCTTCTATTGTGGGCATCTGGAAGTGAGATCTCAGTAAGGCTTCGTTGAGTGCACTGGGGTCCATGCATGACAACCACGTTGCTAATCCACGGTGTTGGCCCCTTTAACTTTCGTGATGGTGTCTGCATTGTCCACTGAATGTATGGCCTGTGTGATCCTTTCTTTCAGTGGAATAGGTATCCGTCTTGGTAGCTGCTACACAGGCCGGGCTGCTTTGTTTACTTCCAGGTGTAGCTCTCCAGGAAGGCAGCCAAGCCCATCCAACATGTCCTTGTACTTAGAGATGATCTCCTCACTTGTCATGATGACCACAGTGGATGTGGTGCTTGGGGTGTTCACGTGATGTAACACATGGCTGTGGTTCACATGTATTAGGCTGAGTCTTTCACACGTGTCAGCAGAGGAAGCTGGGATGTCTCCATGACCTGTTGGCTTTATCAGTGTGCCGTCATTTAGCTTGAGTGTAGCTTTGCTGGTTAGGAGAACTGGATTGCTGTCTTCCATGACTCGCTGTATGTAGCTAGCTTATGACATTAACTGTTGATCCTGTGTCTAGTTGACATTTAATTGTATGGCTGGGGTCATATGTCTATGGCTCATCACTGAGTGGAGCTAGCTTAATGTTAGTGAAACAATGTTTTGCCTTGTCTTCCACAGAATTAACATGTGAGATGTATCACATCGCATCTGTTGTTCGGTCATCTGGCTCATTATCTTCCTCTAATAGATTGAGTTTAGGTTTGTGTTGTGCTTGTTTACAAACACAGGAAAAGTGTTTTTGTTTGCCACATGCTTTACAGGTGACACTGTATGCTGGGCATTTGGCTTTGTCATGTATTGAACCACAGTAATGACAGGGTAAGTCGTTTGGCATTCTATGTTTGTTATTATCCCCTGTAAACTCTGTTTACAACCATACGTTTGGCGTTTTGATTCTGAACGTCGCTCATAAGAGGACCGAGCACGCCCCCATTCTCATCGACGAGGCTGTAGTGGAGCAGGTTGAGAGCTTCAAGTTCCTTGGTGTCCACATCAACAACAAACTAGAATGGTCCAAACACACAAAGACAGTCATGAAGAGGGCACGACAAAGCCTAGCCCTCAGGAAACTAAAAAGATTTGGCATGGGTCCTGAGATCCTCAAAAGGTTCTACAGATGCAACATCGAGAGCATCCTGGCTGGTTGCATCACTGCCTGGTACGGCAATTGCTCGGCCTCCGACCGCAAGGCACTCCAGATGGTAATGCGTTTGGCCCAGTACATCACTGGGGCTAAGCTGCCTGCCATCCAGGACCTCAACACCAGGCGGTGTCAGAGGAAGGCCCTAAAAATTGTTAAAGACCCCAGCCAGCCCAGTTATAGACTGTTCTCTCTGCTACCATACGGCAAGCGGTACCGGAGCGCCAAGTCTAGGTCCAAGAGGCTTCTGAACAGCTTCTACCCCCATGCCATAAGACTCCTGAACATCTAGTCAATTGGCTATCCAGACTATTTGCATTGCCCCCCCACCCCTTCTCCCCTCTTTACACCACTGCTACTCTCTGTTGTCATCAATGCATAGTGTTGGGGAATAATCAGAATTAGGTGGTAACATAGGTAAGATGTTTTATATTCATCATATGTTTGTAAATTACTTCTCATCAGAATGTTATTTTTGTATAATACTGTGGCAGGGTTTGCAGTTATCTGTTCTATGTCAAGACTAAGTTGCATGGGCCGCAGAGAGGGGAGAGGTCAAGGTGTCATCATGTGTAAACATATATTTTGCTCTTTTGCTCCACTGTGTCTGTGTGCCAGTCACTCCCTACTTTTCCCATCGGGGAGAGGAGGATGGCAGTGTCTGGAATCATTCTATGCTCCCTCTTTTGTTGTTCCTATCTTGACCTATAGCCCCACTCTCCTCTCCGTGAGTTTGTCCAGGATTGGTTGTATTTAGAATTGGTTGTATCCAAATGACAATTTGATATATATCATAGGGTGGGGGTAATGTCTTGGTACCATTTTGTACCAAGGACGAGATAAGAGCTTTGTTTAGGAGACCAAACTGAACGATAATTTATAGCCAACTCTGTCTTCTTTGGGGATACTCCTCTCAGTTGTAAAGTATTTTCTTTGTGTAAGTTCCTAAGACCTGTGTTTTGTCATGTCGTCTAGGGAGGGGGTGGATCTTTTCTATAAAGGAACCCATTTGCCATTATGTTGAGGACTCTCAACTTTCAATAGAGATACTGTACTGTTGAAAGTCAAAATGCTATTGCAAAAGCTTAATTATAATTAAAGGTGAAGATTAAGCATAACTCTGACTGGTGTGTGATTTGCTCTCTCATCATTTGGTAATTAAGGAAATTTCCACGACAATAGTCACTTTAATAACTCTACCTACATGTACATTCTACCTCAACTAACCGCTGCCCCCGCACATTGACTCTGTATCGGTACCCCCCTGTATATAGTCTCACTATTGTTATTTTACTGCTGCTCTTCAATTACTTGTTACTTTTATCTCTTATTCTTATCCATTTTTTTTTGTAACTGCATTGTTGGTTAGGGTACTCATAAGTAAGCATTTCACTGTAAGATCTACCTGTTGTATTCAGCGCATGTGACAAATACATTTTGATTTGATTTGATTAGATTTATGGCGGAATACAGCTCTTTCAATGCTGTCTTAGTGCCAGCCTCTGACTGTGGTGGTATGTAAACAGCTACAAAGAATACAGATGAAAACTCTCTAGGTAGATAGTGTGGTCTACCGCTTATCATGATATACTCTACCTCAGGCGAGCAATAGCTCGAGACTTCCTTAGATATCGTGCACCAGCAGTTATTTACAAAAATACATAATCAGCCCCTCTTGTCTTACCAGACGCCACTGTTCTATCCTGCCGATACAGCGTATAACCAGCCAGCTGTATGTTGATAGTGTTGTCATTCAGCCACGACTCTGTGAAGAATAAGATATTACAGTTTTGAATGTCCTGTTGGTAGTTTAATCTTCCACGTCAGTCATCATTTTATTGTCCATAGATTGCATGTTTGCTAGCAGAATGGAAGGAAGTGGGGTTTATTCCATCGCCTACGAGTTTTTAGACGGCAGCCCGCCCTCCAGCCCCTTTTTCTCTGCCTCCTCTTTAAGCAAATCACAGGGATCTGAGCCTGTTCCCGATAAAGCATTAACCTTTCGTGTCGGGCTCGTCAGACTCGTTAATGGAAAAAAAGGATTCTTCCAGGCCGTGGTGAGTAATTGCATTCCTGATGCCCCGAAGATATTTTCGGCCATAAGAGACGGTTGCGGCAACATTATGTACAAAATAAGTAAAAAAATAATTTACGCAAAAACAATGCAAATAAACAAATCAGCTGAAAAGGAAACAGATACAATTACTATTCCTTTTACATATGACTTGAATGACCTTAAACACACATTGAAATCATATTTGAGGACATGTACTGTATACAAATCACTGGATAATATTCTTCTAACCTTTCCATATTGTATGGGCCCATGTGATGTACCCCTTTCAGTTTAGGGATTAGTTCCATCCTGAAGTAAACATCTGCATCTTCTATAACTCAAATAAATGTGTTAGATTGACATATCTCAGGACTATTTCCTGTTTAGACAATAGATTTAACAGAGAGACAGAGAGGAGAGAAAGAAAGAGAGAGAATGAGAAAGAGAGACTATAAAACTATAGCTGAAGACTGAAATGGAGCCTACAGTTTCTTCTGACACAAGGTTATTTACATTTCGGAAAGGTTATTTACATTTTGTCCCCATGTGCAGTTGCAAACTGTAGTCTGGGTTTTTTATGGCGGTTTTGAGCAGAGGCTTCTTCCTTGCTGAGCGGCCTTTCAGGTTATTTCGATATAGGACTTGTTTTACTGTGGACACCGTACGGAAGGGTGTCACGAATATTACCTAAGGTGGCTCCCCTTCTTGTTCGGGTGGCGCTCGGCGGTCGTCGTGGCCGGTCTACTAGCTGCCACCGATCCCTTTTTCCTTTTCGTTTGTTTTGGTCTAATTGTTTTCACCTGTTCCTTGTTGGGGATTTGGGGTGGGTATTATTTAAGTTCGTTTAGCCCGCTGGTGTTTGTGCGGGCTTGTTGTTATTGTACATTAGTGGTGTATTGTTAATTTTGGGTTTTCGCTGTCCGGTGTTTGTAACAGTGGTATTGGGTTGTTGTTTGCACCTGTGTTTTTGTGTTTCACCCTATTTTGTACCTGTTCCTGTTACGGAGGACATTAAAGCGTTTTTCCCATTTACCTTCTGCTCTCTGCGTCTGACTCCACACCCATCACTCTCCCCGTTACAAAGAGTCTTCAGAATGGTCACCATCAGAAGGACAGGATGTCCTGTGTATTATAATGTATACTGTATACATTCAATTCCGTTTTATTCTTAATATTGTTTTATGTGTGTCTGATCAGATTTGTTTTAATGTTTTGTGTGCTGCAGAGAGAAGATAATTTAAATACTTTAAATAGAAGCAACCATGGCTTCCGAGTGGCGCTGTAACATCTGCTTCCAACTCACACTCTCAAACACATAGATCCCCTGAATGCAGCTCACTCTCCAGATCCCAATCACCTGAATTCTGATCACCAATTCACACACCTGTATGTCATTATCACACACTACTTAGTTCAGTTCATTGCACCCCATCTTTGTGAGGTATTGTTTATTTTATGATACACTTTTATTCAGAGCGCTGGATTTCCTGTACTTTACGCTTACTATGATCGTTTTTGCCTGCCTCACTAACGATGCCTTTTGCCTATTCCCTGCCTGTACCTTAGCCTATCGGATGTCCTGTTATCAACCTATTGCCTGATCTCCCGGACGAAGTTACTAGCCTTTTCCCTGCCTGTACTGTTGCCTTTTTCGACCCCCTGTGTATGACCTTCTGCTGGACCCGGTTACCTGCCTCCTCCTGGGGGCCTTTACACTAAACACCTGCTGCACCCTGTGCTTGAACCCAGCTCTCTGTCTCCCTTCGTGCTCATTACAGGCGCAGCGGTCTAAGGCATTGCAAGTCAGTGCAAGAGGTCCAGCATCGTCCGGGTTTGGCCGGTGTAGGCCGTCATTGTAAATAAGAATGTGTTCTTAACTGACATGCTTAGTTAAATCAAGGTTAAAGAAACTCTGAGGAGGCTCTGAGGTGTGGCCAGTCCTCTTCTGGCTGTGTCGGGTGGAGATTATAACAGTACTGTAACGCTCCGGGTGTCGTGGGTGTGGAGTCAAATGCAGGAGACAGAGAGTTCAATGCTGCGCGTACTTTTAATCGCACCAATGCACCACAGGGTGCTCACAAAAACGTTACGTTCCCAAAACACAGGGAAAACAAAATGTACAATGGGAAACAATCCCGACCGGACACTAACACGTGCCTATACCACAGAGCCGAAGGTTTACATAGAAATAATCCCGCACAACAACCAGGCGGGCCGGCTGTCTAATAAAGACAAACTAATCAAACATTCACAGGTGCTACCACTCAACATACAAGGAGGGGAAGGAAAAACAATCAGTGGCAGCTAATAGGCCGGTGACGACGACCGCCGAGCGCCACCTGCCCGGGAAAGGGAAACACCCTCGGTCGGACTCGTGACAGTACCCCCCCCCTGACGCGTGGCTCCCGCAGCGCGCCGACACCGGCCTCGAGGTCGCCCCGGAGGACGAGGCGCAGGGCGATCCGGATGGAGGCGATGGAAATCCCTCAACATGGAGGGATCCAAGATGTCCCCCACCGGTACCCAGCACCTCTCCTCCGGACCGTACCCCTCCCAGTCCACGAGGTACTGCAGGCCCCTCACCCGGCGTCTTGAGTCCAGAATGGCCCGGATCGTGTACGCCGGGGACCCCTTGATGTCCAGCGGGGGGGGAGGGACCTCCGGTACCTCACTGTCCTGCAGGGGACCAGCTACCACCGGCCTGAGGAGAGACACATGAAACGAGGGGTTAATACGATAATAGGAAGGGAGTTGTAATCGATAACACACCTCGTTTATCCTCCTCAGGACTTTAAAGGGCCCTACACACTGCGGACCCAGCTTCCGGCAGGGCAAGCGGAGAGGTAGGTTTCGGGTCGAGAGCCAGACCCTGTCCCCCGGTACAAACACGGGGGCCTCACTGCGGTGGCGGTCAGCACTCCTCTTCTGCCGTCCACTCGCTTGTCGTAGAGATTCCTGGACGGCCCTCCAGGTCTCCTTGGAGCGCTGTACCCATTCCTCCACCGCAGGAGCCTCGGTCTGGCTCGGATGCCATGGTGCCAGGACCGGCTGGTACCCCAACACACACTGAAAGGGGGACACGTTAGTAGAGGAGTGGCGTAGTGAGTTCTGAGCCATTTCAGCCCAGGGAATGTATCGTGCCCACTCCCCTGGCCGATCCTGGCAATACGACCGCAGAAACCTACCCACCTCCTGGTTCACTCTCTCCACCTGCCCATTACTCTCGGGGTGATAACCGGAGGTCAGGCTGACAGAGACCCCCAAACGTTCCATGAACGCTCTCCATACCCGGGACGTGAATTGGGGGCCCCGATCAGAAACGATGTCCTCCGGCACCCCGTAGTGCCGGAAGACATGGGTGAATAACGCCTCCGCAGTCTGTAGGGCTGTAGGGATACCGGGCAACGGGAGGAGACGGCAGGACTTAGAGAACCGATCCACAATTACCAGAACCGTGGTGTTCCCCTGAGACGGCGGGAGATCGGTTAGGAAATCTATGGACAGATGTGACCATGGCCGCTGTGGAACAGGGAGGGGTTGTAGCTTCCCTCTAGGAAGGTGCCTAGGAGCCTTACTCTGAGCGCACACTGAACAGGAGGAGACATAACCCTTAACGTCCTTAGCCAACGTAGGCCACCAATACCTCCCCTGAAGGCTCCCCACTGTCCTCGTCACCCCAGGGTGACCCGAGGAGGGTAGGACGTGAGCCCACCAAATCAGTTTGTCCCGAACACCAAGCGGCACGTACCTTCGCCCCACTGGACACTGAGGAGGCGTGGGTTCAGCCCGTAACGCCCGCTCGATGTCCGAGTCCACCTCCCATACCACTGGGGCTACCAGCTTCGAGGCGGGAAGGATGGGAGTAGGTTCGGTGGACCCATCCTCCGTGTCATAAAGGCGGGACAGTGCGTCAGCCTTCACGTTCTGGGAGCCCGGTCTATAAGACAAAGTAAATCGGAACCGGGTGAAGAACATGGCCCACCTTGCCTGACGTGGGTTAAGTCTCCTAGCTGCCCGAATATACTCCAGATTCTGGTGGTCGGTCCAGATGAGAAAGGGGTGTTTAGCCCCCTCAAGCCAGTGTCTCCACACCTTCAGAGCTCTAACCACCGCTAGCAACTCCCGGTCCCCCACATCATAGTTACGCTCCGCTGGGCTGAGCTTCCTTGAGAAGAAAGCGCAGGGTCGGAGTTTTGGTGGCGTACCCGAGCGCTGTGATAGCACGGCACCCACCCCAGCCTCGGACGCGTCCACCTCCACTATGAATGCTAGAGAGGGGTCCGGATGCGCCAACACGGGCGCATCAGTAAACAGCGCCTTCAACTTGTTGAATGCTCCGTCCGCCTCTGCTGACCACTGCAAACGCACCGGGCCCCCCTTCAGCAGTGAGGTGATGGGAGCCGCTACCTGGCCAAAACCCCGGATAAACCTCCGGTAGTAGTTGGCAAAACCCAGAAAACGCTGCACCTCCTTTACCGTGGTCGGAGTCGGCCAATTACGCACGGCCCTAATGCGGTCACCCTCCATCACTACCCCCGAGGTGGAAATGCGATATCCCAGAAAAGAGACGGCTCGTTTAGAGAACACGCATTTCTCAGCCTTGACGTATAGGTCATGCTCCAGCAGTCTACCAAGCACCTTGCGCACCAGAGACACATGCGCGGTGTGAGTGGCCGAGTAGATCAGAATGTCATCGATATAAACCACCACTCCCTGCCCGCACAGGTCCCTGAGAATCTCGTCTACAAAGGATTGGAAAACGGCTGGAGCATTCTTTAACCCATACGGCATGACGAGGTACTCATAGTGGCCTGATGTAGTACTAAATGCGGTTTTCCACTCGTCTCCCTTCCGAATACGCACCAAACTATACGCGCTCCTGAGATCCAGTTTTGTGAAGAACTGCGCTCCGTGGAACGATTCCACCGCCGTAGCGATGAGAGGTAGAGGGTAACTATACCCCACTGTGATGGCGTTTAGACCTCTATAATCGATACACGGACGCAAGCCTCCCTCCTTTTTCCTCACAAAAAAGAAACTTGAGGAGACGGGTGAAATGGAGGACCGAATGTACCCCTGTCCCAGCGCCTCCGTGACATATGTCTCCATTGCCAACGTCTCCTCCTGGGACAGCGGGTACACGTGACTCTTGGGAAGCGCAGCGTCTACCTGGAGATCTATCGTACAATCCCTTCCCGGTCGATAAGGTGGTAATTTAGTCGCTTTCACTTTACTGAAAGCGATTGCCAAATCGGCATACTCGGGGGGAATGCACACCGTGGAACCCTGGTCTGGACTCTCCACCGACTTGGCACCGATGGAAACTCCCAAACACCTTCCAGAACACTCCTCTGACCACCCCTGGAGAACCCCCTGTTTCCACGAAATTTTAGGATTGTGCCGGGCCAGCCAGGGAGTCCCCAGCACCACTGGAAACGCAGGCGAGTCAATAATAAAGAAACTGATACGCTCCCTATGATTCCCCTGCGTCACCATGTCCAGTGGGACCGTGGTCTCCCTGACCATCCCTGACCCTAATGGCCGGCTATCTAGGGAGTGCACGGGGAAAGGAGAATCTATCGGCACCAGCGGAACCCCTAATTTAAGGGCGAGTCCGCGATCCATAAAGTTCCCAGCTGCGCCTGAATCGACGAGCGCCCTATGCTGGGAAGAGGGAAAAAAGCGAAGGAAAAAAGTTAAGACAAACATGTGGCCAACAGGGAGTTCTGGGTGAGTTTGATGCTGACTCACCTGGGGTGACCGAGAAGCGTTCCGCCTGCCATCTCTACTCCCAGACGGACCCCCCCAGCACCGATCAGACGTGTGTCCTCTCCGACCACAGTTGGTGCAGGGAAGGCCTCCTCCTCCGGTACCCCTCGGCGCAGCCCCTCCCAACTCCATCGGAATGGGAGCGGAGGGGCTGGGTGGTGGAACGCACAGGACCCTCTCTGAACGCCCGCGGGCAGCCAGCATATTATCCAGTCGAATGGACATGTCAATCAACTGATCCAGTGACAGAGTGGTGTCCCGACACGCTAACTCCCGGCGGACATCCTCTCGGAGACTACACCTGTAGTGGTCCATGAGGGCCCTGTCGTTCCACCCAGATCCGGCTGCCAAGGTCCGGAACTCCAGCGCGTAATCCTGGGCGCTCCTCCTCTCCTGCCTGAGGTGAAATAGTCGTTCTCCCGCCGCTCGGCCGTCTAGAGGGTGATCAAACACGGCGCGGAAGCGACGGGAAAACTCTGGGTAGTGCTCCCGCGCTGAGTCTGGACCATTCCAGACCGCGTTCGCCCATTCCAGGGCACGACCCGTGAGGCAGGAGATGAGGACACTCACCCTCTCCTCTCCTGAGGGAGTGGGTCTGATGGTGGCCAGGTATAACTCCAGCTGGAGCAAAAACCCCTGGCAACCCGCCGCCGCTCCATCATAAGCCCTCGGTAGCGTCAGACGGAGGGTGCTGGAGTCGGGAGATGGGGAGTCCGGAACCGTGGGTGCCGAAGGTGGAGAGAGGAGCCCACTCCTCTCCCATCTGTCCATTCTCTCCATCACTTGATCCATCGCGGATCCGATCCGATGAAGGACGGTGGTGTGGTGGAGAACCCGTTCCTCCATCGATGGGAGAGGGTTGGCTGCTGCTCCTGCTGACTCCATCAATTTGATAGGTGCGGGATTCTGTAACGCTCCGGGTGTCGTGGGTGTGGAGTCAAATGCAGGAGACAGAGAGTTCAATGCTGTGCGTACTTTTAATCGCACCAATGCACCACAGGGTGCTCACAAAAACGTTACGTTCCCAAAACACAGGGAAAACAAAATGTACAATGGGAAACAATCCCGACCGGACACTAACACGTGCCTATACCACAGAGCCGAAGGTTTACATAGAAATAATCCCGCACAACAACCAGGCGGGCCGGCTGTCTAATAAAGACAAACTAATCAAACATTCACAGGTGCTACCACTCAACATACAAGGAGGGGAAGGAAAAACAATCAGTGGCAGCTAATAGGCCGGTGACGACGACCGCCGAGCGCCACCTGCCCGGGAAAGGGAAACACCCTCGGTCGGACTCGTGACAAGTACATGGCCAAGATGTTAAAATGTTCATAGATGACCAGCAGTGTCAAATAATAATAATAATCACAGTGGTTGTAGAGGGTAAAAATGTGAGTTTTCATTTCATAGCCGAGCATTCAGAGTTAGAGACAGAAGGTGCGGCAGAGAGAGAGAGAGTCGAAAACAGCCTGTCCAGGACAAGGTAGCACATCCGGTGAACAGGTCAGGGTTCCATAGCCGCAGGCAGAACAGTTGAAACTGGAGCAGCAGCACGACCAGGTGGACTGGGGACAGCAAGTAGTCATCAGGACAGGTAGTCCTGAGGCATGGTCCCAGGGCTCATGTCCTCCAGGAGGGGAGAGAGAGACAATTAGAGGGAGCATACTTAAACTCACATAGGACACCGGATAAGACAGGAGAAATACTCCAGACATAACAGAATGACCCTAGCCCCCCGACACAAACTATTGCAGCATAAATACTGGAGGCTGAAACAGGAGGGGTCGGGAGACACTGTGACCCTGTCCAAAGATACCCTGGACAGGGCCAAAGAGGCAGTATATAACCCCACCCACTTTTCCAAAGCACAGCCCCCACACCAATAGAGGGATATCTTCAAACCACCAACTTACAATGTTGAGTATAGCCCACACTGTCAAAAGCTGGGTACCACCAGATTACTTATCCCTGCACATTAGAGGCTGCTGCCCTATGTTAATAGACGTGGAACACTGGTCACTTTAATAATGTTTACATACTGTTTTACTCATTTCATATGTATATACTGTATTCTATTCAAGGCCATCCTATTCAATAATTGCTGAATATATACTATTCTATCCACATACTGTCCATAATGTCTATACATCCCATCACACTAATGTTGGAGCTAGGAACACAAGCATTTCGCTAAACCCGACAACATCTTCTAAATATGTGCGACCAAAGAAATTTGATTTGATAAAAGTTTCAACTGAATCATTTCCTGAACTCTCTTTTGACGTACGTATCAAGACTTTTTCAAGGACAACTTTTTTCCATCTTGGTAACATTGCAAAAATCTGCAACTTTCTGTCCAAAAATGATGCAGAAAAGTTCATCCATGCCTTTATCACTTCTACTGTAGATTAGACTACTGCAATGCTCTACTTTCCCGGCTACCCAGACATAGCAGTAAATAAACTTCAGTTAGTGCTAAACACGCTGCTAGAATCTTGACTAGAACAAAGAAAATGTGATCATATTACTCCAGTGCTAGCCTCTCTACACTGGTTTCCTGTCAAGGCTAGGCCTGATTTCAAGGTTTTACTGCTAACATACAAAGCATTACATGGGCTTGCTCCTACCTATCGCTCCGATTTGGTCCTGTCGTACATACCTACACGTACGCTACGGTCACAAGACGCAGGCCTCCTTATTGTCCCTAGAATTTCTAAGCAAATAGCTGGAGGAAGGGCTTTCTCCTATAGAGCTCCATTTTAATGGAATGTCTGCCTATCCATGTGAGAGATGCAGACTCGGTCTTGACCTTTAAGTCTATATTGAAGACTCATCTCTTCAGTAGGTCCTATGATTGAGTGCTGTCTGGTCCAGTCGTCTGAAGGTGAACGGAAAGGCACTTGAGCAATGAACCACCCTTGCTGTCTCTGGATGGCCAGTCCCCCTCTCTCCACAGGGTTAGAGGCAGAGAATCCCGGTCTCAGGGGCTGAGTCACTGGCTTACTGGTGCTCTTCCATCCCATCCCTAGGAGGGGTGCGTCACTTGAGTGGGTTGAGTCACTGATGAGATCTTCCTGTCTGGGTTTGGCGCCTCCCTTGGGTTCATGCCGTGGGGGAGATCTTTGTGGGAGAGATCTTTGTGACTAAGTTTAGGGCAGGGTACTGGGTGGAGTCTGATGGCCTTGAGATAGAAGCTGTTTCTCAGTCCTTCTGTCCCAGCATTGATGAACCTGTACTGAAGTTGCCTTCTGGATGGTATTGGGGTGAACCAGAAGGCGAGGTCAGTACAGGTGCATCAAATCTGGGACCGTGATTTGTTTGTACAGTTTATGGTTGAGATAAGGGAGAACGTCCAAGTTTTTTACCTGTAGATTGGGTTCTTATGTTCCGTAGACACTGAGGCATCTAGAGCAATCCAGTTCTCAGAGCTCTGTGGGCAATTTAGAGCACTAAATGTAGTTTCAGCTGTCTAAAACATTTTTAAATAATAGAAACAACAGCTAAGAGCTGTGAGTGTAGAATAATACATATTTTCAGAATAATAATATTTAATCCTCTCCTCAACAAAAAGGTTGCAATCTAAACATTCCCACAGATGATCTATAGTCACAATTGATATTAAGGAATGAAATTGCCAGACAATGTACAGTATCCATCCAGTAAACAACCAAATAACCTATAAGAATGAATTCATCCAAGTAATAATTAACAAATAATCTGTCATCCCAATGTTTTGTTTAATAAGTTGATGTTTGATTAACTTTATCTTCACATAGCTTTAGATACTTCTGGGAAGGCTATCATCTTTGTGGAAATTACTGTTTGTACTTGTCTCTGAAAGTTCCTTACTCGCTTTCACGGCTCTTGTCGGAATGCTTGGTCCAAAACGTAGCGTGGTAAGTGTGCATGATGTTTTATTAATCAAAAACCACTAGAACAAAATAACAACGAGAAAAAACAGTTCTGTCAGGTGCAGACACTAAACAGAAAATAACTACCCACAAAACCCCAATGGAAAAGGACAACTTATATATGATCCCCAATCAGAGACAACGATAGACAGCTGCCTCTGATTGGGAACCACATAAACATAGAAATAAAGAAACTAGAATGCCCACCCTAGTCTCACCCTGGCCTAACCAAAACAGAGAATAAAAGCCTCTCTATGGCCAGGGCATGACACTCGCTGTAATATAATTAATAGCCTGTTATTGACTGTTATTAATAAACTGTTATAAACGCACACACTTTTTATAGCACATGTCGTTTTTACCTACAATGAAATACCAATAGTCCCTACTGCTATACATACTATAGTAAACTTAGGGTATCAGTATAACCCTCACCTTAGGACATTGATGAGGCCATTTACAGTCAGTTACAGGGGCCTGGTTTATATGTAATGACAGATATCTGCTACTGTGTATCCCAGCAAATGGCGATTCTAGCGTGTAAAACATGGGGGGGGGGGGGGGGGGGGGGAATAAATGAAAGTGGGATGCATGCCAGCAAAGCCACTACACAACACAACACTTAACAATACATTAATTGAACTATAACGGGGACAAATGGTGCCAACAACCTGTTAAGGCTTACATAAAGCAGTCCCAACATCTTCCCACTGCTACACCTGGCTTTCAGCAGAGCCTTGTCTGGCAGCGAAACACTTCATTCAGCCTCATTTACTGCCTTTAAAAAAAACATAGCTGATATGGCTGACTTGCTTAAACAAATGTCGTTTCTAATGACAATTGAGATGTACAAACTGTGGCATAAGGGGACGACAAGCAGATAAGAGGCAATCCATAATTTCAATTAAGACATTAATGAGCGAGCTAGGACAGACGTAGTCAATATAACTATTTGTTTAGCACTTTGGAAATGTACAGGGACCGAATTCAGAACATGGGGCGTACTAACAGTGTTCTCCCTGTACACCAAATTAGAGTTAGGATAAATAAAGTGGGCATATAAGCATATAAACATTTTTCTAAAATAGGTTATAGGCTGCATGTGCACCATCAAGTAAAAACAGTAGGTGAAATTAAGAGGGACAAATAGACCAAATTATTAGCGTGAGGCACAAACCACTCATGTTTGAATTTGCGATTTCCAACTTGTTGTGTGTAATGTTCATGTCCAATGGCCGATGAGCACTGATATGTTTTATATATAATTTATCTTCAATATTTATCTTCATATGACAAGGATAAAAAAGGATTTGCCAGTAGATTGTCGACTTGATTCATGATGATGACTGCTAGCTAAGATTTTGTGTCACACTGGTATAAACGATTTGGAGACAGGCAGAGGAATACATCATCTGGGATTTTAATACACCCAAAACAAACACGTATTCAAAACACTGGGATGTACCCAAACAAAAAAGCGCGGATAAACCTCGTAGAACGACATGGGATGAGACCCGTAATACACAAAGAGCAGAACATGCAGCACAGGCTGAGACAACGCATAGGACATGGGAACAATAATCAACAGCCCAATGGTGAACCAAAGGGCACATTTATACAATTACAATCAGTGGGAATGGGGACCAGGTGTGTGTAATGACACAGTTCCGGAAGGATCCGTGACGTTTTGAAAGTAAGATGCTGACATTATCAGTCCAATCAAAGCTACTGTACATATAATGTGATTTGACATCATTTTATATGTGGCAAATTACCTTGAGCCTTCTTGGAAGGGCACTTCTAATGTAACTCTATGGTTAATTATAACGCGATTAAACTAATCATGTAAACATTTATTAACTAGGAAGTCGGGACCATCACAGGAAAATTCTGTTTAAAGAGTTACTATCTCCCAAATTGAAATCTCCTAAGATATTTTCATATCACAGATAACAGTCGCTTATTAATGGATAATTACCTCGATCAGTCTCGCCTTGAACATAGTAATTTCTTGTAGTCTGCACGAACCCTACTTTATTTATGAATCTGCGATACACAAATTGGCTCAATTATTTATTTACTAACTAATTAAACAATTAGAGAATACACAAAGTATACTACCATTATACAGTAAATACAGTCTCTAGAAGACTAACAAAACATGACAGTTTGGTTATAACACAATGGCGAATTCAGAGAGAGGAAGGGGGAAGAGAGACAAAGGCATTTCTCTATTGGACTTTTATAAACTACGCTCATTGGAATCAAATCCTAAGCACTCTAATAACCACTCATTCTGAAAAATTATTATATTCATGATTGAGCTGTCCTTGATCGTCGAGATCCTTTGGTCACAGAGATGTTGGGTGTACGACTCTGGTTTGGCCACCAGAGATCAGCATGTCCTTAGTCTTTGTGGTTGAATCTGTGTTTTAAATTCACTGCTCTACTGAGGGACCTTATAGATAATTGTGTGTGTAGGGTACATATATGAGGTAGTCGTTCAATAATCATGTTAAACACTGTTATTGCACACGGAGTAAGTACATGCAAATTATTATGTGACTTGTTAAGCAAATGTGTACTCCAAAAATTATTGAGTTGAATACTAATTGACTCAAGACATTTCAGCTTTTCATGTTTTATTAAATTGTAAACATTTCTACAAACATAATTCCACTTTGACATTAAGTGTGGGCCAGTGACGCAAAATCTCAATGTAATCCATTTTAAATTCAGACTGTAACACAACAAAATGTGCAATAAGTCGAGTGGTGTGAATACTTTCTGAAGGTATGTGACACGCAAATGTAAGCAAGGTTTGAAATGATTGTTTTAGTCAAATATTACGTATATCTGAGATTCTTGCGGTCAAGTTGAAGTCTACAAATGATTTGTGATTATGTTCTGTCCAACCTGACCATCCTCTTAAGTAAACATCAGCCCACGGCTGAATCTAGTTGATGATCCTTATACTGGGTTGGCTGCCTTCTTTTCTCTTCGAGTCAATTGAATTTCCAGGATCTAATAGAGATAAATACCTCAGTTACTTTCAACCAGATATATAGCCATTACATAACATGAGCGTTAAACTGCTTTCCTAGGCAGCAACAATTGGAAGTTAGATTTGTAAATGTCACAACAACATGGATGTAACAATCTCAAAGCAAATATGAAGAGGTGCTATCAATGTTCCACAAAATTATTTTCAGTTGAAAAGTCCAATTTTCCATCTTCTGTTACTAAAATACACCTCTTGGAACAGAACTGATCAGGCCAAGTGGTTGTTCTCCCCTGTATTCTACAGTCCGGAAAGAACTAGACCACTGCTAACACTGGAAGTGAAACTAAAAGTTGCCCGTTATTTAATTAAAACCTCTGAAGGAGTCTTCTATTTTTCTTTCTCTTCTCTTGCCAGTCCTGGGCTGGATATCAAAGGTGCCAGCTAGGCAAAGCAATGCCTTGCAAAGATGGGCATCTGTTGGTAGATGGGTAAAAATTAAAAAGCAGACAAAACCCCTTTAACACTCCTGCCTTGTTCCGGTCGAATTGGACCGATTTACAAGTTTTCTCTCTGAAAAATGTAGTTAATTTAATCTGATTGTCATAAGGTTCCATGACTTTGTCCACACAGGGCATCTGCAAGCACAAAATACATTTTAATAATTTTGATAACATTTTAGGTATTTTATTTAACTTCTGTACACCTGTGGTGTTCCTGGTCAAAAATGACCGGTCATTAGAAATAAATGGGTGAGACTACAATTAGTGTATAAAATTTTGTTCAGGCACTTGCGCATTCATCAGATGGACACACCTTCTCTCCCAGACACCCACATGCATGTGTGTTTGAACACACACACACACACACACACACACACACACACACACACACACACACACACACACACACACACACACACACACACACACACACACACACACACACACACACACACACCTCACTCCCCTTCTTGGCTTCCATGGCAACCCCCACAGGAACCTTTCCCAAATAGAATCTTTCCCCCACGGGAACCACACCTGTTGGCATTCTCACAAACAATCGCAACATTGTTTCAATAATATATATATAACTTTTCTTGCAGCTCTGGTATATAAAGCATTATTGAGGCCTTCCTCACCATTCATTCTGTGGCAGCACAATGACCAAACGATATACTGTATGTGAGGCTCTTATCACATCTTTGATCATGACACTGGTGAGGAGGAGAGTCCTTGTTAAACTTTGACACAAAGTAGTCTGTAGAAAATTATGGACTTCTCTTGAAATCTGCGTGTTCTTCCAAAGCTCATTTGTCCTGAGTCTGCACAACACTGCCAGGACCTAGGATCAAGGGAGACACTCAAGCGTTCTAATACTATATCTCTTGACACATTGATGAAAATAATCATGGCCTCTAAACCTTCAAGCTGCATACTGGACCTATTCCAATTAAAACTACTAAAAGAGCTGCTTCCTATGCTTGGCCCTCCAATGTTGAACATAATAAACGACTCTCTATCCACCGGATGTGTACCAAACTCACTAAAAGTGGCAGTAATAAAGCCTCTCTTGAAAACGGCAAACCTTGACCTAGATTTTTTTTTTTTAACTATTGGCCTAAATCGAAACTCCCATTCCTCTCAAAAAATTTGAATTTTGAAAATTTGTGAAAAGGCTGCAGTAGCTCACTGCCTTCCTGAAGATAAACAATGTAAATGAAACGCTTCAGTCTGGTTTTAGACCCCATCATAGCACTGAGACTGCACTTGTGAAGGTGGTAAATGACCTTTTATTCTGTAATCGTGCTCCGAGACCTTAGTGATGCTTTTGATACCATCGATCACCACATTCTTTTGGAGAGATTGGAAACCCAAATTGGTCTACACGGACAAGTTCTGGTCTGGTTGTGATCTTATCTGTCCGAAAGATATCAGTTTGTTTCTGTAGATGGTGTGTCCTCTGACAAATCAACTGTGAATGTTGATGTTCCTCAAGGCTCCGTTTTAGGACCACTAATGTCTTCACTATATATTTTACCTCTTGGTGATGTCATTCGGGAAACATAACGTTAACTTTCACTGCTATGCAGACGACACAGCTGTACATTTCGATGAAACATGGTGAAGTCCCAAAATTGCCCTCCCTGGAAGCCTGTGTTTCCGTCATGCTCTAACCTTTAATATCTCTGTTTTCTTTATATTTTGGCTAGGTCAGTGTGTGACGAGGGTAGGTATGCTAGTTTTGTATTGTCTAGGGTTTTTGTATGTCTAGGGGTTTAGTAGGTCTATGTATTTGTATGCCTATGGTGGCCTGGTATGGTTCCCAATCAGAGGCAGCTGTTTATCGTTGTCCCTGATTGGGGATCATATTTAGGTAGCCATGCCATTTTCCCTTTTGTGTTTGTGGGTTCTTGTTCAATGTTTAGTTGCCTATCTGCACTACTCATATTAGCTTCACGGTTTGTTTTGTTATTTTGTTCGTTTGTTCAGTGTTCATTCTTATAATAAAGAAGAATGGACGCATACCACGCTGCGCCTTGGTCTCATTTGTATAACGAACATGACAGTTTCATACATAAGGAAGTGGATGGCGGAAAATGTTCTACTTTTAAACTTGGACATCATGAAATCATTTTTAATTCAGGCTGTAACACAACAAAATGGGGAATAAGTCAAGGGGTATGAATACTTTCTGCAGGCACTGTATATCTATTATGCGTGGGAATTCTTTGGAACAGATTTTCAAAATTAAAATCACTTGTAGCTGATTTCCTAGTGTTGTGCAGTCTTTTATGTCCAACAATGTAAAAAAACAAACATTGTTGCTCTAATATATTGGAGGACAAATAAATCACCAATCACCAGTTTTCATTTAATAGGGTTTCAGTACATTTATCTTAATCCATCCCTTTAAGAACGGTGTACTTGTAATTAGAACTTTGTCGACAGACTACAATGCATTGAGAGAACGGGTTCCGAAAATAGGGATCAATGAAAGGGATCTATGTGTCTTAGTATCCATTTCAGCACCAAATGGTAAACAAAGAAATACTCTGATCTTGTAGATTATTTATGCACATTTTTGGGTTAGGAAAGTATGTATGAATCCTAAAAAAAAAAATGGTTTGGAGAGCCTTTACGGACAAAATATATTAATGAATAAAAAATACAGCGGTTTAATTCAACCTGAAAGTTGTCATATTCATGTTCAATCCATGAAATATTGGAAGGTGGAAAGAAGTGTATAATAGGGGTTGAACAGTAATCATTTAAATCTACTCTCACTAATCAAGGAACTGTACGGTCCAGTCGTTGTGAACCGTGCGCCAGGCACAGTGGCGGTTCTAGCTTGTATGGCTCCAGGTTTAGCCTGCTATGTGTGGTCTGAGTTTCATAATGATTCAAATAGGTTACATGTCCAAAATTGTTGCTCAACGTTAGTCTAATATGATACACTAATACTAGCGACCATCAGGAACAATTTATACCACATGACCAAAAAGTATGTGGACACCTGCTAGTCGAACATGTCATTCCAAAATCATGAGCATTAATATGGAGTTGGTCTCCCCTTAGCTGTCATAACAGCCTCCACTCTTCTGGGAAGGCGTTCTACAAGATGTTGTAACATTGCTGAGGGGACTTGTTTTTCCATTCAGCCACAAAATCATTAATACGGTTGGGCACTGATGTTGGGCGATTAGGCCTGGCTCGCAGCTGGCGTTCCAATTTATTCCAAAGGTGTTCAGTGGGATTGAGTTCAGGGCTCTGTGCAGGCCAGTCAAGTTCTTCCACACCGATCTTGACAAACCATTTCTGTATGGACCTCGCTTTGTGCATGGGGGCAATGTCATGCTGAAACAGGAAAGGGCCTTCCCCAAACTGCAGAGTCCTTGTGTGCGTTTTGGGTGGCATGATCAGAGGAATACAGCACAGTAAAGATACTTGCATTTTATTTGCTAACAATGTTTGGATCGACTTACACCTGTGAGTCCTCTTTTTCCTCTATGAGTGTAATATTGACTCAAAACACAGCATCTTGTTTACATTCTTTATTGTAACCACAATGTCACAAATAATTTGTATGGGTTACTTGCTTTTTTTGTACTGTTCCCCTGTAGGAATTGAACCTACAAGCTTGCCGTTGCAAGCACCACGCTCTACCAACTGAGCCACATGGGCTAGAATTTATATTTATTTTAGCACAATGACAAAATCATCAGTACAAAATACACATCTGTTGGTAGTTATTTATTTCAATACATATTCTAATACCCGTGTTGTGAAAATTACGCCACAAATCATTCATTACTGTTAAACGTTTCATTGGGCTGGTACATTAAGCTTTACAAAGTTATATCTTCATATATTTATTTACATCACTGGTATTCCTTACCCTCACTAAACAGCCAAAATGAAACAGCCAAAATGAAATAATTCCAGTATATTTTGCATCTGCGTTATATTATATATTTTTCTATGTTCATAATATATTTCCTTTATATATTTTCTTGTCTGTAAATAACACAGAGCATCTAGGTGAACCGGTTGAGCAAATGTTCTATTTTCAGAGGAAATTCAGTTCCAACACAACTGTTATCAAATGTTATGTCTTTGACAAAGCCTCAAGGCTAAAACACTAGGTTGCTGGTTGCTGTTCTGCTGGCTACCAATATTTACATGTTGAAAAATAACAATGATAAAATAATGATGCTATACTCCTCTTAGGTTGTGTTTTATTGTAAACACAAAGTAATAAAACAAAGCGGAGCTGCCGTCATTTATGCCCTTTTCCCCTAAAACAAACTTTAAATGTCCCCAATTCACCATTCCAGCTCCTCATTCACCCTTCAGGTCTTTGATTAGCAGTGGCTCCAACTCCTTCAGGATCTCATAGAAAATATTTTTCGCTTTGATGCCACTTGCCCTCAAAGGTCCCATGTAGAGCTCCCTCATCTGGTCCTGTGTGGTGCGTTTGGCCATTACTGTACTGTAGCCCTCGTCAGTGATAACTCTCTTGGCCAGGATTTTATCCAATATGGGCTTCACCTGGCACACTCTCTGGATAAGGTCTGTCCGGTGGAGGTCCACAAAGTGCAGGTCTGAGGCAAAGAATGGTTGCAGGACAATTGCATTTAAAGACAATGAAATTCACACATGTAATACACTAAAAACGAAATTAAAACCATGATAAATTGTGCTGAAGCTTGGATGCTACGGAAGATTATTAGGGTCATTTCAAGATGAAAAAATAAATGGCAAACGGTGGTGGTACTTATATTTTAGATTTATTTTGCATGATGGTTCTTTAAAAAAGTGGAAATATTTCGAGATTAAACTCGACATTTTATTTTGAGAATAAAGTCAACATTTTGAAAATAAAGTAACACGTATTATTTCAAGAAACTAGTGGATCTGGTTAACCGCATGTCTCTCTGGCTCCCTGTTGCTGTCCACGCCACCGTTGAAATGCCTGCAGTTTGATAACCTGGTGAAACTATACTTTACAATTGGCTTCTGTAACAAGGAAATACTTTCTATTTAGCACATAATAACCAAATGAACCTAGAAAATGTTGTCCAACTTATTCTTTTTTGGGGGTTGGTAGATCAGCTTTTTATGTTGCAGATAGATTGTAGCTTCCATCAATGTAATTGTCTGCAACATTTTCAATCCCCCACATATATTTTTTTTGTAAATATATTCACATACAGTACCGGTCAAATTTTGGACAAAAGTACTCATTACAGGGTTTTTCTTTATTTTTTACAATTTTCTACATTGTAGAATAATAGTGAAGACATCGAAACTATGAAATAACACATATGGTATCATACAGTAACCAAAAAAGTGTTAAACAAATCAATATATTTTTCTTATTGTTTAAAGTAGCCACTCTTTGCCTTCATGACAGCTTTGCACACTTTTGGCATTCTCTCAACCAGCTTCATGAGGTACTGTAGTCACCTGGAATGCATTTAAATTAACAGGTGTACCTTCAGTTGTGTTGTGACAAGGTAGGGGTGGTATACAGAAGACGGTCCTATTTGGTAAAAGACCAAGTCCGTATTATGGCAAAAACAGCACAAATAAGCAAAGAGAAACGACAGTCCATCACTACTTTAAGACATGAAGGTCAGTCAATCCGGAAAATGTCAAGAACTTTAATGTTTCTTCAAGTGCAGTCGCAAAACCATCAAGCGCTATGATGAAACTGGCTCTCATGAGGACCGCCACAGGAAAGGAAGACCCAGAGTTACCTCTGCTGCAGAGGATAAGTTCATTAGAGGTAACTGCACCTCATATTTCAGCCCAAATAAATGCTTCACAGAGTTCAACAGACACATCTCAACAACAACTGTTCAGAGAAGACTGTGTGAATCAGGCCAAGACAGAATGCCAAGACAGTTCAAAGCTTTCATCAAGGCAAAGGGCGGCTAATTTGAAGAATTTGTTTCACACTTTTATGTGTACTACATGATTCCATATGGGTAATTTCATAGTTTAGATGTCTTCACTATTATTCTAGAAACACACACACAACTCATACACACTCAACCCCTTTCCCCCCACAAACAACCATAAACTCAGATGCTCAACAGTTATCCCATCCCAGAGCCCAACTCAAGAAAGGACTTGATTTTTGAATGCATATACAGTTGCAGCTGTTATTGTGTGTGTGTTTGTGTGTGTGTATGTGTGTATGCATGTGTCTGTGCCAATGTGTGTTGCTTCACAGTCCCCGCTGTTCCATAAGGTGTATTTTATTCTGTTTTTTTAAATCTAACTTTACTGTTTGCGTCAGTTACTTGATGTGGAGTAAAGTTCTATGTAGTCATGGCTCTATGTAGTACCGTGTGCCTCTCATAATATGTTCTGGACTTGGGGACTGTGAAGAGACCTCTTGTGGCATTTCTAGTGGGGTATGCATGGGTGTCTGAGCTGTGTGCCAGTAGTTTAGACAGACAGCTTGGTGAATTGAACACCATAAATAAAAGTAGTGAAGAAGTCAATCTCTCCTCCACTTTTAGCCAAGAGAGATTGACATGCATATTATTAATATTAGCTCTATGTGTACGTACATCCAAGGGCTCTTTTGTGGCTCTCTGTGTACATCCTTTTTTGTGGCACCTTACCACACGACTGAACAGTAGTCAAGGAGTGACAAAACTAGGGCCTGTAGGACCTGCCTTGCATATTATTTCTTCTTCTTATTAATATTATTATTACTTGTTGTATTCGGCGCATGTGACAAATAAAGTTTGATTTGATTTGTTGATAGTTTTCTTCACTTTTTATGGCTGCAGGGGCAGTATTGAGTAGCTTGGATGAAAAGGTGCCCATATCAAACGGCCTGCTCCTCAGTCATAGTTGCTAAGATTTGCATATTATTATTAGTATTGGATAGAAAACACTCTGAAGTTTCTAAAACTGTTTGAATGATGTGTCTGTGAGTATAGCAGAACTCATATGGAAGGCAAAATCCTGAGTTGAAATCAAAACAGTCAGAAATCTGAGCTTGTATGTATTCACCAGAGTCCCCAATGCAATCCCCTTGAGATATGAATGATGTTGCACTGCCTATGGGTCCACTATATGTCAACCATCAATAGAAATTATAATGAGGCTTCTATGTTGTTGTGGGAGTGAAGGAGAGCAGAATACATCAGCTGTCCATCAAGCAGACATTTTGTGATCCCACTTTTTCCTCATGGTAGTCACTTGCGTTCCATTGCTCACGAAGACAAGAAGGAGTCCTCCGGTTGGAACTTTATTGAAGCTATATGTTAAAAACATCCTAATGATTGATTCTGTACTTAGTTTGAAATGTTTCTTCGACCGGTAATATCACTTTTTTTGTCCGATATAACGCTGACCAGAATTAGCGTTTGGATATGTATACCAAACGCTCTAACAAAAGAAGGTATTTGGACATAAATAATGGACATTTTCGAACAAAACAAACATTTATTGTGGACCTGGGATTCCTGGAGTGCTTTCTGATGTAGATCAAAGGTTAGGGAATATTTATCATGTAATTTCTTGTTTATGTTGACGCCATCTTTGCGGCTGTGGTGTTTTTACATTGAGCGCCGTCTCAGATTATTGCATGTATTTCTTGCATTAAGGAGAGGTAGATCTATAATTCCATGTGTACAGTATAACTAACTATATTATCATCTACATTTATGATGAGTATTTCTGTTGAATGATGTGGCTATGCAAAATCACTTGATGTTTTTGGAGCTAGTGAATCTAACGTGCAAATGTAAACTCAGATTGTTTTTATATAAATATGAACTTTATCAAACAAAACATGTATGTATTGAGTAACATGAAGTCCTATGAGTGTCATCTGATGAAGATAATTCAAGGTTAGTGATTCATTTTATCTTTATTTCTGGTTTTTGTGAAGGCTATATTTTGCTGGAAAATGGCTGTGCTGATTGTGGTTTGGTGGAGACCTAACATAATCGTTTGTAGTGCTTTTGCTGAAAAGCCCATTTGAAGTTGGACACTTTGGTGGGATTAACAACGAAAATAGATTTAAAATTATATAAGACACATGTATGTTTTAGGAATTGTAATTATGAGATTTCTGTGGTTTGAATTTTGGCGCCCTCTACTTTCACTGGTAGTTGTCATATCGATCCCGGTATCGGGATTGCAGCCATAAGGTTAAGAAGGCAGAGCGTTGCTTTTTTATAGACAGATGTCTCCCCATCTTAGCTACTACTGCATCAATATGTTTTGACCATGACAGTTTACAATCAATGGTTACTCCAAGCAGTTTAGTCATCTCAACCAGCTCAATTTCCACATGAATTATTACAATATTTAGTTGAGGTTTAGGGTTTAGTGAGTGTTTTATTCCAAAAACAATGCTTTTAGTTTTTAGAAATATTTAGGGTTAACTTTTTCCTTGCCACCTACTTTGAAACTGACTGCAGCGCTTTGTTGAGTGTTGCAGTCATTTCAGTCGCTGTAGTAGCTGACGTGTATAGTGTTGAGTCATCCGCATACATCTACTCTCTGGCTTTACTCAAAGCATGTCGTTAGTAAAAAAAATTCAAAGCTAGGGGCCTAAAGAGCTACCCTGGGGAATTCCTGATTCTAACTGGATTATATTTTAGAGGCTTCCATTAATTAACACCCTTTGTGCTCTGTTAGACAAGTAACTCTTTATCCACATTATATCAGAGGGTGTAAAGCCATAACACATATGTTTTCCAGCAGCAGACTGTTATCGATAATGTCAAGTCTAACAAAACAGCCCCCACAAACATTGTATCATCAATTTCTCTCAGCCAATCATCGATCATTTGTGTAAGTGCTGTGCTTGTTGAGTGTCCTTCCCTATAAACAGGCTGAAATTCTGTTATCAATTTGTTTACTGTGAAATATCATTTTATCTGGTCAAACACATTTTTTTCCAGAAGTTTACTAAGGGTTGGTAACAGGCTGATTGGTCAGCTATTTGATCCAGTAAAGGAGGCTTTACTATTCTTGGGTAGCGGAATGACTTTAGCTTCCCTCCAGGCCTGAGGGCACACGCTCTCTAGTAGGCTTAAATTGAAGATGTGGCAAATAGAAGTGGCAATAACTTCTGCTATTATACTGATAAAGGATTTTATATGTTTAAAGTAATGATTAAAGTATTCCACCCTGAAATCATATAATTGTGTGAAATGTATTAGAATTATAGACTATAATTCCAAAATGTGTGTGTAAGACAAGTTAAACCTCTCTGGGATATGTGGGACGCTAGCGTCCCATCTGGCCAATAGCAAGATAGTAAGTTCAAGCTACACTTGTTGCAAGTTAAAGCTACACTTGTTGTGAATCCAGCCAACATGTCAGATTTCAAAAAGGCTTTTCGGCGAAAGCAAACAATGCTATTATCTGAGGATAGTACCTCCGTAAACAAAGAGAGAAAGCCTATTTCAACCCTGCAGGCGCGACACAAGACGCAGAAATAAAAGTATAATTCATGCCTTACCTTTGACGAGCTTCTTTTGTTGGCACTCCAATATGTCCCATAAACATCACAAATTGTCCTTTTGTTCGATTAATTCCTTTGATATATATCCAAAATGTCAATTTATTTGGCGCGCTTGATGCAGAAAAACACCGGTTCCAACTTGCTCAACGTGACTACAAAATATTTCAAATGTTACCTGTAAACTTTGCCAAAACATTTCAAACTACTTTTGTAATACAACTTTAGGTATTTTGTAACGTAAATAATCGATCAAATTGAAGACGGGATGATCTGTGTTCAATACAGGAATAAAAAAACTGATGCATGCTTTCTGGTCATGCGCCTCTATCTAACAGTACACTTCAAGTGACCCTAGTTCAAGATGACCGTACATCTTTATTACACAAAGGAATAACCTCAACCAATTTCTAAAGACTGTTGACATCCAGTGGAAGCGTTAGGAACTGCAAAAATGTCCCTTAGAAATCTGGATTCCCAATGAAAACCATTGAAAAGAGAGTGACATCAACAACAAAAACATCTGAATTGTTTGTCAGGTTTCGACCTGCTAAATAAGTTCGGTTATACTCACAGACATGATTCAAACAGTTTTAGAAACTTCAGAGTTTAATAATATGCATAATAATATTATGCATATAATAATAATATGCATATCTTATATTCTGGGGATGAGTAGCAGGCAGTTGAATTTGGGCATGCATTTCATCCGGACTTGAAAATACTGCCGCCCAGTTACACAACAAATGTTCCTTTTGTTCCATAAAGATTATTTTTATATCCAAAATACCTATGTTTGTCGCGTTATGTTAAGAAATCCACAGGAAAGAGCGGTCACGACAACGCAGACGAAAATTCAAAATAATATCCATAATGTCCACAGAAACATGTCAAACGTTTTTCATAATCAATCCTCAGGTTGTTTTAAAAATATATATTCGATAATATATCAACCGGGAGTGTAGGTTTTTCAATACGACAGGGAGAAACAATGGCCGCTTTACTCTGTTGCGCAAAACTCACTCTGAGAGCCCCCACCTATCCACTTACGCAATGTGATCTTTCTCGCTCATTTTTCAAAATAAAAGCCTGAAACGATGTCTAAAGACTGTCGACACCTTAGGGAAGCCATAGAAAAAGGAATATGGTTGATATCCCTTTAAATGGAGGATAGGCATGCATAGGAACAGAGAGGTTTCAAAATAAGAGGCACTTCCTGATTGGATTTTCCTCAGGTTTTCGCCTGCGATATCAGTTCTGTTATACTCACAGACAACGTTTTGACAGTTTTGGAAATTTTAGTGTTTTCTGTCCTAATCTGACAATTATATGCATATTCTAGTTTCTGGGGCTGAGAAATAGGCCGTTTCAAATGGGTACGTTTTTTTGCCAAAAATGAAAATACTGCCCCCTACATGCAAAAGGTTAACGTTTAAAAATACCTAAAGTTGTATAACAAAAGTACTTTGAAATGTTATGGCAAAGTTTACAGGTAAAATTTGAGATATTTTGTAGTGACGTTGCGCAAATTGGAAGCTGTTTTTTTCTGGATCAAACGCGCCAAATAAAAGGACATTTTGTATATATATGGACAGAATTTATCGAACAATTGTGATGTTTATGGGACATATTGGAGTGCCAACAAAAGAAGCTCGTCAAAGGTAAGGCATGATTTATATTTTATTTCTGCGTTTTGTGTAGCGCCTGCAGGGTTGAAATATGCTTTCTCTCTTTGTTTACTGTTGTGCTATAATCAGATAATAGCTTCTTATGCTTTCGCCGAAAAGCCTTTTTAAAATCTGATATGTTGGCTGGATTCACAACGAGTGTAGCTTTAATTTAGTATCTTACATGTGTGATTTAATGAAAGTTAGATTTTTATATCATTTTATTTGAATTTGCGCGCTGCATTTTCCCTGGCTTTTGGCCAAGTGAGACGCTAGCGTCCCCTATCCTAGAGAGGTTAATGCTAAAATCAGTTCTTTAATATCCACTTTCAAATGTTCCGAGCTAGCCCTCATGATGTCGTTTGACCGCACATGCACTTCGACAGTTTCAGCTACCGGCATCTGTGGTAGAACAGTCGGAAGCAGCCTTGTTGTGTCCTGTACTCATGCTCCTGGGTAGCACAGGGTTTTTGCCTTGGGGACCGAGATGTTTCTCACCATATGATGACAGCTGGTGAAGTTGAATGGGCCGGTCCCTCAGGCAGCCTCAGGGTCTGGTGAGGCTGGGATCTCCAAGGATCTGAACTTGAGTTAGAAGCCACCGGAGAGGGAGACGGAAACGAGGACCAAGACGCAGGTACCTCCGGATCCGATCTTGATTGGGAAGCCATCAAGGACGAAGGTGCCGGAACCTCTGGATCCAGGGCGGCAAAGCTGTTTCTGGTCTATGTCAGTTCATTGGCTGATTGGTTGGGTCAAGAACAGCTCCGTTCTCCAGGGAAGGGGGCGACCCCTTTGGGGATGGAACCCTGCCTAGCACCGGCCAGTTGGCTGTGGAGAGCCGACACGGCGGGGAAACTTCCACCAGATCAGAGCGGCTTCGGCTACTGGGGTGGAAGAAAAAGACAAAGTAGGTGGGCGTGGGTTCCCCAGAAGCTTATGTAGGTTTGCTATTTGCTTTCCAAGAGTAGCTACTTTGCGCCTGTAGTCCTCCGCAAGCAAGCAGTTGCTACATTGAAAGTCAGCACGGTCCACATTGTCCTGGAACAAAGCAAAGTAAATACAGCTCCTGCAACTCTGGAAACGATCAATAGCGGCCTCCATTTGAGACCGCAGAGCCAGCTAGGCTAGCTGGGCTTTCGCATCTCTCCCCCTATACGGAATCTGTCAGGATCCCGGGACAGATAGCAACGCTCACAGCAATTTAGCCCAACAGAGCCGCAGGATTCAAAATAAAATAAAAGTATATAAAAACACTGACGGCTTTTAAACCGAGGCCTTTAGTTCAGGTTTCGGCGTTCGACAGCGTTCAACAACAACACACATACTTCGCACTCTGATGAAGTTGATTAGGGCTTTGGCTTTGTTTTTAAAATTGTTAAATGTAATATTTATTTAAGTAGGCAAGTCAGTTAAGAACAAATTCTTATTTACAGTGACGGCCTACACTGGCCAAACCCTAACTAGGACAATGCTGGGCCAAATGTGCGCCGCCCTATGTTGACTCCCAATCACGGACGGTTGTGAGGCAGCCCGAGATCGAACCAGGGTCTGTAGTGACGCATCTAGCACTGCGATGCAGTGCCTTCAACCACTACGCCACTCAAGAGCCCTCTTGCAGGTAGGACCAACCCGGCCAGGCAGATCAGAATCTTGAGGGGGCGGTGCTGCTTTAGTAGCTCTCTGACTGCATTCATGTTTCTGATTTGGCTGCTTATAGGCTACTTATATTAGCCCCATAAAACAGATAAGGTCGCTCAGGTGGGTGTCTAGGATATAGGTTTGGGAACAATTCCATCATGATAGGACAACAAATAAATAAACTACATTTATACTTTATTTTTGAATGTATATCCCATATCTGCACAAAATTAAAAGCTCTCTCACAAACCCTGCTTACAAACACACATGGGCTCTGGGATTTGCAACCCTTTTTCACTCACGTAACTCCAAAAACACACACCCACCTTCCATCACAACACATCCGTACATACCCACATACAGTACCTTCTATGTCCTCTGTGTTTTATCTCTACTATGTTGATTCAGTACTTTTGTGTTCCAGTTCCTTATATTTGAAGATGTATTATTTAGCTAATTATCCTTCTAATGCTGTCAATTTAGGAAATACTATAAAATGAAAATTCTAATACTAATTGTTTTCCAACATTCCCTATCTAGAATGGTCTAGTGTAGTTGTCATTTAATTATTTAACATTTGTTGTATTTTATAGCATTTTTATATGGTTAGTGTATAGTGTTCCATTATTTGACTGCTCTATGGGAACTTTGAAATATTTAAAACAACCACGGAGTAGACTTTGTGTCTCGGAACATTTGGTTATCAATATACAGTTTATCAACTACGAGAGCTACACGTTTCACTTTTAATCTATTCTCCTTGAAGATTGGATACAGAACTTTACGCCGTTCTGCAATTTCCTTCGGGAACTGATCACTCATGCCTATTTTAGTGTCTGCAAGTCTTTCACCTAGGCTTTAAAAATGATTTTGTCTTTAAAGAAAGCAAATTTGGCAACGATTGGGTGCTTATATCTCTGTACTCTCTGTCCAAAATGGTGTACACATTTGAGTGTGATTTTGTCGACAGCTTCGTGTGGGATCTGAAGCGCTGTAAGAAGGAACTCCCTAACTACACCCTCAGGAACTTCTCCTTCTTTCTCTTGGATTCCATCAAGTACCAGATTGTCTCGCATGGATCTAGTCTCTATGTCAAGTAAGGCTTTCCTCAGAAAGATGTTCTCCTTTTTAAATTAATTATTGTCCGTTTCAATCCGTTTCAAAGTCCCTTTTAGCTTGTTTGTTCCTTTCTCCATTGTCACAGCTTTTTCGTCACTCATCTCGAGACTCAACTTCAACTCGTTTATATCTTTACTGACTAATTCAAGTATGCCCAGTTTGTAATTTATTGATTTTAACAGATCATTTTCCACCCTTACCATTCCCAGTGGTGAAAACTTAAATCGTCTGTGTCCGTCGCGTTTTCTTTTGGAGATTGGTTCTCCTTGTTTACTCTCCTTCATGTTTGGGCGTTACTTGTTTTCTTAATATTTCTTGATACATTTCTCTAGCCTTAGGGTTTGTTTTGTGTTGTTCTCCAGATGAACGTTTTTTACCCAGCAGTATGTGAAGTGTTAATATTTAGTCCAACTTACACATTTTGAATATTTTGTTTTTATCTTGAGGTGATCTGCACTGCTGTGTTCAGTCCACCATCTTCTTTCCTTGGAACATTTCAGGAGGAGGAACCGTGGTTACATACATAGGGTTGTATGTGTATGCAGGTGTGTATGCAGCCAAATGGCCATCAATCTAATGATCTAATAAATCGCACGCACACACACACACACCAAGTGTGTCGAAATATTGCCACTTTATTTCTGAAATATTGCCTTTTTATTCTCTAAATCTTGCCACTTTATTCACAAAATGTTATTTTGACTATATTATTCTGGAAATCTTGCCACTTTCTTCTCCAAATATTTCCACTTATTTTTAAAGGAGTATTATGCAAAGAATAACAATTCAAGTACCACCCATCACTGTCTTCACTTGTCCCTAATAGGCATGCATAGATTGCAGATGGGATCCAAGCTGAAAGAAAACATTTTTTGTTTTGGATCTTCTAATGTTTACAGGAATGTTACAGCACTTACTTTGTGAACTCTGAGTGGTTTTGTGTCTGAAGTCAGCTGGGGGAAAAACACACACAAAATGGAATTATTATTATAATCTTTGACTTTAACTGACATGGTGCCTGCTGAGACACTGATATTTTTCGCATAAACTTTTTCTGACCTTTTTGTATTGTGTGATCCCATACGATTTCCCCCTCCACGTCACTGATTAGCTTCATACCGAAGTCAACATCTGCATCTTCTATGAACACTTCAAAGAAGTTTGGTGTAGTGTTGTCATATCTCAGCTTCATTTTCTGTAGATGAGAGAGGGTGTTTTAATTTTTTTAATATATTTTTTTAGGATATTAAAATTGCTATTGCTTTTTGGATTAGATTGATATTCTGTGGGAGCTCAAACCATACAGGAGGTTTAACTTCAGCAGAGGGAGACGACGTTGTGAGGCTGAACCAATCCTTCATCCGAAGGGACTTCACTGGTTGCGGTTTTCTGATACTCCTGTATCCATAAGAGTGCTCCTTTTTCTTCATTGCCTGAAGAGGCATAAGCCAACATGTCCTTGTCAAAACCATTCACACATGACATTTTGTTGGATTTTGTGGTGTGAAACTGATTTCAATGAATTAACTATATAATATATTCTAAACCGGAAACCCTGAGAAAACTGCCACAAGATGTTGTGACAGAGTAACACCATATCTAACCTTTTTTACGGCCCGTCCCCCTCTTTGGAGGACAGAAATAAACTTTGTTTTTACAGCTTTTTCTATTTTTTATAATACATTATACTTGGATCATTCTCAAATAAGTTCCTCCATGTATTTGTGTTTTTCCTCTAACTTATTATGTGCCTCTATGGTACAGTTTTAATTGCTATCCATCTGTACTGTTATTTATTCTATTTCCTTTGTTAATGTGAACTCGTTTGACAGAAACAGAAACTGTTATAATGATGAGTATTGAATTGCATGACCTCTGAAGACACATTTAAAAGTGTCCCGCACAATAAGTGGATCTGCTGTACCTATGTTATGTAGGAAAAAGTCCGTTATAAAATCCTTTGTCTTGGTTAAAAACAGATTGTCATACAATAGGTTTTAATTACATTTCCAATATCCTCGCCCACTTGGACATTCTGTAAGAGTAATGTGGATGGCAATTATTTGATGGTCTCACTGCATTCTGCCCCCTATCAACACTTTTTTTTTAAAGGTACATGAAAGTAATCATGACGGCTAGCTTGATTAAGCCTCCTCCATGTATAACTCATTGAGTCTCTGGATTTTTAAGCCTCCTATATACTCTAGTTCTAATGTGTCCATGATATTTGTAATTTCCCTCAGTGCATGAGGGTGATAGTTTGTAGTGTGATTTATTTTATGATTTATGGTCCATTGAGGTACTTAAAACTGTATTATATTCTCCCACCATAATAATCGGACTCTTACCCCCACAGTTTCCCAACACCACAAGTCCACCAAATTCCCCTGGTTTTGGATGGAAAATAAACAGCTGTTTTTCAGTCAGTAGGAACCTTATTTACTCATTATGGGTGCCGGTACTGTTTATATTAAGGTGCAGGACCTCCACAATACTTTTGAGCTAATTTTCTATATGAGGAACAGGATCTCAAGCAGTGAGCTCCTGCCCATGTCAAGCACTGAATAGGAGCATGGCAATGTCTAGACAATTATATACTGTATATTAAATGTCTTATTTTTTTACCCACTGATATTATCTGCATTGATAACATTGAGAGATTATTTAACCACAGAGGAGAACAATAAGTGGAAATAACCTGTTCTACAGAAGAATCCCAGGGGACCAGATATGCATGTAGCGTGAGAAATGCTGCCTTGGCCTGGTAGAGCAGCAAGTCACAGTGTACTTTCAGCGGAAAGCCAGATCTCACGAGAACTCCTTTTGCAGAGAAGGTTGGATGGAGGATCTTGATGTGGAAGCGGGTGACTTCCTCCACTTGTTCTACGGACACACCACAGTCTTCTACATGTAGAACTCTCACTTTCTCTTTAAAAGAGGGATCATTGCCTGCAGAAGCAAAACAGGTACATTTGCATAAACATCAGGTTGACATCAACAACAAGGCTTTTTAAAAGTAGTTTGCATCAGTTATATTTTAGTTTTAAAAAATCTACGCCCATACCGAAACAGGCAAAATGTGGCAGATGCACTTCTTCCAGTTCTCCTGCAATGATTGTGACGTCCAATAGGGGGCCTCCTTGCTTGTACCCGAAGCTTTTCATCATTGCCCTGTGAGGTTCCCAGGAGCTGAATTGATACTGCAGACTGACATAGGTTTTACACACCCATCGGAGCCCTGATACTCTGCACTCGTAGCGCCCCGGGGGAGACGTGCTAGGTACGGCATGAAAAGAAGACAGAATGGGTTTAGTGAAAGTAGGTCATGTATTTAATTGTTTATCAGCAGTTGACCAACATAATAATGGTTACTTTACTTTGTTAAACTTTTCTGTAAATCCTCACATAGACTCTATTTCTTATTTTTCTAATTTTACAATTAATTAAACACAGGCTATGAAGTCAGACTGTCTTCTTTAAATAAGTGTTAGCAGGTATATTCAATCTAGTCATTATTATTAGTATCTTAAAACAGAATTGTTAGATAACAAAACTTAAAGCTTTTATCGTTCTGTATATGGTGAGGGACTAATACATTCCAGGAGTGTACCTGAACATTGGGGCTTCTTCAGTGAAGACCACAGGTTCAACCTGAACCCAGTTGGTAGACTCCTGAATAAGAGAACATTGATCTCTGATTTTCACAGATACACAGAATTTATTAGATACATTTTAAACAACATAGTGTAAAGGCAGCCTGGTCTCATAGACTAGACGTGTCATAGTCAATGTAAATCAGGGACACTCAAATTAGTATGATATGTTACATTTGTACGGTTACATGAGACATAGGTTACTTAATGCAAAAACAAACGGTGGCTGGTCAGGGTGGATGGGTAGCTGTTTAACACAAATGTTTAGCAACCTAAATGCATGTTCATGAACAACTTTAGCAATTTAGCTAATAAGCAACTTTGCATATACTTACTACTTTTTACCTACTTTGCAACTACTTAGCATGTCAGTCAACCCCAACCCTTTAACCTAACTCCTAACTAGGACTTTGGTGGTTATGACATTTTGTCAGATGGTTATTGTCATGCAAAAGCATGCCGGTCTCACGGTAATTGACTGTAAATTAACATAAACATATTTAACATCTCCAGGCCTCCACTCATACAAGCCACTGATGTGCATCTTTGGAACATCTACATTTTAAAAAGTATAATAAATCAATTGGATTTCCACTATCAGAAAAAATCCATGTTGTATTTTAGTCAGGTCTAAAGAAACATCATGATATGAAGAAAATGTGTTTCAAAAGAACCGAATATGAGTTGGCCTACAGTAGGCATATGCACCATGCCATAGACTGTAGGCTAGTTCATATAGCTGTCATGACATTGGCCGGTTTATAAGGTTTATGACCCCCCCATAAATAACTTTCTCCCTTCCCTCTCTCTTGACTCTACAGAGGGACCCTTGAATAGCCTTTGTTAAACAGAGAGTCTGGGAACATCAAACAAGTGGAGGGAAAGGAACCATATTTCGGTAATAGAACCAGTTGAAAATATGCGTTGGTACTTAATGAATATGATGTCTGTTCAGTTGCCATCTGAGACATTATGACTGATGACAGGACGACATAAACTGTATCTGGGAAAGTCTACACATTCTAGTTATCAGATTCACATGGAATTGATGTGCAATTTAAATGTTTAAATATGACACTATTTGTGAAAAGATTAAATTAAATTTTAGCTTCCAAATGAGAGATTTGGGTTTTCATAAGGTTAGGGCTCTGCTCAATCAGTGGCCTGCCCCTGTGAAGAGACATGGGTTGTAGACTGTGAAACACACCCTTCTCTCCCTCCACTATATAAGCCCTTGACGAAAATGTAACCATCTGTTCCGGGTACATTAGGGCGACGGTCCGATGTCAGAAGGATTCAGATAACTACAGAACGAAGCCAACCTCAGCGTGAGCTTTGGTTGCGAATGGTATGAACTTTGAACTCTTATTCGCTACAGAAGTGATACCTCCTAACCGTTGAGTTAGCAGCGGCCGCTGTAAACGTGGGCTAGGAAAGGACAGACAGAGTATCCCGTCTACCACACAACGACAACATTACAACGTTTCCCGTTCACCACCAGAGACACTCTTCAAAGGACAAAGAACTCAGTTGGGCAACACGGCCTTCCATCTACCACCAACCTATTGAAGCGCAGCTCAGAGTAAATATTTATTGCATTTTCCTTTTCCAAATGGGAAGTCATTTAGAATGCATAAGAGTCTATATTTACGATAGATCGCTTCTCCCTTTGGTCTTCAGTCTTCCCGCTCTTTCCAGACCCCTTTTCTTTGTGTAACCAGCTGTCATATCTGTTCCGTCCGCTAGGGACGTTTTCCTTTATGACGTCATTTGTAATCAATGTATGGTTCATTCTGTGAATATGTAATTCTGTGTGATTAGTTAGGTATTTAATAAATAAATAAATAAACCCAATTTTGTATTGCTGATTCAACTTGTTAGCCAGGGTTTGTGAAGATATCCAAGAATTTACAACTTTCAGATGAGACTGAAATAAGCTGACGATTAATATTGACTGCTATTGAGGTAAAATATTACTAGGTCTTTAAGAGTTTATTCGGAAGATAACAGCTTTATAAATATTATTTTGTGGTGCCCCAACTTTCTAGTTAATACATTTACATGATTCGCTCAATCAGGTAATATTAATTACAGAGAAAGGATTTTATAGAATAGCATGTCATATCACTTAATCCGGCAAAGCCAAAGACACGACATAATTTACAATATGCTTATAAGTCCCTTGCCAGACTATAATTGAATTTATCTGAATTAAAGAGAAAGGATAGTTTCTCCATTACACAGCGAGTGCGCCTATGAAGTGGCTATGTTGAGGGTAAAAGTGATCATTTGAAACAGGTCCTGTATGCTAGAGTCATTTGGGAGTTATTTGGAACTTTAGTTGTGAATTATAAAAACCTTAGAATGTCTTTGAAGTAAAAGCATTCTCAATTTAATCTTGTCTTTACTTATATGTAAAAGGAATTTTGATTTAGAACGGCCCATTATCAAAAGGGCAGGAACAGAGTCGAGGGGAAAAAGACGTCATCTGTCTCCACTCAAATAGCAAATAGAGGCTGTGCGACTTGGGTTTGATAGAGGAGCATGTGCTTCTTACGATCAGCTATTAATAAATATAATAACAGTTATTTCACTCCACGCATCACCCACTGTTCAAGGAGCATGCTCTCTCTGCCCAACAGGTGATATTCCGCCCGAACTCTGTATGCCATGGGCTCTCCAACTTTGTTCCTGAAGCTACCCAGTGCTTAAATTGGGAAACCAAGTGAAATCTGTTCGGGAACATCAATAAGAACATGTTTTCGTAAAAAAATATATTTCACTTAACTATTGATAGCCCATCTGCGTTCTCAAGAAAGAAATACAGGAGAGAGAAGAAGATGGAAATGCATGGTGGTCAGATATTCTGTATAACTGAAGGTGATGTGTCACTCAATTAATTATGAAAATATTAAGAATTCCCTATTACTAAGCTATTTAAAATCAAACACAACTACACCTATTGCAGGCTAACTCTAAGCAGCCATGCACAATCAATGAACCAACAGCATCGCCTAGGGCAATACATGTTCTCCCAGACTCATTATTAACATTTTTGGAGCGTAGCATAAGGTAATATGCATAATAATACAGTCCACACTCAAAGGGGATTATTCCAATTTGTATGATTTTGGAGTATAGTTAAACCAATTATGTACCAAAGACATCTTAAATCAGTTTTGTTTTATGTTGTTCTGCCATGTGTAAAATGGGGTAGGCTATGTATTGTATAATGACACAATCATGAGTATCAGGCCATTAGGACCTGATGGTAGTTAGCAAGTTGGGTACTACCAAAGCATGTCCAGAGTGCATAAAAGGAGATTACTGTGACTCAAGGATCACGTGTAATTTTACTTAGGTCATGACTCATGACTGTGGGTGTGGAGGTAATTTGGTCCCCGCAACAGCCCTACTCCTAAACTTAACATTTTAACCTAACTCCTAACTCTAACCTTAACCCCACCGTACCCCTTAACCCCTAACACCAACCCTTAGCCTAGCTAACGTTATTCACCTAGGTAATGTTAGAGTTAGCCACCTAGCTAATGTTAGCGTTAGCCACCTAGCTAAGTTTAGCCACAACATATCATACTGTACAAATTGCAATTCATAACATATCATGCACATTTTTATTTGTAACATATCCTTTGAAATTGATGATGGACATCAACAAATGAATACATACCATATGAAATGTAACATATCACACTAAATGGAGGGACTGAGATTTACATACAGAATAATACGAAATGTTCTGAGACCAGGTTGGTAAAGGTTGTACTTTGTCCTTTAAAGGCTAACTTGCCTTTGCAATGTTGTCAAACCTGCTTATTCTATACCTTTATTTGCAAATTAAAGAAGAATGGTTTCTGTGATTATACATTCTTAGAAAAAAAGGTGTTATGTAGAACCATATAGGGTTCTTTGTTTTGTCCCCATAAGGGAACCCTTTTTGGTGCTAGGTAGAATCCTTTCTAGAGGGTTCTGCCTAGAACTCTCTATATATGGTTCTTCATAGAATCATTTTATATTTGAAGGGTTCATCCTAGAACCCCCTATGAATGGTTCTACTAAGAACCCTTTGATCTATGAAGGGTTTTCCCTAGAACCATCTATGAATGGTTCCACCAGCCTTATTAGCCATTCAAATTAAACTCTTTATGACAATAGATGATATACTGTATATCATAAGGCATTTCATTGAGGGCTTAGTTATACCCTAAAACTGTGGTTTTAGGAAACCCTGGTTTACCAGCCACATCAGGCCTGCAAGTCACATTCTGCTCGCCTGCAAGTGATGGTGTACCTAGAGCCCTCTAGGTAAACCATCTGAATCTGAATTAAACACTCGGAATGTATAATTCCTATTGGAATCCAGCCAGAGTGAGGATATCCAACAATTATAATTATTTTAACCTGCAACCTGCATTCAGAATGACTGCCAGGGTAGAGAAGATTGATAAATGAGACTACCTAAATCATCTAAACTAGAACAACCATCTCAGTAATGCAATAAGTTTAACTACTAACAGATAGGATTAGTTTAAGAAAATGTATGTTATTTATCTTTGTGTAGCACAACATTAATCATCCGATCAATGTACATGCAAAAACACAGATATTAAAACAAACAATTCTGAAAATGAACCTGCAATAGAGCATACTGGGAAATATCATTAAGATTGGCGTGGTTTTGAATGTTATACTCTACATAGAGTAAAAATGACAGCCACACTCAACTCTGGTTATTAAAATCAACAATATACAGTATATATATATATATATATATGTTTTACACCACTATGTCAGCTACATGTAAAATAATTAAGGGAATACCAGATACATGCACAAATATTCCCATATAGGTTTTTATTTATTTGTATTTTTATTTATTTAACCTTTATTTAAGTAGGCAAGTCAGTTAAGAACAAATTCTTATTTACAATGACGGCCTACCAAAAGGCAAAAGGCCTCCTGCGGGGAAGGGGTTTGGGATTAAAAAATTAAAATAAATACAATATAAATACAGGACAAAACACACATCATAACAAGAGAGACAACACAACACTACATAAAGAGAGACCTAAGACAACAACATAGCAAGGCAGCAACACATGACAACACAGCATTGCAGCTGCACAACATAACAACAGCATGGTAGCAACACAACATGGTAGCAGCACAAAACATTGTACAAACATTATTGGACACAGTCAATAGCACAAAGGTCAAGAAGGTAGAGACAACAATACATCACACAAAGCAGCCACAACTGCCAGTAAGAGTGTCCATGATTGAGTCTTGATTTCCTGGCAAATCTGATGGCCGAATGGTAAAGAACATCAAGCCGCTCGAGTGCACCCTTACCTGCCGATCTATAAATAATGTCTCCGTAATCTAACATGGGTAGGATGGTCATCTGAATCAGGGTTTAGTTTGGCAGCTGGGTCAAAAGAAGAGCGATTACGATAGAGGAAGTCTAGGTCTAGGTTTAAGTCTAGGTTTAACTTTAGCCTGCAGCTTTGATATGTGCTGAGCGAAGGACAGTGTACTGTCTAGCCATACTCCCAAGAACTTGTATGACGTGACTACCTCAAGCTCTAAACCCTCAGAGGTTGTAATAACACCTGTGAGGTGTTATACCAAACCACATGACCTTTGTTTTGGAGGTGTTCAGAACAAGGTTAAGGGTAGAGAAAGCTTGTTGGACACTAAGAAAGCTTTGTTGTAGAGCATTTAACACAAAATCCAGGGAGGGGCCAGTTGAGTATAAGACTGTATCATATGTATATAAATGGATGAGAGAGCTTCCTACTGCCTGAGCTATGTTGTTGATGTGAATTAACAGTTAGGATCAGTTTGATCTCCCCTTTAAATAAAGGATGAGCTGTGGCTGCCTTCCAAGCAATGGGAACCTCCCCAGAAAGGAGCTCAAAAAAAACATCTGGGTCAGATGGTTTAGACCCTTTCTTCAAGGTTGCTGCCTCTATCATCGCCTAGCCTCAACTGACTGGCTTTCTTGATGTCTATAGTATTCTCTGCAGGGAGAGACTTTGTAGCGGGGCAAGGGAAAAATCGATAGGCTTGGCGATGATAGAAGCAGTAACCTTGAAGAAAGGGTCTAAACCATCTGACCCAGATGTTTTTTTGAGGTCAAGTTTAATGAGCTCCTTTAGTACCTCAGACTCAGTGACTGCCTACAGGGAGAGACTTTGTAGCGGGGCAAGGGGAAAAATCGGGGATAGTCACATTAGAAGGGGTGGGTGATGAGGAAATGTTGGACGGGCAAGAAGATTTAATGAAGTGGTGATTAAAGAGCTCAGCCATGTGCTTCTTGTCAGTAACAACCACATCATCAACATTAAGGGGCATGGGCAGCTGTGAGGAGGAGGGTTTACTCTCCAGGTCTTTAACCATTTTCCAGTTCTTGGGGTTTACTCACACCAATCTCACACCACTCTTTTTAAAATGCTGATGTTAAAATTTAAACACTGAGGTAAGCACAAAAGCCCAAGCACCATGTAAAATAATGAAATTACAATAAATAAACTTATTCAGATTCTGAAGGGTTCTTCCTAAAAATGTTCTTAGCATGTTAAAGGTTCTACGGAGAACCATTTGCCTTACAAAGAACCATTGTCTCCCAAAGAGGGTTCTTCAGATGAAAATGGTTCATGGTAGAACCCTATCCCTCCGCAAATAACCCTATATTTTTTTTCCAGTGCTTAATTTGAGCCAGAACAGGATAGGATTCTTCAGTTTTGCACTGTTTCGTTCCGTAACCTATTTGCCAGGATCCGGTACCTCTGATGGCATGAACACTTATTTTCAATGTAATAATAATAATAAAATCAGAGTCAATACATGTTGCCTCCTCTGTAATTCTCATGCCCCTTAAAAACGTAATGTGAAAACGTGCCTGATATTCTAAGAATAGATTTGTGTTGGGCCGGCCTGGGTTCATGGTTTGATTTTTGTTGGGCCGGCCCGGGTTCATGGTTTGATTTTTGTTGGGCCGGCTCGGGTTCATGGTTTGATTTTTGTTGGGCCGGCCCGGGTTCATGGTTTGATTTGTGTTGGGCCGGCCCGGGTTCATGGTTTGATTTGTGTTGGCCGGCCCGGGTTCATGGTTTGATCAACATTGAAGCCTATAGACCAACACGTGGCCATTGCTGTGGTGAGACAGAGAAGGGCGCTTGTATCTCTCACAGAACTAGATTGAGATTCACTTTCTATTATCTGGCATCCTCTCTCTGCTCTGATAGACATGAGCCTGCAGCTAATCTCTCCAACGTTGCATTTCATCATTTATTTCCTTATAGAATCATAGCTGCCGAAGGGTGCTTGCTGGAGGTGTCGCAGCACCCCTGATAAATTGAAATACATTACGCCAAAGTTATAGAATTACTGCAAATCTGTCAGTAAACAGTATGTAGCCAAAACAGGCATGTCACAGTATTTCTAATAATCTGAAGAAAATATAAACTACTAAAGTGTTGGTCTCGTGTTTCACGAGCTGAAATAAAAGATCCCAGACATTTAGCAGTAAATCCAATCAGCCTCACAACTGCAGTCCACCTGTAAGGCGAGCGATTTACTGATGTCAACGCATGGCGGTGGGGTTATGGTAGGGGCACACGCAATCTACGGAAAACAAACACAATTGCATTTTATTGATGGCAATATGAATGCACAGAGATACTGTGAAGAGATCCTAAGGCCCATTGTCGTGATAGTCATCCGCCTCCATCACCTCTTGTTTCAGCATTATAATGCACTACCAGATGTTGCAAGAATCTGTACACAATTCCTGGAAGCTGAAAATGTCCCAGTTCTTCCAATGGACTGCATAGTCACTAGACATGACACCCATTGAGAATGTTTGGGATGCTCTGGATTGATGTGTATGAAACCATGTACCAGTTCAATATCCAGCAAATTTGAACAGCCATTGATAAGAAGTGGGACAACATTTCACAGGCCACAATCAACAGCCTGATCAACTCTATCCTGTCTAGGACAGGGGTTCCGCTAGCGGAACGTTCCAACAAAATTGCAGAAATTTAGTTATTATAAATATTTTACTTTAATTAAATCAGAAGTGCAATACACCACATGAAAGCTAAACCTCTTGTTAATCTAGCCAAGGTGTCAGATTTCAAAAAGGCTTTACTGCGAAAGCAAACCATGCGATTATCGATCAGCAGACAAAACATTACGTACAGTTACCAGCCAAGTAGATTCGTCACGAAAGTCAGAAATAGCAATACAATTCATCAATTACCTTTGAAGATCTTCTTCTTTTGGCAATACTAAAGGTCACGACGAAACAATAAATTGTCGTTTTGTTCGATATAATCAATGTTTATAGCCTAACACAAATCATTTTGTAAACGGATTGTGTCGTAAATTCAGTGTCCTTCAACTTTGGAAATAACATTCAATGTAATTACTCACTCTAAATGGACGTTTATTGAGCCATGTTTGGTTTCATTGCAATCCTCTGTTTGTTAGTAACACAGCCATACTTCATGGTTCTTTTCCTGGGACATATTGACCAAAAGGGACTGATTTGAACACACCAAACTATGACCTCATTGCGCACCAATGATATGACCAGTTCTTTGTTGTTTGACTGTATTTCGGACCAATGACCACTGATCGTCTTGAAATCTAGCTTGGTAGATAGCCAATGAGCTGAGATAAATGGCAATATGTAATGGTTCTATCCGGGAAGACTGGCCTTTGTGGAATCTCGAGCGTAAACACAGCCATTCGCCATTGAAAATTCTACCAGAAGCAGCCACTCTGGTTACGCGCAGCAGTATTGTTTTGAGAGTTTTTTCAGAGAAGAATTATGGCGAGTAAATCTGTAAAATCAAAGACAAAGTCAAAATATACAGATCTACACAATATTATTGAAGAAATTGATGGGGATAGTGACAGTGAATTACTCCAAGATGATTCGGACAGTGAGAGTACTTTTGACTCTAAATCTGAGGAGATGTTCTTGCATGGAGAAGATTCAGTGTTGGATTGGTGAGTACCGTTGTTTGAAATTAATAATATCAAATCTTATTAATTTGAGTTGTTTTGGAGATATTTTTATTTTATTTGCCATATATAAAAAAATATAATCAGTAATGAAATGTGTAAAGTACACATTGCTCTACATTGTGGGTGAGTGTATGTCTGTGTGTCTGTGTGTCTGTGTCTGTGTGTCTGTATCTAAACATGGAATTGAACAGCTCCTCACCATAGTGATTGTTTCCCTACTCTATATATAATCTGTATCTGTGTGTCTGTGTCTTTATTTCACAGTCCCAGCGATTCTGATTGGGAGCCCATACTGCCAAGGTGCCCATCCCCCACTGAAGCTGGTTCATCCAGCCGGACCCCTGCTGTCTCCGGCACCACACCTACCCCTGCCCGGCCATCTAGAGGTGTGAAGTCGGTGACAAAGAAGCGGAGGAAGGGAAGTGTGGAACCTGCTGGCAGAGCGGAGGAGGGTCGTTGGCACTCCACCTCCAATATTCAGATCAAAAAGGCCACCAGGACCTCAGCTGGACATGACCTCCAAGTACAGCCCCATGCAACTTTTTCAGTTGTTTTTCACCTCGGCAGTTGTTGATTCCCTAGTGTTGAACAGAAATAAGTAAGGAGCTAAGAAGCAGGCAGGCAAGAAAGAGACATGGAAGCCCATTTTCATGTCAGATCTTTTTTGTTACCTTTCTATGGTAATTTACATGGGTCTTGTAAAGCTGAAAACCCTGAAGGACTACTGGAAATCTGCACCCCTCTATCAACTGCCTTTTCCCCACCACGGTCATGTCATGCAAAAGGTTTCTGACAATCTCACGGGCGCTTCATATTAGTGACCCAAAAGTTGATGAAGACAACGAGAAGAAGCACGGCACGGCAAGTTTTGATAAGCTCTGCAAAATTAATCATCTCTACCATTACATCTTTGAGGCCTGCAAGACTTATTTTCAGCCCACCCAGAACCTTTCCATAGATGAGAGAATGGTAGCCTCAAAGGCCAGAATTGGCCTAAAACAGTACATGCGTAACAAACCAATTAAATGGGGTTACAAACTGTTTGTTTTGGCCGATTCTGCGTGTGCATACACGTGCAATTTGTTTGTCTATGAGGGGAAGAGCAGTTGTGCGACCGGTAAGGGACTTAGCTATGACTCCGTTATGGAGTTATTCGATTTTCAGCGGCTAGGGAAGGGCTACAAACTGTCTGTGGATAACTTCTACACACGCCCTACCCTGTTCATAGACCTGAGGAAGCTGGAGATGTGGGCCTGTGGCACCATTCGGACCAACAGAGTGAGATTTCCGAAAACCAGAGTGAATGACATGCCTAAGCGGGCCGATCGGGGCACCATGAGATGGATTCGCGAGGATGGCCTGCTCTTTGTGAAGTGGATGGATACCAGGGAGGTGGTCATGTGCTCCAGTATCCACAAGTCCTTCAGTGGTGATCACGTCGTCAGGCGTGTGAAGGGCGCTACTGGGGCATGGACCACCAAAAATGTCCCAATTCCAGCTGCTGTGAAGGACTACAACAAGAGCATGGGAGGTGTGGACCTGTCAGATGCGCTGATAGGCTACTATAATGTTCTCCACAAGACCATGAAATGGTACAAGACATTGTTTTATCATTTCATTGACATTGCTGTGGTGAATGCCTTCATACTCCAGAAGGAAATGGCTAAGAGTTGTGGACAGCCCCCCATCTCACAACTAGCCTTCAGGGAGCTGCTCATCCAGGAGCTTGCTAGCTACAGCAAGAGCACTGTAGCACCTTCTGTCCGCTCTACCTCAGTCCCTTCGGATCCAACCAGTGGTGTTCAAATGCCAAAATTCATCATTGCAGGCAGGAATGTGCCTCAGGGCAAAAAGGGCTCAGTAGGGAGGCTTCATTGTGCTCTTTGCCACTAGAAATCCCCTGTCACCTGCACCACCTGTTCGGTGACCCTCTGCTTCACACCAGAAAGAGACTGCTATGGGCTATGGCATCAGCAGCACAATATTGTGTAGAGGACTGAGGGTCTTCACATTATTTTACATTGAAAGTGTAAATAGTTACCCTTGTTATTTTTCATTTTTTTAAATGTTCATTTTTAATTTTAATTTTCAATTTTCCAAGTATATTTTTTGGGGGGTATGTTAGAATACATTTTTTGTATTTTGTATATAGTTATTTGCATCAATGTATCACTGTACCAATTCGGCCACTTGGGTACATTTGGGAAACTTGTGAGGGACACCTGGGTGACTTCATGCTCAATGGCATGTACCTCACTTATTCCTGAAGGTATCTGTCTGAAAGTTTGCTCAAATATGATTACCCACTTATATTCTTATTTGAAATGAGCCCTAGCATCATTTCTGAATGTTTGGTTGTTCTTGTTCATTTGAAAGATGCAACAACAGTAAAAGAACAGAAAACATCTGATTATTTCCTTGTATTTTCTTCTACCAGATCTATTGTGTTATATTCTCCTATATTCAATTCACATTTCCACAAACTTCAGTGTTTCCTTTCAAATGATACCAAGAATATGTATATCCTTGCTTCTGGGCCTGAGCTACAGGCAGTTAGATTAGGGTATGTTTTCAGGCGGAAATTGAGAAAAACTGGAGGGCTATCCTTAACAAGCTATGCGAAGGAGATGTGTTGGCTGCATGAGGCAAATGGTGATCACACCAGATACTGACTGGTTTTCTGATCCACACCCCTACCTTTTTTTAAGGTCTCTGTGTCCAACAGATGCATATCTGTATACCCAGTCATGTGAAATCCATAGATTAGGGCGAAATGAATGTATTTAAATTGACTGATTTCCTTATACGTACGAACTGTAACTCAGTTAAACCTTTGAAATTGTTGCATGTTGCGTTTATATTTTCGTTCAGTATATAATCGGGGGAAAGCACCAGTTGGAAAGAAAATTATTCTACTGAAAAGGGAAGACTAACCTACCAAAGACTAAGCTACCAAAAATAGGCCTATTGAGCAAACAGCATTGTTTTACAAAGTAAAACAAGAAAGAGATGGCTTTAAGAATGAACGCATCGGCCATTGCAGGTGAGTGAACTGAGCATCATTGGGTGAGTGACTGAAACTGGAAAGCTTTTTTAGGATTATAATTTCCTCCTTAAATTGTACAATATGTGTGTCTCCACACACCTAGGCCTAATCTATTTCTGGATTCAGGACAGGGTCGTTTTAATTGATCTTAGATTCTGAGTTTGTCATGGTCAAAGTAGCCTGTCATTTTGATAATTTGTGAGTTACTAAAAAAGATTCTTCTCAAATCTCCAGTCATCTAAAATGATGTGAAATTGTATTAAATGCATTTCTAAAAAGGCCACATTTTTCCCGAACCCGTTTTTTGTTTCACCCTTCTTCAAGCATCTCTACTCTACTGCTGTATGCCAGAATGCAAATACGATGATAATGCAAGCAATGGTTTATTATGAAGGGGATTTTTTAAATGCGTTCTGGTACCTGAAAGCAACCCAAGTCAACCCCCTCTAACGCTCTCACTTTTTCTTCCGGCACCTCCGAATTTACAAATGAAGCACTGCTATTTTCTAAGAGTGCAGCTGCCAGCTGTGTGAAACTGGAGCAAAATGTAGGATTTCCACAACATATTTTTGATTTTCATGAAAATAAAAAAAATATTCATGAATACAGAGCACAGTCAACATAGGTGGTGGTCAAACATTTGACAAACATTTATCGACTACTACTGTACACTCTATGAATACAGTAACAAATATTAACTCACCATCACATTAGCACAGGTTGTGCAACTTCTCACAGGCCCTGGGGAAAGACACATCAATCAGAAAATCAACCACACCAAGCACTAACCTCAGTGATAATACTGTGGTCTTAATTTCCTGGTACACAAAGCATTTTAAAATCAACCACACCAAGCATTAACCTCAGTGATAATACTGTGGTCTTAATTTCCTGGTACACAAAGCATTTTAAAATAAACAAATAAAATAACAATTATATTCAGTGCTAACTGTGCTGATTTCTATGAGATGAGTGACAAATTTATTGGTGGGTTTGGACGTCACTGTATTGTGGAAAACTTAGCACATGAAAATATCAAGAACTTGAACACGAGTGAGAGAATATAGAGATGAAAATGAGAAATTAGGATTAGAATGGTTTTACCGTCTTTGATCGATTTGATGTCAGTTACTCCCAAAAATGTACGAGGCTCCCCCCTGTCATCATACCTGAATAGAAGACATGTCCGTGATGGGATGGGTACTGTATGCCATAGGCCACAGGACCTCTAATGGTGAAGCCTAGGTAGAAGCAGACGTCTCCAGACTTCCAAACTTTTCTTCGTTGGTCGGCACAGACTTCAATCTCCTTGCCATCAACACACGCAAACACCCGGTGCTGTCTAACCACTCCATTGACTGGAAGAAGAAGGTCCTGGACACTGGGTTCTCTCCACACCTTACCACTGCTCCACTTTTGATCTATAGTGTTTGGCCTTGCCTCTGGCCTTGCCATTTTATACTCCCTTGCCAATAGTTTCTCTATTTTTGCTCTATGAACCAGTCTGCTCAAACCCCCACCCTTTCCCAGGAAAATAAGGGGGCGAAGGTACCTTGAGCGAAGATGCTTCTTGTATGTGTTTTTGTAAGACTCTTGCATCTCTAGAACACATTTATTGAGGTCAACATGGAATCCCATTTTCTTATGCTCCTCGGGCCAAAACAGCAAAAGGACTAAGACGTAAAACTCTGGGGTTTGGTTACCGAAATTGGCCAATAGGTGTCTTTCCAGAATACCTCTTAGGATTGGCAAAGGGGTAAGCACTGGAGATGCTGCATCCACTTTGCTTAAGATGATGTTGGCAAGGATGAAGTTTTGGGCAGCTTTGTTCTCACCACCACCATCTTTCTTTTTTTCCCATTCGTTTTTTATTTCCTCCCACAAAATTGTTATTTGGCGCAAGTGAGTTTTATCATAGCCCTTATCAAGACAGCAAAGCAGTCCAGGGAAGGCAATGGCCATTTCTTCTTTGAGCTTCTGGAGGGGTACATCTATTGCAGACTCTGAGTGTATAGGTGTGCATGTCCCCACGTATTTGCAGTAGCAGTTCTTCACATCAGTCTGAAAGTAATGCGGTTCGTCTTTTTTCATGCTGGGTTTGGAGTAAGTCAAGTAACTGTCAAAAAACTCACATTTCCTCTCCACCTCATCCCTGAGGCTGATGATGAGTGGCTTGTACTTGAAGAGCTTTTTTTGTCCGATTTTTATGAAGAAGGTGTCAGCTGATATTTCCATGGTAAGGACTTTTTGCCAGGTATTGTCAAGAGAGACAAGAGAGTCAAAAACAATGTTGGCAACCTGTAGATATCCAAATAGTCCTCTGTTGTTAAAGATTCGTGAGACTTTGGTCATACCATCATCTTGCATGTCTGCTCCCTGTTCATTTTCAGCAGCCCTTTCCTCATCTCTGAAAGCCTCAAAGGCCTTCTTTGACAGTTGTAAAATTTCTTGTGCAGAGATGGAAGGATCATGGACCCTGCTCTTCAAATTGTTCTTGTATACTTGCCACAGTGTATCAGCAACAAATGAACTTTTAGGATCTCTGTCTTTCGCAATTTTTGCCCACTTCTCCGCTTTAAAATAGGCTTTTGTCTCAATGTAAAGAAAACGAGCAAGATTTTGAGGAAAGAATGGGTTTTGCTTGAATTTCTCTGAAGCTAATTGTAAAACAGATACAACATTCCTTTTGGATTCTTCGCCTTCAATATCTTGAATCAATCTGGAAAACGTGTCTTTTCTCTCTTCTCCCATTTCCCTTTTCGTTAACATGTCTTGAACTAAAAATTGTTGTACATGTTCTCTACAAAATTCAGTCAGAAAGTTCTTTGCTGTATCCCTCCTGGTCACACCTGCCATAGCCAATACCTTAACACACTGCTGTGCAATCAGTGGGTGAGCCATGCGGACATGTTTGTCTTGTCCCTGTCGTGCAGGGAATGTCACTATCAGATGACTGAAAGGCTCCATTCGCTGCTCAAAGGAAGGACCTCCATAAATGGGATCTGGAGGCCCCAGGAATGCCTGACATTGAGACTGCAGAAGGTGGGAGCCAGGAACGTAGGCATTCACCAGTGATAAGAATGCAAGAACCTGGTAATTTTTAGGTCTTCTATTTTTCCTGACATTTCCTGAAAGGGCACACGTTTCTTTAACATAATCTGCACTAAAATTTTCTCGCATTATGTTAAAGCCATGAAACTGTTTGTGTTCATTGCTGTAGCTTCGACTGATCTCAATCTGTTTCTCCTCAAACTGTTGTTTCTCTGCTTCAGAAAGTTCCGCCCTGAGAATAACATGTCTTGATTTGTTATGGTCCTCTTGTTTGATAACTGCCTTACGCACACAGTTTAAAATTATGACCACAGGCCTGTGGGTCACAAGGTTTCTCTTTGCAATCTCTTTGATGATGGCATCCTGCAGATTCTCCAGAATACGATCATCTTCCAGCAGTAAGAGCACAGTGTTCTGGTGGCCTTGACCGCCTGCAGTGAAAAGGTGAATCACCTGCTTGGCGATAGCGGTAATATCTGAGGTAGGGCCTGTTAGAACAGCACACCTCAGTGTTTTCCTCATGTCCCAGAGAACCTGCTTGGCCAGAGTGGTTCCCCCACTGCCTGGCTGATACATCAGATTAATGGTAGAAGTCAGGTCACCCTTACATTGTTTCTTAATATTTTGTATCAGCTCCGTGTACCCATCTCTTTTTATAAAGGTTGTTGTTTTATCAGCTGAAGTTGCCCTTTCAGCCCAGCAGAAGTTAAGCCATTGAGGTGGGGCTCCTCTGTAAAAATCTACCTCGGTCTTCTTAGCTACTTTGGAGTCTATGTCCTCTTCTTCAAATGCATTTGCGTACAAAACATCCAGAAGTGAAAGGGAATCCCTGATTTGACTTCCAACATAAATTTCACGACCACGGGCATTGGACAGAGACGACCCCTTGTTGTGTGCCATCTTTTTTTGTCTCCTTTCGCAAGCTGAACCAGTTTTCTGAATATTAGTTGTTCTTCGTGTGGTATCATGGACTCTAAAAAAGGAGACAATATTGTTTAAGTAAGAATGTCGAAGGACATTAATTAAGGCTGTATACAGTAAAAGGCTGTATCTTTGACTTTGTTGGATTTATCTTCTGACAATGCATGCCGCTGATAATTGTTTTGCTTCTTGTTGCTACCCTCTCGTATACGTTTTTTCAATAACTTTGTTGCAATTTTCACAAGTACCGTGCCATCAGAAAGTATTCATACTCCTTGACTTATTCCACATGTTACAGCCTGAATTCAATATGGATTAAATGTATATTTTTCCCCTCAACCATATACACACAATAGCCCATAACGACAAAGTAAAAACATGTTTTTAGAAATGTTTGCAAATTTATTGAAAATGAAAAACAGAAATATCTAATTTACGTGAGTATGCACACCCCTGAATCAAAACTTTGTAGAAGCACCTATGGCAGTAATTATAGCTGTGAGTCTCTAAGAGCTTTCCACACCTGGATTGTGCAATATTTGCCAAATATTCTTTGAAAAATTCTTCAAGCTCTGTCAAATTGGTTGTTGGTCATTGCTAGACAGTCATTTTCAGGTGTTGCCATAGATTTTCAAGTAGATTTAAGTCAAAACTGTAACTCGGCTGCTCAGTAACATGCAACTCCAGTGTAGATTTGGCCTTGTGTTTAGGTTATTGTCCTGCTCAAAGGTGAATTAATCTCCCAGTGTCTGGTGGAAAGCAGACTGAAGTAGGTGTTTAGGTTTTCCTCTAGGATTTTGCCTGTGCTTAGCTGCATTTCATAATTTTTTTATATTGAAATACTCCCCAGTCCTAACGATTACAAGCATACCCATAAGATGATCCAGCCACCACTATGCTTGAAAATATGGAGAATGGTACTGCATTGTATTGTATTTGCCCCAAACATAACACTTTGTATTTAGGACAAAAAAGTGAATTGCTTTGCCACATTTTTTGCAGAATTAATTTAGTGCATTATTGCAAACAGGATGCATGTTTTGGAATATTACATTTTCACTCTGTCAATTTGGTTAGTATTGTGAAGTAACGACAATGTTGTTGATCGACCCTCAGATTTGTCCTATCACAGCCATTGAACTGTAACTGTTTTAAAGTTAAAGTCCCTGAGCGGTTTCCTTCCTCTCCTGCAACTAAGTCAGGAAGGACACCTGTTTCTTTGTAGTGATTGAGTGTATTGATACACCATTATACGTATAATTAATATCTTTACCATGATATTAAATATCAGCTTTTTTATTTATTTCTACCCATCTGCTAGTAGGTGCCCTTCTTTGCGCGGCATTGGAAACCTTCCCTTGTTTTTGTAGTTGAATCTGTGTTTTAAATTCCCTGCTCAACTGAGTGACCTTACAGATAGTTGTATTTGTGGGGTACAAAGATGAGGTAGTCATTCAAAAATCATGTTAAACACTATTATTGCACACAGAGTTAGTCCATGCAACTTATGTGACTTGTGAAGCAAAGTTTTACTCTTGAGCGTATTTAGGCTAGCCATAACAAAGGGGTTGAATACTTATTGACTCAAGACTTTTCAGCTTTTCAAATTTAATACATTTGCTTTTCAAATGTAATTAATTTGTTAAGGTTTCTAAAAACATAATTCCACTCTGACATAATGAGGTATTTTGTGTAGGCAAGTGACAAAAATCTACATTTAATCAAAATATGGAAAAAGTTAAGGTTTGTGAATAGTTTGAAATTTTTTACTCGCAGCTATACCAAATAGCGAGCAGCAATGAACAGGGTTCATAGGATGACAGAAAGGACAAAATATCAGTTTGATAACAAAGGAAGTACTCTACCATGCAGGAACTATATTCCTTTATGTCCAATCAGTGACCCTGTTGATTTAAATTTCAGTACACTCCACATTAGCGTTCAAAATACTTCAATACAATCTCACAGCTTTAATATTCTGACAGAGCAAGTGGTAGGACTTCCGGTTTCTCATTTGACCGAATACAAGATCCACTTTTCATTATGGGCAACAATATGTGACTGTACAGCTGTACTAATCACAATATTTCACACTGTTTGCCTGCTTACTTTTAATCTAACAGTCCACTTGATCAATAGTTCTTGCACTAGTATCTATGGTGCCTCTGATGCTAATGACAGTGCCTTGTAAAAGTACTCATACCCAGTGGATTTCTTCACATTGTATTACATGTTAGAAACTCCTTTGGGAGGGATTAAGGCTGTGAGTCTTCATGGGAAAGTCTCTACGAGCTTTACACACCTGGATTGTGCAATATTAGCCCGTTATTCTTTTCATAATTATTCAAACTCTGTCAAGATGTTAGGGATAATGGTCTTGCTATAGATTTTCAAGCAGATTTAAGTCAAAACTAACTTGGCTACTATGGTTGACAAAAAAAACTGTAAATGGGAATACATCCTTGACTGACAATATCTGAGTTTGCATGAAATCCAGACCTGTTTTGTGCTGGTATTCTACTCCTTGTAGTTTGTGTCATGGCAAGGAGCAGCGGAGTGGCATGTTAGCACAAACATACTGGTACCTGTTGTGTAGCTGTTTTAAAAATGTATTCTCTTATTTTCAATGACGGCCTAGGAACTGCCTTGTTCAGGGGCAGAACAACAGATTTTTACCTTGTCAGCTCAGGGATTCAATCTTGCAACATGTCAGTTACTAGTCCAACACTCTAACCACTAGGGTACCTGCCATCCTGTTAGTGATAAGAGGGGAATCCATTGTGAGGAATATTTTAACCCTGGGCTTGTTTATTTGCATTCTGTCTCGTAGGCTAATTTTAAATTTTATATCCTGTTTATGTTGCCCTTAGCCAATAACGCTTGTGTACTCTTAAAGGGACAAACACCTATTTAACATGAACATAACAGTAACCAGCCTAGAAAACTTACAGTTTAAAATGAATGATGTAGGCTTCATGTGTAAACAAAACCTAAAAAAAACTACTACTAACACATTTAAATACATTTAACATGATTGATGTTAGCCTACTCACTGCAGGGAACAGAGACATTGTTTTCACAGAATATTAGGTTACAGCACTCACAGTGTCTTCATCATACTTCCCTCTATGGTGTCTCCCCATATCCAGAATGTATGGCTAATATTATTTACAAACCAGATAATCAAGCAAATAATCTAGACCATCAAAAGACATATTGTCGAGTGTAGACTAGCAAACTGGAAAGTTAGCCAAGGTAAGCAGCAGCAATTTAGTTCAGTCTTCTCCCAGAAGGGCACGGCTGTATTGTATTATGGGTGTTTGTGGGAGTTACTCAATCTCAAATTTCCTGGCCACCTTTGATATATACAGTACCGTAAATTTGGATTGAGTAGGTATATCCAAACCTTAAAAATAGAATTTGTTCTGTCAAACAGGAGTTACCTTGCCAGGTAGATCAGTATCCAGTTTCTGCTCTCCTTGCTGGTCCTATACGCCAGCCTTTGAGAAGCTTTGCCTTCACACAGCCAAACTGGAAAACAGCCTACCCAAATGCTCTGAGGTGTCTGCATGGTCTTAACGCACACCAGAGCCTTGTTTTGCATCTCAGTGCAATGATAAAACCGGGGGAGATGACAAAAAAGAAATTTCAGAATGTGCGCGGGTCATGTCCTCCCCCGCCCCAGTGAAGGTTGCGCTCCTGCAGTGCACTCCTTATGACCAGAGCTCTATGCTCTATATGAGGAATAGGACACATACTGGATGTTAATGTGGCAGGACAAAGATCATCTTTACTCACATCAGTGTAGGCTTACTTGTACCTGTGTCCCTGGTGTGGATGATAGTAAAGGTGGATGATGAAACCATATTCTGCCTCCAAAATGGCTCCCTATTCCCTATAGAGTACACTAATTTTGACAAGAGCCCAGGGAATTAGGGTTAAATGATAACATGATACAGCTCTCAGTAGGTTAGCAAATATATTTTAATATATAATATAATATTTATATTCATTTTAGCACAATGACAAAATGGCATCACTTCAGATTAGTGTCATTTAAATCAGGACAAAAGCCACATCTATAGGTATGTACTCATTTAAATACATATGCTAATACATTGTCTTTTATTTATTTATTTGTTGCTGTCGTTGGAAAATAAATAATTAGAATTTTCTTTTGGTCCTGTAAAAGAAGAATCCTAATCCAATCTAACAGCATAAAGCCTACGGCATCCAGTGGGCGATATGATAACAATAAAACGTGTTGTAGTGGTTGTGATAGTTTTCCAGGCTGACTACATTGCAGACGCATGCCAGATCGCACAATGCATGGATAGGTGTTTAACATTTAAGCTAACCCCATCAAATAATGTAGCAGCCTGATGCCCAACTTCACAGTCCATCACGTGGCACGCAACCATTGGTAAATGCAGTGCAACGTCTGCAATGTGGTCAGCCTGGAACATGACCAATCTTTTATCACATGGTTAGAACAGAGTTTTTCAAGACGAGCAACACAGAAGATGCTATACGGACACGCCTGACGCCCAAATTGATTACGTATGTTGCAAATTGAGAGTCAAGTGGAGATGAACGGATTCGGTTAAGTCAGTTCATTTAGTCAGTCTTCCTGATGAGCCCTTCCCAGCTAGCTTACCGTATAGCCTCTCCCAAGCCATATCTCTCATTCAGCTTGATGCAACATCCTGTCATGTGGGCAAGAATGAGACCGTTTCATTGGCTAATCAGAGAAAACCTGACCTTTGACCTGCATTTACCAAATGGTTTGTTGCCACAGATATGTTGTGGTTGAGATATGATTTGATATGATGCAAGATACAGCATGATGACTGATGTTTTTGGACTTTGGGCACCTATTATATTGTGGCTCAATAAAGTCAGTCTCAGTCATATTGAAACAGGATCATAAACAGAACACTTTCCAACCACACTTAAAACAGCCAGATAAAATGCAGTGATCCATAAGGGAAACCTTATCTTACTTGTATTCACTTCGGATACCTCCTGCCTGCTTTATACCACACTGCCTGAGTTCCCCCGGAAATCTAAAGTTCCTACATGATAAAATCAAACAGTTAGATGCCTCTATCTAGGCTACGTCCCAATTATCTATCCCTCCTCCTGTGTGGACTTGTTTACCTCCCTTTTTTTGATTTAAAGAAAATGACTGCCCCATTTCTCCACCAATAGTGTTTTTAGATATGTGGGAAGAAGTGAACAAGTGTACACTTCAGGAAGAAGGAGATATTATTGGGACGCAGACCCTAGTCTATAAAACCCAAGCACAGGAATGTTGTGACTCACGACCTTACGATAACCTCTACTCACGTTGACGGACAACACCACACCACTGCAGTTCCAATTATTACATTTTAAAAGATGAACGGAAACATTTTAGTAAGTAAAGGTGATTTTTAAAACCAAATGTGATCAATATGCATGTTCCTACCCTTAAAACGTCTGAAAAACTCATATTTATGTTAAAACGTTTAGAAAACTGCCGCCATCTTAATGACGTCATCAGTCGAGTGGTTCCTCTGATAGGCAGCCCAGATTACAATACATGTTAGTAGCCTCATTGTTTTCATTTTGATAACAACAAAAAAAAAATGAAAATAAGTGCATTTCTTTTAAGGATATCCTGTTGGAGACGAGCCAGGTAACATGGCATGAATGATAAATTGAACAACAACAAAAATGTAGTGTGCAAAGTGGGTTATCATCGCTAGCGAGCTAGTCCAAAACCACGGCAAGCTCAGTTGACATTGATGGATATTTTGCTAGCTAGTGATGTTAGCAGATCAGCTTGCTACAGTGCAGGATTTTACTATGGATTTTGGATTTCACTATGGACATTGGCAACATTATCAGGTAACTTGCTGCAATTGATTTAATAGGAGTGGACACTGTTAACAACCCTAATGTCTGAAGCTAACTCTTTCAGAAAAGACACCTAGTTAGCTAGCTAGCTTGCATTGACTGAATATTCATTTTTCTAGCCAGATGTTTCTAGCCCAGCTATCTAGCTAGCCTCTCATATGTTTGGCACATCTGAAGTCCCTCACCACAAATCATATTGATTACCGATTTATGGTTATTATACACAATGTTTTTCCTTCTCAAATTGGTCGTTTTTTCAAATTTAGAGTCTTGATCAGTGCCATACATTTAGAGAGTTTGGCCAACTTTAGAATGGATAGCACATCCGAGCATTCTAATTATCCATTCATGACAAATGTTTGGATTGTAATTGTAATCCTAGATGTTCAGTTATAGCATTGGTGAAATGTAGACAATTCAATGACCTGCTATTTGTCAACATTGCCCACATAATAATGGGGAGCTAACATGGCTGGTGATTTGTCAACATTTCTAAATATATGTCTCTGACAACGACACGAGGGGAGTTCAACAAGGATTTAATTTGCCGTGAACATATTATTCTCTCTAGTAACAATTTCAGATGAATGATTCAAATGAACATTCCAGTGTTACAGTGAAGCCATAAAAAGCACATTTTTGAAGGGATTACTGTGACAGATTAGCAACAATATTCAAACAGAAAAATATTTTTGCTATTTTTACTACATGTATTAGAATGTCTACATCACCATATGATTATTTGAAGTGGAAGTTTAGACCCGGAACAGACTTCATTATGCTATTATGTTTCCCGCACACTACCTGTTGGCTGTTAGCTAGCTAATAGCTGTTAGCAAGCTAATGTTAGTGAATATTTGCAGCTAACACAAACCAAAATGGAATGTGTTAGCTTCTGTTAGCTAACAATTGCAAACGGTCCACCTTGTTGAACTCACCTCTCAATGAGCATCCCAATCTGGACCCTCTATTCCTGAAACTATCCGCCGCCATTGTCGCAACCCCTATTACCAGCCTGTTCAACCTCTCTTTCATATCGTCTGAGATCCCCAAGGATTGGAAAGCTGCCGCAGTCATCCCCCTCTTCAAAGGGGGCGACACCCTGGACCCAAACTGTTACAGACCTATATCCATCCTGCCCTGCCTATCTAAGGTCTTCGAAAGCCAAGTCAACAAACAGGTCACTGACCATCTTGAATCCCACCGTACCTTCTCCGCTGTGCAATCTGGTTTCCGAGCCGGTCACGGGTGTACCTCAGCCACGCTCAAGGTACTAAACGATATCATAACCGCCATCGATAAAAGACAGTACTGTGCAGCCGTCTTCATAGACCTTGCCAAGGCTTTCGACTCTGTCAATCACCGCATTCTTATCGGCAGACTCAGTAGCCTCGGTTTTTCGGATGACTGCCTTGCCTGGTTCACCAATTACTTTGCAGACAGAGTTCAGTGTGTCAAATCGGAGGGCATGCTGTCCGGTCCTCTGGCAGTCTCTATGGGGGTGCCACAGGGTTCAATTCTCGGGCCGACTCTTTTCTCTGTATATATCAATGATGTTTCTCATGCTGCGGGCGATTCCCTGATCCACCTCTACGCAGACGACACCATTCTATATACTTCCGGCCCGTCCTTGGACACTGTGCTATCTAACCTCCAAACGAGCTTCAATGCCATACAGCACTCCTTCCGTGGCCTCCAACTGCTCTTAAACGCTAGTAAAACCAAATGCATGCTTTTCAACCGTTCGCTGCCTGCACCCGCACGCCTGACCAGCATCACCACCCTGGATGGTTCCGACCTTGAATATGTGGACATCTATAAGTACCTAGGTGTCTGGCTAGACTCTAAACTCTCCTTCCAGACCCATATCAAACATCTCCAATCGAAAATCAAATCAAGAGTCGGCTTTCTATTCCGCAACAAAGCCTCCTTCACTCACGCCGCCAAACTTACCCTAGTAAAACTGACTATCCTACCGATCCTCGACTTCGGCGATGTCATCTACAAAATTGCTTCCAACACTCTACTCAGCAAACTGGATGCAGTTTATCACAGTGCCATCCGTTTTGTCACTAAAGCACCTTATACCACCCACCACTGCGACTTGTATGCTCTAGTCGGCTGGCCCTCGCTACATATTCGTCGCCAGACCCACTGGCTCCAGGTCATCTACAAGTCCATGCTAGGTAAAGCTCCGCCTTATCTCAGTTCACTGGTTACGATGGCAACACCCATCCGTAGCACGCGCTCCAGCAGGTGTATCTCACTGATCATCCCTAAAGCCAACACCTCATTTGGCCGCCTTTCGTTCCAGTTCTCTGCTGCCTGTGATTGGAACGAATTGCAAAAATCGCTGAAGTTGGAGACTTTTATCTCCCTCACCAACTTCAAACATCTGCTATCTGAGCAGCTAACCGATCGCTGCAGCTGTACATAGTCTATTGGTAAATAGCCCACCCATTTTCACCTACCTCATCCCCATACTGTTTTTATTTATTTATTTTTCTGCTCTTTTGCACACCAATATCTCTATCTCTACCTTTACATAACCATCTGATCATTTATCACTCCAGTGTTAATCTGCATAATTGTAATTATTTGCCTACCTTCTCATGCCTTTTGCACACAATGTATATATAGACTCCCCTTTTTTCTACTGTGTTATTGACTTGTTAATTGTTTACTCCATGTGTAACTTTGTGTTGTCTGTTCACACTGCTATGCCTTATCTTGGCCAGGTCGCAGTTGCAAATGAGAACTTGTTCTCAACTAGCCTACCTGGTTAAATAAAGGTGAAATAAAAAATAAAAAAACGATACACAAATGCCGCTAGCTAGTCTCTAATGCAAAAGCACACACTTTTAAAATGGCTTCTTACAGCCACCAAAAACTTCCGTCTTCAACTTCCGTCTAACATATAGAGGTTACGTCCCAATATTCACACTAACATACTCCACATACATTGGAGCAATGTATGTGGCCTATTTGGAATGCAATCTAGATAGTATGCTAGTGTGGATTTTTGGAGTGTAGCCTCTGAGAGGTTGTTCAGTACACATACCATTTTTGGATTCATTCATGTCAACAGCACGTATAAGCAACTAAACTAAAGTTGGCACTTTTTTCTCTGGTGTGAAAGCTTGCTTAATGTAAACATTTATTTGTCAATTTTCACATTTTACATGTTGCTATTTAGTCCTAGATGGTTGAATAGGGATGGTTTAAAAAAGCATTTGCACTTTTTAAAACCCAGTCTCTCTTTCTCTCATGGTTCAAAGATGAACCGTGGTAATTGCCAAATCAAACATGTTTGTCATTGCTGTTTCTCCTTAACAAATCTTTCAGACATTCAACATCCTCAACTTCACTAACTTCTTTCTGACAACACAGAGCTCCACACAAACATACCCAACACAACCTGCCTAGCCTATTGTACAGCGTCATGTGCAAGTTCTGAACATTCAACACCATAGAAGTTCTTTATTTCAGTAGCTAATGGCAGATGGTTCCTTCCATAGTATTCTTTGGAAACAGAAACTGTCATCCATGTTTCGGGTTGGTTTCATGGTAAGGAACCATCGAACCTTAAGTTGTAAAATATTGAATTAATCCTAAAACCTATGTAATCTATAGTTCACCAGCCACTTCAAATCCAACTCAGACCCTGGATTCAATCTATTGCAGATAAAGGAAAACCACAATGTGGGGTCGCGCACATGGTTAACATGCTCAAAAGTGTAAAACCGCTAACCTGTAAAAAACAATTTAAACCGATAAACCCAGTAAGTTGTTCCTCTCGCAGACTTTATTGCCATTGGATATTGAGACGAAACCACACCTCTTCTTAAAAAAACATCCCAAACACTTAGAATAAACCCATAGTACGGTTTTCCCAGTTATCTGTGATTGATTGAATTTAGAGTTTTCATCTAGTAGTTCACTGCACTGTACTGACCCCAAATCCACCCTCCTCTGTCTCTACCTCTCTATCTATGTGGTCACAACTGCAGATCAACACTTTATTCTACAACAAAAAATCTAAATAAAGGAACAAACGTCTGAGTGAGAATAAGTATTTAGAGTTCTTTTGATTTTCGCTTTCCTATTCAGTGGCCCGCCTATTGATCATTACATTTCACGACACAACAAAGAAAAGCATTTCTATCAAAAACAATGGCAATAATCCGATAAAAACAACGAAGCCACAACAATGATGTGAAGGGATTATCACAATGGATCTTCTGTTGTAATTTAGCAACTGTCTGGATAATCTTGGTTGTATTTTGGGTGTGTAGTCCACCCCCCCCAAAAAGGGAAGATGTTTTATTGTCACATACATCCGGTAAGTGCAGTGAAATGTGCTGTTTAACAGGGTCAGTCAACCATAGTAGTTTGATGCCCCTGGAGCAAATTAGGGTTAAGTGCCTTGCTCAAGGGCACATCGACAGGTTTTTCAACCTTTCGGTTACTGGCCCAATGCTCTAACCACTAGCCTACCTGCTACCCTTAAATACATTAAATGATAAAAATAAATGTAAAATAAAATACTGGAATATAATCTGTTTGTTGTTTTTTAAGAAAAGGTGCTCATATCTCCTCATTATTAAAAGCAATGCAACCCCTAAATCCATATATAAAGATTACAACATGGATAGAGAGCTAAATTGAAGTGTGGTCTCTGGAATATAAATTCTTACTCAACATCAGCTAAGTGACACGTTTTTATCCCATGATTTGTCTCCAGTTAGTTAACATATCAGGAGACTTCAAAAAAATACAAAAACAAACAATATATTGGCATTAAATACATTAACCCATTACAAAACAAGCACATGGATATACATTCACAATATATATGTACAACCTAATTTAAAACGAAAAGAAAAAACTTAAGAAAATTAACTACTTAAAAATTCCTTCAATCATAATTGAAGTGTATTGAATGCAAACTAAGGGAAAAGGGCAAGGTAAAACTCTTAGTTTGAAAAGTTTTAATTTAAATTGTAGTTTGATGAGCTCATTTTAACAGTAAGTAATGTCTTGGTTATATTCTTAGATATTTGTCATATATGCTATATTTATTATTATTGTTATTATCATTATTATAGTTTTTTGTTGCATTTTTATATATATTTTTTTTCTCAGCATTTCTTTGTAACTTGATATGTAATATGTCATTCCAAATTGACATCATGTGTGAGTGATATGTAGTTATTGTATGTGCCAATGGCCACATAAAAAGCTAAACGATGTCTTACACATAATTGCTAACCAATCAGAAAGATATGAAATCCACACAGAGCCTTATGGGTTTGAGATTTTACCATAGGTATTGAACATTAGGCTGATGTCATGAAGCCCCAATGAATCAGAATGGAACAATTTCTCGGCCTTCTTAGCTACGACCAGTTCTATCGGTTTTACTGTACTTGGCATATGTAAGCTTGGATTAAAAAGAAACCATGAAATGAAAACGTCACCTAAGAACGTATGGTTGTATCTCACACAGTGTGAGTCCTTCCTTGTTGTCTTTGCATTGTAGCCAATGGGGAAAGGACTATATCAGAGTTGCCATTGCGAGGGAGGAAGGGAGTGGAAGAGGATATGTGGAAGAGGGGGAAGGGAGAAAGAGAGGAGCAGTGCTTTCAGTGTTTTTTTCTGAGAACAGGAATGAAAGGGGGGTTTGCATTCTTAGTAAAACATATTCCTCACTGCTTGAATTCATTTTCTGGGCTGAAATATAAAAATATGCATAGGCTACAGTAGCTACAACAACACGTAAACAATCCCAAATACAAATGTGTTTAGATTTGAGGATAATCGTGAATGTTGTAAAGTGGAGGTTGGTTCTTATTGGTATAGGGCAAATGATTTGTATTATTGAGTTTATCGGTGTGTGTGTGTGTGTGTGTGTGTGTGAGGTTCACCCATCACTCTATCTACTGACATCCTACCACACAATCGCTAACATGGCACAGTCCATTATTACCCAGAGTGGAATTCTGACATGAAAAAAATACCTAAGTAACATGGTCACAAACACAGATTCAAACATCCCTACTTACTGTTTAAGTATATATTTTTTTTAGCACACAAAACAAAAACAAGACAAAAAACTAACAAGAAAACAACACCTCCCTTGCGATCCTCATAAGAATCTACAATTATTTTTTATTTTTAAATATGTATTTTATTGTATGTATGTATATGTATTTTTGTTTTTGGACACACTTTGTTTATAACTTCTTATTACTGTTACGACAATTGATCTGCTTTTGTTCAGAGATCTGTTAGTGGGAAATGAAATAGTAAGCCTAAGAGGATCTATAATGGTCATCTGACACAAACTCTTCCTCCAGCAAGGTGAGCACATATCTACCCTGTCTACCAGCACCCACAGATCATAGCGGTAAGTACAACTGATTGCCCTTGCCTGCAAGACGAACTGCTGCTCCCTAGCAACAGGTAATCCTAACCATAACCCATTCAGCACAAATTACAGTAGATCAGAAGTCGCAACAAACAACAGATCTAGGATCAGATTACACATTTTGGCACAGGGTTCATTAACAGCAGCCACCGCTTCACCATAAAGGGGTGCTGGCTTCCTAAGGGGGGGGGCGTGCTTGACAGTCAACCTTACAAACAATTGACCCTGAATATATTTACAATACTATTTACTCAGTTCAGTAGTTTGGGACGCATTCATTAGTCTCAGAGTAGGTGTGCTGATCTAGGATCAGTTTTGCCTTTCAGATTATAATGCATTATGATTATATAGACAGGGGGGACCTGATCCTAGATCAGGAATCCTATTATTAAGCGCTTCATGATTACAGTCCCTGGTTTACATAATGAGGATAATACATGTGGAGGAGAATATATCAAAGATAAGTGCATGGGGTACTAATAAGTTCCAACACTATACGTTTAACAGCGAGCAATACAAAACCAGATCACAGAAACTGCGATGGAAATAAAAGTCTTGGTCATTGGCACTGGGGGTAGGGAAAGAGGGGGTGTGGGGAGAGGTGAGAGTAGAGGCTATGGGAGAGAAAAGGCCGTTTTTCCCCCCAAAGAAAGTGGTGGCCGTGACTGTGCAATTATAGAATTCGTTGTATAGGTGTTTTTGAGATCTTAGGACCTCTGTGAAGGTTTCATCAGGATCAGGAGCCCTCAGCTCACACACTTATAATCAGTATCCCTGCCGAGACCCTTTAGTTTGACAGACATCTACACAGACCAGTCGTGAGGTGTGAAGCCCTCAGCAAACTCGCTAAATAGTCCCCCTTCTTTACGAGTGAGATTGAACGTGATGTGTACTGACTGTACAAGTGTGTGGGTGCAACCACACATGCTCACACACATTTTCACATTTGACACATTAGTTGTCATGGAGTGTATACACCGAATTTTGCTAAGAATTCTTCGTAGGGAGGAAACACAGTGTAATATATATGAGTATTTTGTTTATTTGAATTAACAATCTTGCTTTGTTTTATGTATGGTGACTGAGACCCAAAATGTGTTAGGAATTAGGTGATTTGTATATTTAGAGCACAGTTGTCAATCTCATTTCACCGAGGGCTGAGTGTCTGTGGGTTTTTGCTACTCCCGTGTACTTGATTGATGAATTAAGGTCACGAATTAGTAAGGAACTCCCCTCACTTGGTTGTCTAGGTCTTAATTGAAAGGAAAAAGCAAAGACCTGCAGACACTAGGCCCTCCATGGAATGAGTTTGACACACCGTTGTGTGTGTGTGCGTGTTAATGATTAATGCAGTACTCGGGCTTTTCACAAAACAGATGATGAACTATGTATGTATATCATTGGTTTATATATTGTACTTTTTTTTTCATGATATCGCGCCAGTTTTTATTTTTCTGCGTCTATCTGCCGTTTTGTTATTTCCTTACATTTCTTTCAGAGGCTGCAGTCCCTCCCCCTGATTGGTCCGTTGTTTTCTGTCCTGAAAAACTTTTGGCTTGGAATTTGAGTGGCACTTTCGGAGCAGAAAGATGCTGATTCTTATTCAAACACAGTAAATATCATACATATTTTATATCCTTATAAAATATATATATTTTCGTTTTTCTAATATTAGATAGTGTTTCATATAGAGTTTTTAAATTGATCAATACAAGAATGTTGTATATGTTTTTATAATAAGGTTTACAATAAGGTGTCTTTTTAAAATACTATTTCACATTAAAGGAGCATTGAATCTTCGTGTAAAATCACTGTTTAAAAACAACATTATTTGACAGACGTTGGATTACCGTTGGAATCATGTTACACAGCACTGTAATGAGAGTTCCCTGCTAGCATTAGCCTAAACCTAGCCTTAGAGTTAGCTTATAAGCTTTCATACCATAGACTTCAATAATGATATATGTATATATATAATTATATATGTATATAAAATAGATAATCATACAATTATATATTACATACTCAAAGCTTAGTATGAACAAAACAGAGAGTAGCCAATAGGCTTTATTTCCCCCCTGCATGTGAATTCTATTGGTCCTTATAACGATGTAGGGTATAGGACAGCATGTCCATTTTAAGTCAACAAAACAAAAAGACGATCAAATGATACTATTGTCATGGTGTAATACCATATAAATATAATAATAAATGTAATATAACATTTTCTTCTTCGATAATTCCATGGCTATGGCTAGGCTAAAGGCAAATATTGGCTTTTTCTATGAATCCCTAACGAAACACTTTTTAATATCCAATGATCTGATGATTTCGTCTGAGTTATGAGTGTAGGAAATATGACACCTGTACTATAGCTTTCTTTTTGCTCCACTGATAAAGCGTAATGCCTAATGCTAAGTTAAGTGGAATCCTACTTCCACTTAAGTGACATTTTCACTTAGTCTCCCATTGATTTGTCTCTTAGCGGAATAGCAATTCAAGTGTATTGCAAGAGTGATTGAAGGATATGTTTGCAAATGTATGCACCTAATGGCAGCATGTTCATCCTAATGGCCTAACACTGGTCATGCGAATACCGTATCTGATATAATGCTGCTTTTCCTGCAACATTTCTAGGTCGAACTAGAGGGGATCCCATACAAACACAAAGAGAGATATGTTTAAACTCACACACACGCTCACACACATACACACGCATTCAGACACACACATACACACGCACACGGACATGCATTCAGACACACACATACACACACACACATACACACGCACACGGACATGCATTCAGACATACACACGCACACGGACATGCATTCAGACACACACATACACACGGACATGCATTCAGACACACACATACACACACACACACATACACACGCACACGGACATGCATTCCGACACACACTTACACATTTTCTTAAAACAGTGTTACAAGTATAGGAACGTACACAAGCTCTAAACTGACCAACACATCTCTTAACAAGGGGGATTCATTCTCTCCATCTTTCATCTTCAGCTCTTCCTTCACACACGCTCACACACATACACACGCATTCAGACACACACATACACACGCACACGGACATGCATTCAGACACACACATACACACACACACATACACACGCACACGGACATGCATTCAGACATACACACGCACACGGACATGCATTCAGACACACACATACACACGGACATGCATTCAGACACACACATACACACACACACACATACACACGCACACGGACATGCATTCCGACACACACTTACACATTTTCTTAAAACAGTGTTACAAGTATAGGAACGTACACAAGCTCTAAACTGACCAACACATCTCTTAACAAGGGGGATTCATTCTCTCCATCTTTCATCTTCAGCTCTTCCTTAGCCTTGGATAAAGGGGCGGTGAAGCATCATGGCGATCTGATTGGTTGATTGGAGAGGTGTTGCTAGCGTCTCTGTGTAAAATGATTTGTGTTAGTGGAACTGGGGGGAGGCGGGAGGAGGAGGGGGGTCGAGATGGTTGGAGTGCCAGGGGTCAAAGTGCAAAGGTCAGAGGTGTAGACCTCACACTTTTTTAGGTGGAGGAGCCAGCTTGATGATCTCATCTTCAGAGGGTTGGCGAATGATATCTAAAGAGATAGAGAGCAAGAGTGGAGAGAGAGAGAAAGAAAGAAAGAGAGGAGAGACAGAGGTCTCAGTAAACTGCTGCAACAGACGTGAGAAAATGACTGAAAATAAATGAAGAAAAAGTCAAAAAAGAAAGAAAGAATTTAGAAATCTGAGGTTAAGTGAGAGGAACGCCTCGAGGAAGGACTAAAGAAGACAGAACTCAGAGAAATACAGTTTATAGCAAGAGACAGATTAGGAAAGAGAGCTTAGAGAAATTCAGTTTATAGTTTGAGACAGATTAGGAAAGAGAGCTCAGAGAAATACAATTTATAGCTAGAGACAGATTAGGAAAGAGAGCTCAGAGAAATACAGTTTATAGTTTGAGACAGATTAGGAAAGAGAGCTCAGAGAAATACAATTTATAGCTAGAGACAGATTAGGAAAGAGAGCTCAGAGAAATACAGTTTATAGTTTGAGACAGATTAGGAAAGAGAGCTCAGAGAAATACAATTTATGGCTAGAGACAGATTAGGAAACAGAGTTCAGAGAAATACAGTTTATAGCTAGAGACAGATTAGGAAACAGAGCTCAGAGAAAAACAGTTTATAGCTAGAGACAGATTAGGAAAGAGAGCTCAGAGAAATACAGAAAAGATAAGTAAAAAGTGGAGAGAGGAGGGAGAGAAAGTGAGAAAAAAACAAAAAGTGGAGTGAGAAAGATAAGGCAAGAGGAATTAGGAAGAAGAAATGCAAAAAAGGGACAGAACGTTAGAAACAGAAAAAAAGAGGTATAGTAAAGTGACCTTTGTATTTCTTGGCGGAGGGGATGCGTGTGAGCTTGGTGTCGATCTCATCGTCCTCAGAGATCTTGAGAACCGTGGTGCGGTACTCGATGACACGGGTCAGCAGGTCTGGTCGCCGTGAGATCTCAAAGATGTGCTCAATGTACGACAGGTTATCTGCGAGGGAAACATAGGACATTTTTAAGGTGCAAAAGAGCACAGATCTTTGCAAAAATACAGTAAACCTTACTGTAACATGGCAGCGTGATTACATTTTTAGATTTTCTTCAACGTGCGTTATAAGATCTGTGCTCATTTGCAGCCTCCTTCCTCCTGCTCCCTCCTCTCCCTCTCTCTCTCTCTCCCTCTCTCTCTCCCTCCCTCACCTTGTGCCAGTTTGTCATTCTTCGCCAGGTAATTAAATCACTCTCCACCACTCTCCTCCATCCATCCATGCTTCCCTCCCTTCCTTTCCCTTCCAAAATTTTGAGCTGGGAAACCTGGAAACGTCTCCCTCACCCTGTGCCAGCTTTTGGTTCTCCTCCAGGTAGTTGAACCACTCCTTGGAGGAGGTGATGGTGTTGCTCTGGTCCTCTGTGATGTCCTCCTTGCAGGCAGACTTCAGCTGGTCCAAGTCCTCATTGGTGATGTTTTCAGACAGGTCGCTGAGCAAAGAGCTGTACTCCGACATGGTCTGATGGAAGGAAGGGGAGAGAGTGAGGATGAACGTTAGTCAATTCTGGTTCTTTATCAGAGAAAAAACAGGATGAAAACAGCCCAGGTCATGAGGGTCACAGAGGCATCTTGCTAGCCTTAGTTTTGCATGACAGGAGTGGCAAAGAGTGGAACGATAGCACACACAGATCTATGACCATGCTAGCCTCTTGCTGCCAAAACTAGTAAACTATTATTAAATAATGTACATAAGAGCATGAATGTGTGGTTACATTTCCTTTAGTCTGTCAATGTTCTGTTCTCTAGACATTACCCCTTACCCCTATTCCACAGTCAGTTCTATTTCTGATCCTAGAGCTGTGTTTACGGACACCCCCTACATGGAACTGAGACCACAATTCTATCTCTTTAGAGACAGAGAGAGAGAGAGAGAGAGAGACTCTATTGGACACTGTCCTTCTATTGTGATCTCTGTTACAACAAGTTCTCCCACTCTACTCTACTCTCGATGGCAGGCTGGAAAGTGGCTATTCTTACCATCAAAACAGACATTGAGACAGTTGTGTGTCTGTGTGTGTCTGTCTCTCTGTCTATCTCTCTGTGTAAGTCTGTGTGTGGGTTTGTGTGTGTGCACTATTGACTTCTGTACAATGGCATCTGCGTACAATATAAAATGAGTAATGGTGGATTAAGGAGCATCGTGTGACATCCACAACAATGGCTTTCAGTTGCCACACACGCATGCACACGCACACACACTGTCTAGACTTGAAAGGTGAAGTCAAATGCTTGGTGATTCTCTCCAAAGTCTGATTTAGTGTGCGTGTGTGTGTATGTGTGTGAGATGAGCAAGGCTCAGGGATGGCCTAAATACTATGTGTCATATTATCTTCTACCAGCAGGGGGCAGTGGCTAATCTATAGATGCAATGGTGTGTGTGCCCTCTCTCCCTTAAACTGCCCAGACTCCTCGCTCCGGCCAAATGCTACGCTCACAGATGTTAGTTTCTTCTCTGCAATGAGTCTGGATCTGAGTACCAGCCCGACTCTTCACTGTAATCTCTCTCTTGGCAGAAACTAATCTCATGTCAGTTTGTGGCATTTTCCCTCAAAAGGTAAGGTTATAGTACGGTGACCCTTGATCTGTGCCCAAAGGAGCGAGGTATAATAACAGGCCCTCCCTTCATTCACACACACACACACACACACACACACACACACACACACACACACACACACACACACACACACACACACACACACACACACACACACACACACACACACACACACACACACACACACACACACACACACAGAGAGTCATTACCTTAAATGTCACATGCTTAATCAAAAGCCATTTTTACTCAATAAAGGGAAGGTAAAGGGGATACCTAGTCAGTTGTACAACTGCATTCAACTGAAATGTGACAGAGGACTGCCTGGGGAAACACACTGCCCAGGTGAGACCGAGGACTGCCTGGGGAAACACACTGCCCAGGTGAGACCGAGGACTGACTGGGGAAACACACTGCCCAGGTGAGACCGAGGACTGCCTGGGGAAACACACTGCACAGGTGAGACCGAGGACTGCCTGGGGAAACACACTGCCCAGGTGAGACCGAGGACTGCCTGGGGAAACACACTGCACAGGTGAGACCGAGGACTGACTGGGGAAACACACTGCACAGGTGAGACCGAGGACTGACTGGGGAAACACACTGCACAGGTGAATGGAAGAGGGGATATAGCGCAGGGCTATGTGACAATACGTTTTTAGGAGGGTGGGAGGGTGTGTGTGTGTGGGAGAGAGGGTGTATGTGTTTGGGAGGGTGTGTGTGTGTGGGAGAGAGGGTGTATGTGTTTGGGAGGGTGTGTGTGTGTGTGGGAGAGACGGTGTATGTGTTTGGGAGGGTGTGTGTGTGGGAGAGAGGGTGTTTGTGTTTGGGAGGGTGTGTGTGTGTGTGTGGGAGAGAGGGTGTATGTGTTTGGGAGGGTGTGTGTGGGAGAGAGGGTGTATGTGTTTGGGAGGGTGTGTGTGTGTGGGAGAGAGGGTGTATGTGTTTGGGAGGGTGTGTGCATTACAGTATATTAATGAGTATTTTGACCAACTGGACACTGCAATATAATCCAACATTTAAGGTTTAAGACTTGCTGGTCAAAAGTTTTTTTGCGCTCCAAAGATACAGTACGCTACTGTATTCCGTGAGATTGATTTATAGTACCATTCAAAATACAATTCTTTACCCGCTCTTAACATTTTCCTATAATGCACCATAATTTACAGTATACTACAGTAAAACGTAATATAGTATTTTACTGATAATAATGCCAAAAAATGACAGTATCGTTTACAGTTTTACGTTACAGTGTAGTCTATTTCCCTTTATTTTTATTCTTTCTTTCCGTCTCTCCCTCGCTCTCTTTCTTATTTTTTGTCTCTCGTACTTTGTCCTTCCCTCTCTACATCTCTCTCTCCCATTCTTCCTCTCTCTCTCTCTCTCTCTCTCTCTCTCTCTGTGCCTCCTACCCCCTCTCTTTCTCTACCCCACTTTCTCTCCCATTCTTCCACTCCCCCTCTCTCTCTCTCCCATTCTTCCTCTCTCTCTCTCTCTCTCTCTCTCTCCACACCTCCTATCCCCCCTCTCTCTCTACCCCCCTTTCTCTCCCATTCTTTCGCTCTCTCTCTCTCTCCATTCCTCCTATCCCCCCTCTCTCTCTCTCTACCCCCCTTTCTCTCCCATTCTTCCGCTCTCTCTCTCTCTCCATTCCTCCTATCCTCCCTCTCTCTCTCTCTACCCTCCTTTCTTTCCCATTCTCTCGCCCCTTCTCTCTCTCTCACTCTATGACAAGGCTGACACTACTTTCACACATAGTAGAGCCCCTGTCTAAATCCAGCACGTTCTCATGAACACAAACATGCTTTTGTCTCCTGCTCTTCTGCTCTCCCTTTCTCTCTCCCTGTCTCTCCACCCCTCCCTTCCTCTATTCCAGTGTTTGGAGGTTGGAGAGGGGAGAGAAACTCTGCTGGTCTTCTCTGTTTCTTTCCTTCTCCCCTCTCTCCTTCCTCCATTCCCTCCCTCCATCCCAGTGTAAGGAGGGTGCAGAGGGGGGACATGGCCGCCTGCCTAGCCCAGGCAGCCCCTCTCCACCGTGACTAAACTGCTAAATCTACCCCCTGGCATCCTTCTGGCCTAGCGCCTAGCAGACCTGGGTTCAAACCGTATTTGAAATCATTCCAAACACTTTGTGATTGATTGAGCTTAACTGGATTCATGGATCAATAGAATAGTCTCAAAATTGTAATCTCCTCCCATCTGATACCTCTTGGCAGGCTAGAGTAAACGCTCAAAGTTATTTTAAATGTTTTACAAATTATTTGAACCCAGTTGTGGCAGCCTAGAGCCTAGCACACCATATAAACTGTTAATTTGACAAGAGAGCAATGTCACTGTGCTATTATCTATTTCACAGACAAGACCTACTGTTCTCACACACACATGCACACACGCAGGCACATTCTGTCAAGCACGCACATACACACACAATTGTCAAGGAGCTAAAGGAACCAGCGAGTAAAATATGAGGGGAAAACATGCTTCACACACCTGAGAGAGGGAGATGAAGCTTTCTCCTTTAACGCTCTCTCTCTTTCTCTCCTTCTTTCTCTCTCACCCTTTCTTTCTCTTGCTCACTCACTCTTTCTTTCTTTCTTTCTTTCTCTCTCTCCCTCTCTCTCTCTCTGTGCCTCCATCACTTTATTACCATGGCTACTCGACCACGTTGGAGGGTGGTCCCTCTCAGTGCTCTACATTGCAAGCATTTCATAAATATTGTCAGAAGAATGGACACAGGTGCAACTTGCAATTTATAGCTAAATCTATACTGCAGTAGCTGTTTTCAAAGTATTTCTGCCATTTTGTTTCATATCTGGAAATGCACAAAGAAATAGGAATCCTAATGTTATATTCCACCTTGCGCAGCAACACTGCCTGTCTGGGAGGATGTGCGCACTGTGAGTCATGTTCTGAAAGTTTCATTTTTAGAAGCAAAGCCCACAGGCATAAAAATTGCTATCCTCGTGTTTCTTGGAGATTTAAATTGTTTTGTTCACAACTTCCACTGCTAGCGAAGAGACGTAGTTGGTCTCTACTAGTCAGATTCTCACAGGCACACCTGGCAACTTGAGTGTCACATTTCAGCAAATAAATGTCCTGTTTCAAATAAACTCAATGTCTAAATTAATTGGTTACCATGAATTACCATGAATTGTTTACGAGGTTCAATGTTGGATTTGTTAAGTAAAATTAATCAGTAGTGACAACAACAAAAAATATGGCAATAATACATTTTTATCGCCAGTAAGAAACTGCTAGCCATTGACTGATAACAGCTGAGAGTAACTGGCAAGCACAACAACTTCGGGAGTACAGGCCCCCAGAAATCAGCCGATCGCCCTCTAGTGGGCAAAAGCTGTGTGCATTAAGGAAATAGACGCCTGGCTCAAATAGAAGCCTGTCTGTAATAAGCGCCTGCTGTGTTCAGTGATTTAAGCAAATAAACACCCGGGCTACTAATTTAAGTTTTACGTTACACAGACTGTGTGTGTCTGCCTGATTGGGGGGCTGTTATTAAAGTAATCACCCCCCCCCTATATTTATGTTGATTTATTTTCCCTTTTGTACTTTAACTATTTGCACATAATATGACATTTGAATGTTTTTATTCTTTTGGAACTTTTCTGAGAGTAGTGTTTAATGTTTTTTATAGTAAAAAATGTGTTAATTTTTATGATTTATTTCACTTTTGTTAATTATCTCCTTCACTTGTTAACATATGTTTCCCATTCCAATAAAGCCCTTGAATTGAATTGAGAGGAGAGATACTGACTGACTTACTTACTTGAGCTTTTGAATGTGACACCATGGTACAAATGTGACTATGGTGACAACGTCTGACTGATGTCCACACACACGGACACAGGCTCACTGTTCTATAGCTCCATGACCAAGATCTTTTTGAACCATAATAGTCTACGCCCTGTCTAAGACAGGACACACAGATTGTGGCCTTACTGCCATTAGCCCATACAAACGCGTTGAATAACAGATTCACAACATGGAACAACAGATAGTCCCAAAAACAAAGTTTGTTCTGAAAAGTTATCTCTCAGATATAGGAGAGACATATCAGGAAACATGTTATTATTGTTTTACATGTATTTAACCATTGTTTTGGCATGAAACCGTCTCCATTTATCCTTCCATCATGTTTTCAACTGGTACCTGGGGACCTTGAGACAAGTCTTTTGAGACCTGTGAGTGTCCTAGAACAGAACAACGGACATGTACGTGTACATGAGAGTCTCGCCGTATTAGTGTGTAGCCCAAACTGTTCTGACACTAGAGAGTCTCACCGTATTAGTGTGTAGCCCAAACTGTTCTGACACTAGAGAGTCTCACCGTATTAGTGTGTAGCCCAAACTGTTCTAACACTAGAGAGTCTCACCGTATTAGTGTGTAGCCCAAACTGTTCTGACACTAGAGAGTCTCACCGTATTAGTGTGTAGCCCAAACTGTTCTGACACTAGAGAGTCTCACCGTATTAGTGTGTAGCCCAAACTGTTCTGACACCAGAGAGTCTCACCGTATTAGTGTGTAGCCCAAACTGTTCTGACACTAGAGAGTCTCACCGTATTAGTGTGTAGCCCAAACTGTTCTGACACTAGAGAGTCTCACCGTATTAGTGTGTAGCCCAAACTGTTCTGACACTAGAGAGTCTCATCGTATTAGTGTGTAGCCCAAACTGTTCTGACACTACATACAGAAGTTGGCAGATCAGCTTTACCGACTTCAGAGGAGACCCAACACGCTTGTAGGTGGTCGTAGAGCAGAGCGGAGAACACCTTCGTGTTCATGAGAGGCTCATCTCATAACAGTTTGCAGAACAAACCATTCGGAAGGTACAGACAATTTTGTGAAAAGACCGATTTTCGGAATGTCTCATGGTCTGACAAACACCGATCTAGCTCTGCCACCTTTCACCGCGGAAGTGCGACATCGGTGGATGTGGTGAATTGAGACGCATCCAATGCAAATGAACAGATATCTTCAGCTTGAAACTGACAGATGTTTATGGGGATGATGTTATTATGCTAAATAGATGTTGGTGGGGGCGTGAACATCGACCTTAGGGTTTTTTAAACAATGGCAGATTAACATGTACCCCTTCTACCATTAAATATCTCTTCTTTAGACATGGTATGTCGGTGTGTGCGCGCGTGTGTGTGTGTGTGTGTGTGTGTGTGTGTTTGAGTGTGTGTGTGTGTGTACGTGTTTGAGTGTACATGTGAATGTGCGCACACTTTTGAACCATGGGTCTCAAAGCTTAACCAGAGTGGAATGGCTAAATAGCCATCTTTACATGTACCCATGACAACCGTGTTACTGTGATGTGAGCCACAAAAATCACTCTGACAAGGATTTAGGAAGAAAAGAAAATACCACCATCTCTCTCTCTATGTGTGTTTGTGTGGGTTTCGGTGAGAGAAAGGCCACCATCTGAGACACAGAGCAGGGAGAGGGGTCAAGGAGCTAAATGTTTTTGTTGTTGTTGACTGTAATGTTTTTGTTCTACAGTATACTACAACGTTCTATAGTAAGTACTACACATGATGAGGGCTGCACATTTTGGAGAATATCCAGAGGTGGAAACTTTCCGTGGGAATTAAAGGGAATATATGGGAATTAAAGGGAATATATGGGAATGAATATTAATACCATTTAAATGTAGATGTTTTTTTCATTGGATATATTTACCATACCATATGGAGACAGAAACATAAACCTTATAATAATTGCACATTTTTAAATCCTTCTAATAGAAAAATAAACATTTTAGTTACAAATTTTACTTTAACTAAATGAGTCGACTCTTCACATGGGATGACTTCACTGAACAACAAAAGAAAGGGAATATTGAAGGATCCCCAATAATCCATCGCATCTCCCAAAAACGTTTTCAACATACATCTGTAAAATGATAGTCTAGAAACTAAAGCTTTGGTTGTTTTCCTCTCAGGCTTCCATGTCTTCTCTCTGGACCTCCTCAATGTCCACCTCTTGAACATCAGATTCTGAGGCCTCATCTTCACTGTCACTTTCCAACCTTGTTGAGGATGGCTCGTTGTCAGGCTCAAAAAGCCAAAAATTTGCAGACGGCCACCAATTTTTCAACCCTTGTATTGGTGTGTGTTCCCAAACAAGGACCAGTTGCTCTCTGAGACGGCTGATGTTGGTGGGATTTGGAGGATGATGGAGTCAACAGGGGAAAGAGCCTCAGATCCACAAAGTCCCTTCCACCAGGTGGCTGATGAGATATGTTGGCACGACTGCCATATTGCATCTCCATCCCAAAGCCCTTGCTTGAAAGTGTACTTCGCCAGACTGCCAAGAACCTTGCCCTCATCCAGGCCAAGGTGGCGAGACACGGTAGTGATGACACCATAGGCCTTGTTGATCTCTGCACCAGACAGGATGCTCTTGCCAGCACACTTGGGGTCTAACATGTACGCTGCGGCGTGTTTGGGCTTCAGGCAGAAGTCTTCACGCTTTTTAATGTATTTCAGAACTGCCATTTTCTCTGCTTGGAGCACCAGTGAAGTGGGCAGGGCTGTATGGATTTCTTCTCTTACATCTGCAGAGTCTGAACATCAGACAGGATGGCATTGTCTCCCTCAATCTGTGCAATGGCTACTGCTATAGGTTTCAGGAGTTTCAGGCTGCTAACCACTTTCTCCCAAAATACATAATCCAGGAGGATCCTCTTAATGGGGCTGTCCATATCGGCAGACTGTGATATGGCCATTTCTTGGAGAGACTCCTTCCCCTCCAGGAGATTGTCAAACATGATGACAACACCACCCCAACGGGTGTTGCTGGGCAGCTTCAATGTGGTGCTCTTTTTCTTCTCACTTTGCTTGGTGAGGTAGATTGCTGCTTTAAATTGATGACCCTTCACATACCTAAACATTTCCTTGGCTCTTTTGTAGAGTGTATCCATTGTTTTCAGTGCGATGATGTCCTTGAGGAGCAGATTCAATGCATAGGCAGCACAGCCAATGGGTGTGATGTGAGGGTAGGACTCCTCCACTTTAGACCAAGCAGCCTTCATGTTCACAGCATTGTCTGTCACCATTGCAAATACATTCTGTGGTCCAAGGTCATTGATGACTGGCATCAGCTCATCTGCAATGTAGAGACCGGTGTGTCTGTTGTCCCTTGTGTCTGTGCTCTTGTAGAATACTGGTTGAGGGGTGGAGATGATGTAGTTAATTATTCCTTTCCCACAAACATTCGACCACCCATCAGAGATGATTGCAATACAGTCTGCTTTCACTATGATTTGCTTGACCTTCACTTGAACTCTGCATCCAGCAAATGAGTAGATAAAACATGTCTGGTTGGAGGGGCGTATGCTGGGTGAAGAACATTCAGAAATCTCTTCCAATACACGTTGCCTGTTAGCATCAGTGGTGAACCAGTTGCATACACATCTCGAGTAAGACATTCATCAGCATTTCTCTGACTACGTTCCACCATTGAGTCAATAACAACTTCCGAGATCCAGGAGGACCATGAGCTGTTGCTATCGACGAGGTGTCTGATTCATCATTTTCACCTCAAATAGAAATAGAGGGACTTTTGTTAGAGGTTGCTGAGGGAACTTTATGCACTTGGCCAGATGATTCTGCATCTTTGTTGCATCCTTCACATATGATTTGCCACAGTACTTGAACATGTACACAGCTTTTCCTTCGACATTAGCTGCAGTGAAATGTCTCCACACATCAGATAGTGTGCCCTTGGCATTTTCCTGTAAAGATTAGAAAAAATACTATTCCATGTACAGATAAATAGTTAAGCAGTCAGATTAAACAACTCCTTTGTAAGATACATGTTTTAAAATGAGACATGTATGGAAACAGGTGAATTAACCGTCCTCAGTTAGCAGGCTCAAGCAAGCTAAAACTAACATGGTAGCAAAAACTAACTAGCAGAAATTGTTAACAAGTTAGAAATTATTTAAACACATGTTGCTGTAGGCTACTATTTACTAGTTAACAAAAAATCATGTATGTCATCTAAAAAATATTCACCCCACTCAGTATTGTAATAAAAACTTACCAGAAAGCACGTAGTCCTTGGCTCAGACAGTGTAGTAGTGGGGGCTCAATAACATCTCATTAGTGTGCAAGATCTTGAGAATCAGCTGTACATGTGATGGAAGAGTGCACTGCACATGTGATGGGAGAATGCACTGTGCATGCAGAGGGTTGAATTGAATTGGTGATAGTTTAACTAAAATATGCCACAAGACCTAGAATTGCATTATGTGTATCCCACAAAAAAAGGTTCACTGTTATAAGTGAACTTTTCTGATGAATTTAAGTCAAATTCTCAAAATTGCCAAGCTTAACTTTCCAAGATCAAGGGATACTACAGGGTGTAGTATAATATTCTACATTATACTAAAGTTTACTATAGAATTCTATAGTAAGTACTCTAGTATTCTATTGTAAACTGTAGTATTCTATAGTAAGTACTGTAGTATTCTATAGTATGTGCTGTAGTATTATATAATAAACTGTAGTATTATATAGTAAGTACTGTAGTATTCTATTGTAAACTGTAGTATTCTATAGTAAGTACTGTAGTATTTTATAGTAAACTGTAGTATCTTTGTATGCCTCCCTTTCAGTCTTTATTCTATTCACTCTCATAATCGTAAATTATCCTGTATCTTTTCTAAACTCAGTCCCTCCACGGCAGCCCCACTTTACAGTGTTGAATTGTCGCATCGTGTGGAGCTGCTGAAAACAAAACATAAACAAACACCCACTCCCAAAACTAGGACAGGACAACAGGGGACAATTCAGACTCTCTGCAAGGTGCCACAGCATATCTCTGTCCACTGCTGTGCCGCTGACAGGCACACACACACACACACACACACACACACACACACACACACACACACACACACACACACACACACACACACACACACACAGCTGGCTGATACACCCTGCGGAACCCTTCTGGAGCTAACAGAAGGTACTACTCCAACATCTTTAAACACAGATCCACTTTGTCCAAACTACACTACAGACCGGTGGCCAACTGAAATGGAAAGAATACTATTTGGTTATACTATATTCACATATTATTATGTAATTTGTGACACTTGATTCATGATTCTTGATTCATAATTAATTTATTTTGCTCCTTTGCACCCCATTATTTTTATTTCTACTTTGCACAATCTTTCACTGCAAATCTACCATTCCAGTGTTTTACTTGCTATGTTGTATTTACTTTGCCACCATGGCCTTTTTTTTGCCTTTACCTCCCTTATCTCACCTCATTTGCTCACATCGTATATAGACTTGTTTATACTGTATTATTGACTGTATGTTTTGTTTTACTCCATGTGTAACTCTGTGTCGTTGTATGTGTCGAACTGCTTTGCTTTATCTTGGCCAGGTCGCAATTGTAAATGAGAACTTGTTCTCAACTTGCTTACCTGGTTAAATAAAGGTAAAATAAATAAAATAAAAATAATTCCAATTTACCAGCGGTTTGAGATGACTTGGGAATTAATTGGGCTATTGAATGCCACTTGGCATTTTTCGAGAACAATATCGTATGTCTGATACTAGTGTTAGCACCCCGTATTACCGGCATATTCAACAGCGTTTAAGAAACATATTACCTTCAACACTCTTCAACAGCGTTTTTAAGAAGTATATTACCTTCAACAGTGTTATCTTGTGATCAAGCCGTCAATGTTTTGTGATTATTGGTGTCGTAAAAATGTTAGCTAATGTGTTAGCAATTAGCACATTGGACATTTCAGTGGAAACACTACGACTATCAGCAGTTTAGCAAAAAAAAATATGTCCGGTATTATCGGCATACAGTTATTGGCTTATCAGTTGAATTTTGTTGAAAAAATAGACACCGACCTCGTATCCGAAGTGTTTACTAGATAGTTGACGAGTTGGCTAGCCTTCCAGTAAAACTTATCTGTCAACTTGTCATTGCGTAGCCCGGTGCACACTCCTGTAGACTCTTCTCTAATTCAGTGTTTTAACCAAATAATGTCTCATTATTTGTTTTACAGATTAATCTTATGTTTTGAGACCGTAGATAACATTTTAATAATAACATATAAATGAGCATGAATAATTTAGGTAAAAAGTTGGATATTAAACGACCTGTCACACAGTTGAATTTAACAAAACATTCCTAAACGGCAATGAAAATCAGTGGTCAGCTAGCGAGAAGGGTGTCTTTAGTCGCAAAACGTACCGTTATTTTTAGGGCATTGAAACGTTGAGCTCGAGGTGATCCTCCAACCAGTAGAGAGTGTCTGACGTTAGGGGGTGTCCGATGTTGGGGGAAAATGAGATAACAGTGAAGCACTATTCCACTGACTGTGTCTCTGTCTGTTCTCGGTTTTACAGCTAGAGGGCTTCAATTAAGCATTGTCATGTGAATCCATGCACACACGCCCACACACCAAATTAAGATTTGATCTCACCACAGCCAATTCAAGGTTAAAGGCCACGCTTAAGGTCACAGCCATTTGCCTCTCCTCTCCTTCTCACCTCAAATCAAATCAACATACACAAGGTTAGCAGACGATAATGCGAGTGTAGCGAAATGCTTGTGCTTCTAGTTCCGACCGTGCAGTAATATCTAACAAGTAATCTAACAATTTCACAACAACTACCTTATACACACAAGTGTAAAGGAATGAATAAGAATATGTACACATAAATATATGGATGAGCGATAGCCGAACGGCATAGGCAGGATGCAGTAGATGGTATCGAGTACAGTATATACATATGAGATGGGTAATGTAGGGTATGTAAACATAATTATATCTCTTTATCCTCATTTCTCCTCCCCTCCCACGTCCCTGACCCTCTCTACCACATCCTCTCATCCTCTAACTCTGTTTCTCTCTCTGTTTCTCTCTGTTTCTCTCTCTGTTTCTCTCTCTGTTTCTCTCTGTCCCTCTTTCTGTTTCTCTCTCTGTTTATCTCTCTGTTTCTCTCTCACTCCCCCTTCATGCCATATGCTTCCAACTGCCTTCCTCGACAGCTACAGGATTTAAGCGCTCCATCCAACCGGCCAACCAGTCTTTAAAAACAACATGTTCCCTTCCTCTCCAACCCTATTTACCCTACAGTGGGAGTGTGTGTGTTCAGTGGGTAAAGAATGAGAGACGGAGGGAGAGAAGGAGAGAGAGACAGAGAAAGTGAAAAGGGAGAGAGAGTCTTTCTGTCTTAGGTCTCTCTTGTCGTGATGTGTGTTTTGTCCCATATTTTTATTTAATTTATTTTTAATTTTTAATCCCAGCCCCCGTCACCGCAGGAGGCCTTTTGCCTTTTGGTAGGCCGTCATTGTAAACAAATAAGAATTAGTTCTTAACTGAGTTGCCTAGTTAAATAAAGGTTAAATAAAATGACAAACATTTGGTAAGAATGTTTCATGTATCATTACCTACAGATGAAAATAACTGTTGAACATCGGTGGAAACGGCTGAAACTTGAGCTTCCCTGATCTGGGTCCTTTGTTTGAACTTCCAGATGCTTCTCCATTCATCTATTCCCCTCAGGGAACAACGCCTCTCCCCTGTTTGACCTAGATAGTTTGTGTGTGTATTTATATGTAGGCTCCGTGTGCCTTTTTAAAAATGGATTATTATTGAATGATATAACTCACAGGGGAGAGAAGCTGTTGATTACTTTGAATCTTTTAACTTTGTGGCAAAGTTTATGTGTGTGTGTGTGTGTGTGTGTGTGTGTGTGTGTTACATACAGGTAAAAGTCTCCCCTGCTGATAGAGGACATCTGGTATTACTGCTCAGTGGTGAAACACACTCTCACACTCACACTCTCACTCTCTCTCACACACACACACACACACACACTCTCTCTCACACACACACACACACACACTGATAAACAGACTCACACACATATTATTAACCTCAATACTAAAAGACACCCAGTAGTTAGTCAGTAGTTAGTCAGTAGCTAGTCAGTAGTTAGTCAGTAGCTAGTCAGTAGTTAGGCAGTAGATAGTCAGTCGTTAGTCAGTAGTTAGGCAGTACTTAGTCAGTAGTTAGTCAGTAGTTAGGCAGTAGTTAGTCAGCAGCTAGTCAGCAGTTAGTCAGTAGTTAGTCAGTAGTTAGTCAGTAGCTAGTCAGTAGTTAGTCAGTAGCTAGTCAGTAGTTAGGCAGTAGATAGTCAGTCGTTAGTCAGTAGTTAGGCAGTACTTAGTCAGTAGTTAGTCAGTAGTTAGGCAGTAGTTAGTCAGCAGTTAGTCAGTAGCTAGTCAGCAGTTAGTCAGTAGTTAGTCAGCTGTTAGACAGCTGTTAGTCAGTAGTTAGTCAGAAGTTAGTCAGTAGTTAGTCAGCTGTTAGTCAGCTGTTAGTCAGTAGCTAGTCAGTAGATAGTCAGTAGTTAGTCAGTAGTTAGTCAGTAGTTAGTCAGTAGTTAGTCAGCTGTTAGTCAGTAGTTAGTCAGCTGTTAGTCAGCTGTTAGTCAGTAGTTAGTCAGTAGTTAGTCAGTAGTTAGTCAGTAGTTAGTCAGCAGTTAGTCAGTAGTTAGTCAGTAGTTAGTCAGTAGCTAGTCAGTAGTTAGTCAGTAGTTAGGCAGTAGATAGTCAGTAGTTAGTCAGCAGTTAGTCAGTAGTTAGTCAGTAGTTAGTCAGCAGTTAGTCAGAAGTTAGTCAGTAGTTAGTCGGCAGTTAGTCAGCTGTTAGTCAGCAGTTGTGTGTGTGTGTGTGTGTGTGTGTGTGTGTGTGTGTGTGTGTTACATACAGGTAAAAGTCTCCCCTGCTGATAGAGGACATCTGGTATTACTGCTCAGTGGTGAAACACACTCTCACACTCACACTCTCACTCTCTCTCACACACACACACACACACACACTCTCTCTCACACACACACACACACACACTGATAAACAGACTCACACACATATTATTAACCTCAATACTAAAAGACACCCAGTAGTTAGTCAGTAGTTAGTCAGTAGCTAGTCAGTAGTTAGTCAGTAGCTAGTCAGTAGTTAGGCAGTAGATAGTCAGTCGTTAGTCAGTAGTTAGGCAGTACTTAGTCAGTAGTTAGTCAGTAGTTAGGCAGTAGTTAGTCAGCAGTTAGTCAGTAGCTAGTCAGCAGTTAGTCAGTAGTTAGTCAGTAGTTAGTCAGTAGCTAGTCAGTAGTTAGTCAGTAGCTAGTCAGTAGTTAGGCAGTAGATAGTCAGTCGTTAGTCAGTAGTTAGGCAGTAGTTAGTCAGCAGTTAGTCAGTAGCTAGTCAGCAGTTAGTCAGTAGTTAGTCAGCTGTTAGTCAGCTGTTAGTCAGTAGTTAGTCAGAAGTTAGTCAGCAGTTAGTCAGTAGTTAGTCAGCTGTTAGTCAGCTGTTAGTCAGTAGTTAGTCAGTAGCTAGTCAGTAGATAGTCAGTAGTTAGTCAGTAGTTAGTCAGTAGTTAGTCAGCAGTTAGTCAGCTGTTAGTCAGTAGTTAGTCAGTAGTTAGTCAGTAGATAGTCAGTAGTTAGTCAGTAGTTAGTCAGTAGTTAGTCAGTAGTTAGTCAGCTGTTAGTCAGTAGTTAGTCAGTAGTTAGTCAGTAGATAGTCAGTAGTTAGTCAGCAGTTAGTCAGTATTTAGTCAGCAGTTAGTCAGTAGTTAGTCAGTAGTTAGTCAGTAGCTAGTCAGTAGTTAGTCAGTAGTTAGGCAGTAGATAGTCAGTAGTTAGTCAGCAGTTAGTCAGTCAGTAGTTAGTCAGCAGTTAGTCAGAAGTTAGTCAGTAGTTAGTTGGCAGTTAGTCAGCAGTTAGTCAGCAGTTAGTCAGCAGTTAGTCAGTAGTTAGTCAGTAGTTAGTCAGTAGATAGTCAGTAGTTAGTCAGTAGTTAGTCAGCAGTTAGTCAGCAGTTAGTCAGCAGTTAGTCAGTAGTTAGTCAGCAGTTAGTCAGTAGTTAGTCAGTAGTTAGTCAGCAGTTAGTCAGCTGTTAGTCAGTAGTTAGTCAGCTGTTAGTCAGTAGTTAGTTAGTAGTTAGTCAGTAGTTCCATCTATAAGAACGCTAAAGCTTAGTCTGGGATTTACCTCATTATCTAAATTTTTAATCCCAATAAGTATATTTTGATGGATGGAAACATTTTGTGGAATTGAAAAAAGTTATCATTTGATACAGTTGAAATATTTACAAATTAGATGCGCTGAAATCAAAGCAAATGAACACTTTATAGTGATATTATGTCTGATCTGGAAAACAATGTCATGTATGTATAGATGGGTGTAATCTAGAGCCAAGCGTTTTGACTTGTAATCTGAGGGTATCCTGCTTGTTGAATTATGCAACAGAACGTGACGACAACAGTAAATAATGAAGTGGTCTAGACAGCGTAGCTGAGTGCAGGTACGCCTAAACAGAGGAGTTGTTTGTGGTTGCGGCCTTGTTCCACCCCTTTATGTTAATGAATGCATATGTACAAATACACCTCCCATGTATTTATGCAAATGAGGCACATATTATTTTCGTTCTGTTAATACAAAATATAAAATAAATACCTGATATGATTAGAGCACATATATATAGGAGTGCCATCCATAAATAAAAAACTGGAACATTTTACAATTAATGGAAAACCTGAATTCTGACCAAAATCCCTGAACTTAATTTCTTTATTTGTCTGTGCCAGTAAAATGTTTTATGATTCCTTCAATACCTAATGGATTTTTTTTTTTATCTAAAAGTTTGTGGAGTATGTTGATCCATTGTCCTTTGTGGCATTTATAATAATTATTATAACTTTTAACAATCGTGATGACTGTTACACACACTGTGTGTGTGTGTGTGTGTGTGTGTGTGTGTGTGTGTGTGTGTGTGTGTGTGTGTGTGTGTGTGTGTGTGGGTGTGTTGGGCATACTGATGCTCGCTGGCGGTAGCTGTTGTATAAGATGAGGGTCTAAGGTCAAACAGAAACCATGGGAGACGTCCAACAAACAGACCAACTAACTTCCTCCTCACACACAGATACACATTCAATCACACACACACACACTATGGAGAGGGATGGATGGAGAGGAGGGACAGAGAGAATAGAGAGAGGAGAGAGGATGAGAGTTGGATGTACTGTGGCATACAGTAGTACACAAACACCAATGCAGTTGTAAATAAGAATGTGTTCTTCACTGACCTAACTTGCCTAGTTAAAAAACAGCTCACCACCACTATGAGATCCTTCCCATC